>NW_006288892.1:186282-244260 GCF_000327345.1 Myotis davidii | reverse complement strand
TGTGTGACAGCATAGATGGACCTGGTGAACATTATGCTAAGCAAAATAAGCCAGTCAGAGAAAGATAAATATCACATGATCTCACTCATTTGTGGAATATAATGATCAACATAAACTGATGAACAAAAACAGATGCAGAGACAAGGTGGCACTGAGCAGACTGTCCAACCTTGGGGAGAAGGCAGGGGAGGAGTGGTTAGAGATCAACCAAAGGACTTGTATGCATGCATATTACCATGACCAATGGACACAGACCCTGGGCGGTGGGGGCTTGCTCTCGGGGGTGGGAGTGGCGGGCGGGTGGTTAATCGGGGAAAAAAGGAGACACATACTACTTTAAAAAATAAAAAGAAGTTATCTCATAATTAAGAGGAGGTGGAATTCAAATAGATGACTTGATGTAATAGAAGTTAAATGACTGAATTATCTCTTTTTTTAGTCAATTAATTTGCTAATCAAAATAATGAAGAATTCTCAACTCTAAATATAACAGATAGCCGAAACCGGTTTAGCTCAGTGGATAGAGCATCGGCCTGCGGACTGAAAGGTCCCAGGTTCGATTCCGGTCAAGGGCATGTACCTGGGTTGCGGGCACATCCCCAGTAGGAGATGTGCAGGAGGCGGCTGATCGATGTTTCTCTCCCATCGATGTTTCTAACTCTGTATCTCTCTCCCTTCCTCTCTGTAAAAAATCAATAAAATATATTTAAAAAAAATTTAAAAAAATATAACAGATAAAGAGGTAAGATATGTACATTCATAATTTTAACAGCATTTATTGTTTTTTCTCATTATATATTTCATATATGTACATTAAAGCTATTGGAAATGTGAATGCCAACTGATAAATGTAGAAGAAATAATGCAATTAGAAAAATCACCATTTAGGACAATCATTACAGAAATACTTGATTCAGACTAGGAAATGGATGCTAACACTGGTGGCTGATGCTAATGAGATACATGATATTTACATATCAAACATTTCTAAATATATCAAAATATTGCTCTATAAGGCATTTGTTAATTACAAAGGAAAACTAGCAACTTTACAGTAGAGAAAACTGTCAGACACCTCCTTAACCAAATAATTACAGCTGAAGCCATCAGAAATGAAACAAATTTATATTATGCGGTTCTTGACATATGAATAAAAAGGATACAATATCACAATAATTTTATATTCTTTTACTTCTCTTGCTTTAATGTGTTTTAGTGGAATGTATAATGTTCTCATATAAAGATGCATGGTATAAAAAACTGTTCTGGTTTCATAAGTGGATAGAGTTTCTTATTAATTTAATGTAATGTATTAAATATAAATAATAAATAATGTTTAGTGATTGTATTTGTTTATTATTTTCCTTTTTTATGTATCTTGTTTTTTAAATGTTAGTGATTTTTAAAATTAATCGCTGTAAATTATTTTTAGATAAAGATATCAATCAAATTTGTTGCAACTAAACAACTTGTATACTCGTGGAATTCTACCGGCTTTCAGTTTGCCTCTTGTGTGTGTGTGTGCCAGCCAGGCTATTGATTGGCTGAGTGAAGAATCACAGGTCTATTCCTTGCATTAGATGCTGAAAATATTTAAAGATATAAAAATAGTAACTTCTTACTTTGGGATGGGCAAATCCACTGATTATTAGCCCAGGGGTATTTCTTCGGTTACCTGAAAGCCAGTGAGAAAGGAGATTGATTATTTTCATCTTAGAGGCTCATTTCCCAGACCAACATAACAAAACAAATAAATAAAAAATGAATACCAATCAACTAAACAAACACAGAATAACAAAAAAACCCTGACACCACAACGGACAACTCTGTGTTTCTCTGAGCTTTATTGATATCTCTCTGTATGTATATTTTTTGTTTCATTTTTTTCTTGTGTTTTTCAGCTTAGCTGGGTTTTCACATGTTGATGGAAGCTCTTGGAAGGCCTGAACACATATGCATATGTGTTCCCAGTACCTAATGCCTAGCACTTAATGCCAAAGGAATTACTAATTATTAACAGGCATACTGGACTGGGAAAATGAAGACATCTGAGAGAGAGGAAAGTTTGAAAAGAACTAGGAAATGAGAGAGATGCAGAAAGGTGACAAAGAGAATCTTGACAATTTTGCCTAAAGCCAACTCTACTCTCAAGTTTTAACAAGGTTTTCTTTCACTGCCCAAATGCCTAGGATTCTACTTCTAATATTTTTGTTTTGTGCAAATAGTTTCCACTTGGGAGTGGGAGGAAATTCAGTTGAATAACAATGAAGAGACTTTAATAGAAGATAGTTTGGCTCAGGCTTTACTCTGTCATTTATTTACTATCCCCTGGGATCGTCCTTATAAATTATTCCATATCTCTGCTCTGTCCTTTTTATAATGTAACTTTTGTCAAAAATACACAATTTTACAAAATTCACAGATTTCCATCTCAATCAATTTATTTTCATGAGACCTCAGTTTATGCACAGATTGTATCGACAGCTACAGGATCAGCATCAGTTGTCAAGCACAGGGAAAGGCAGTGACCAGTCTCAGAAATAACCCTGGACTGGAGTCACCAAGCTTGGTCCCCAGGGAGGGAAACACAGCACAGGCCTATGGATCAACTGCTCTGCCTCCTCCTGGGGAAGAGAGCACCCTCTTTATCTAGGAAAACCACCTTATGGGCATTGATGGTAATGGAAGAGGCAGCCTCCCTTTTCTACATTTTAAGCACATCCTGAATGATTAAAGCCAAATCTCTCTGGGTCTTAAAGTGAGAGGTGCTTTTGATAGAGGCTGGGGAGTCTGAAGGACATGTTTTCAAGGACTAGTGAAAGAGAAGGGAACGCTACTAAGAGCTAAGGCTTAGTGTACAGAGGAAACGAGTAAAGGAAGTGACATGAGAACATCATAAGTTACATTCATTGAATGTTTTCAGCTATTT
Source organism: Myotis davidii (assembly GCF_000327345.1). Lineage (NCBI taxonomy): Eukaryota > Metazoa > Chordata > Mammalia > Chiroptera > Vespertilionidae > Myotis > Myotis davidii. Next base: position 241,331 of record NW_006288892.1, on the reverse strand, counting down.
TATTTTGTTTTTAAAGGAATGTACAATTTCAAATGTCCAGAGGGATTGGGACTATCAAAAGAGTATAACTGGGTTATACGTAGATTCATCTATTTATTTTTTAGTGTTAATTAATTGGTACACTAAGACTATTCTATAAATTTTGCCCGGATTCTAAAAGGCACTCATTGTGAGTCAAACACAGAGACATTGAGTTATTTATTTTTCAGTCTTTATTATGGGTAAGAGCTAAGTGACGATTTCATTATATGACTTCTGTTGTCTTATTAGATGACACTCTAATCCCAGCTCTTAAAAAGCAGCTTAGGGGAAACCTTGGTGACCCCAGAAGACAGTAAATTATATTGGAATGAATAAGAGACTGGAAATCAAGAGCTCTGTGTGTAACTTGGCTCTCCCACTGATGTTTGACTAATATTTATATAGTAAATTGCCTGCTTGATGTATTTTTGGAAGTCCTACAGGCATCCAAACTTCATAAAATATAAATGTCCACCATTTATGCTTTTGCTCTTAAATATGCTTCTTTTTTCCCCTATGCACCACCCTCTACCTAATCGTTCAAATAAAAATATTAAATCCTATCGACATTACCTCTCTCTATTTCTTCAGTGGGACATCTCATCTCCATGTTTGCTCTCATTGCTTTTATTCTATGCCTGGGTGACTGCATCAGGCTCTTAACTGGACATAATGACTCCAGGCTAGCCCTTTTCAAATCTGACCTTGCTTCACCCACTATACAATCTCTTCCATTTACTGAAGAAACAGGTATGGTCTGTCCACTTCCAGGCTGAAAACTACCCAGTGGCTGCCATTGCTGAGTCTAAGCAACTTGTCATAGTATCTAAAACCTTCGCTACTCAGGCCCTTGTTATCCGTGCAGCCGTTGTCCTCTCTCCATGTCTCTTCATGCTTTAACACACCAGACTGCTTTCGTTCCTTAAGCTCTATCAACTTTTTTTGCATTCATACTCAAGCTAGACTCTGCTTGGATGAAAGTTTCCTCCTCTTCTGGTTAAATTCTCATGTCCATTCTTTCTGTTTCCATAGCATGCTGCAAATTTTATCCTAACATCACATCTTAAAGAAGTTGTCTTAATTCATTCTTTCTCTATAATAGATGATAAACTTTTCAAGGGCAGGGGCCTCATTCTAGTCGTCATTTCAGCCCCACTGTATAACTCAGTTTAGGACATGGTAAGTGCTTAATAAATTGTCATAAGTCCTCAAACTGAAATGATCATATATGAGTCACTTTCCTTCCCAGGTTTCATCCACATTAAAAAAAAATGAATACCATTATATATTACAGATAATATCCTACTTAGAATCATATGTAATATGTCATTTTCAAAATTTTCTCTATATAATTATGTGTTTGAGTGTTCAATTAATAAGACACATTTATACTTTTACACAATCTTATTTATATTTTTTTAAGTTTTACAACTCACAATATCCAACGCATATGTATTCACATTTATTTAGTGATGTCAAACTCCTTATATTTGGCATTTGAAAAAGTTTACAGAAAACTTTCAAATCAAATAATAGTAATGAAGAAGTTAAATAAATGTCTTAAATATGCAACATTGGTTAGCATTTGAGATTTAAAATACAGTAATATTAATTTAAAATAGTATTAGAAACCTGTTGTACTTAAAATGTATATTAATATTATGAGCTCACAAGTTTTGAAATCAGACTTATTTGGTTAAAATATACAATCTGCCACTCATCACCAAATTAACCTATGCAAGTTAAAACATTAAAAAAGTGAAAAATTATTCCTATTTTTAATTGGGACCATAATACCTCTCTTTCAAGGGAATATTAAGCTTTAGAGATGACTTTTAGTAGCTTTACTACAATTTTAATGTTGATAATAATGCTAGTGATACTGGTGGTAATGATGACGGTGGTGGTGATGCTGGTGCTAGCTCTTCCTACCTCTCTGCATTTTATACATGAATTTACCCCTGTTAAGCTAAGTTCCCTCATTCCAAGGGCTATCATTCTTTCATTCATCCTCCTTAACATAAGTCCTACTTTACCTTTAGGTTTTAGTCTAACATCATTTTCTCAGGAAAGCAGTCCCTGATTTCACAAACAGTCCCTAATTCTCTCCTGAAAAGCACCTGTATGCTTCTTTCATTGTGCCTCTTACAAATATAATAAATTTATTAATTACAAAATACTATTGTAAAATCTTCCCCAACTTGAGTGTGCTCATTTTTATTTCTGTATCCCTAGTTTGGTACCGTGCTGATAACTATCCAATTGAAATCATTGTGAAAGGAAAAAATGTTCTTTTATACTCAATTCAAAGAGTTGCAAAAAGTGACTATTTCTGTCTGTAGGTTACAAGCATTCCCAACATGAGAGCCATTTTAAATAAGAGAGAGAGGATTTTTCAAAACCTATATAACTAGAGTCTCAGGTGAATCTAAGCATCGTACTGAAGGCATATTGTAAAGAAAAAGAAAACAAAATATTGGTGGAGGACTGAAGAAAAGTAATTAAAAAGAGGCGTCCTGTTGTTCTGCCTTTTTGGTTTACTCCATAGGAGGAAAGGTCTCCTGAGAATAAGGGTGACTGGGGACAGGGGGCATTGCTGGACACCAGTGAATCCCTCTATGTTTACTGTCTCAGGCCACAGTTGCTGTGCAGGGCAAGAAAGGTCCATAAAGATGACATGTTTGCTTGGCGGCTCCCTGTTGGGGCTCCAATGTATTACCTGGATCTAATTATCTCATCTCCGGCTGACAAAGGGGTTTGTTTCCATGGAACGTTTCCATCACTCCTGCCCCAGTCCAGCTTCCAGGGAGCTGTCTAAAAGCTTGATATATTTTTGGATCCCCTGCTCATTGGATGAACAAGCTGAAGCAAATATGTATTGACCTCAAAGCATTTATAAACTGTAGAACATTATATTCTCATCAGAGCCATAGGGGCAGTAAACTATAGTTTCTCTGCTGTGAAACATGGTTTTGCTTATGCACTGTGTTACTGGGGTTGTACCTAAACAATAATACATCATTTGTGGCACATGTCGCCTTCTTTATTGAAAGGCAAAACAAAGAGTTGAGGACAAAAATCATTACTTCTTTAGCAATTTTTCACAAAATGCTTTTCTTTTGTACTTGACACACAGATGGGACATTGTACTGCGAGGGAAATGATGTATGGCAGTGTGACAAATTTCATTTCCCTTCTAAAACCAGAATCAGAAGGATACACACATTTTAGAAAGTTGTGTTTCCTTAAAAAATTAAATAAGCTTTAAAAAAGAAGTTGGGGGGGATATTTAGTGGGCTTCCCTGGGGAGGCATTTGTGTGCTTTAATTGAGTTGTTGGGTATTGATCAAAGTGCTTAAATGAAAATATTGGTAACAATAAATCGGCTCACGTAAGAGTTTCTGTATCATCTTGGAAATGATGACCCGTGGCTGAGGCTGGATTTAACAGTGTGAAGCAGCCCAGTAGGACTTGGACAGACAATGGCAAGGACCCCAATTAGCTTCCCTGGGCCCAGCCAAAGTTCTATGTGAACTTTCTGAGTGGTAGAAAAAATAAGGCAGTTGCTTCCAGCTCTTGCTGTTTCTTCTCTATTGTTCCCTTTTTTTCTCCACTTCACCCTACATACAGTGTTTCTCAAAGTGTGTCCACCCACCACCTGCTTCTAAGTCACTGATATGCTTCCTAAAAACGGGAGATTCCCAGCACCACCTCTGTGCTTCTGAATGAGGGTGTGTAAAATTGGGCCTGGGGATGTGCTTGGTTCATATATCCACACGGTGATTGTCTGCCCTTCTAAGCCTGTGAATCACTGCCCCGCGTCTTATCCCAGGCTGCCGTGAGGAGGAATCATGATAACATCAACGAAGGACTGACTTCTTTCTCTCAGGGTCACTTTCTCTCACTGTGTCACATGGTGACTTGTAGAAGTGTTCATAGCTACAGCAGGTTCTCCCATAAGTCCTTTTGTTCAGCGTCATTTCACTGTAACGTTGATGAAATGCTGTAGGAATCGAACTCTTGTTTATATCGACCAGCCTATGATAAAACTGTGGTTTCACTATACATCTTTTCCCACCGTTCCAAGAACCTATGGACAACATTAAGCATTTCGGTATAATTTAGCGCCACTCTTCCAGATAACATGTTTGCATTTTATCAGGATCTTCTTGTTTCTATCGCATCATTTCATAAATTGCATTAGACATTTGTTTAAATAAAAATAAATAAATAAATGATTTAAATAGGTTTAAGAAATGATGGGTTAAGTTTAGTGAAATATTTATGTCTACAGGACTTGTCAGGTCCTTTAATATAGGCCTGTACACCCGGAATCTTCAAATGGGGTTTCTTAAACATACTTGACAGGAAACTTCTTTGTCTTAAATGAATTTCTGTAGATTTGTATTTCTAAAATCCAACTGTGGAAAATACTGCCCAGTTCAGAAGGAATACTACAGCATAAATGGAATCCCGGTGGAAATGTGACAAATTGGTTGTGGCAGAAGAGATATTTGATACCTCTTAAGTATTACCACGTATGTGACTATTTATTATGCTCATAGAGAGCCCTGCATTTATGTGAAGAAAATTACTTGATAAAGATAAATGAAAAAATACATATATCTTAGTCTTTGGGGGCTTTTATAACAAAAATATTGAAGACTGGATAGCATATAAACAGCAGAAACTTATTTCTCATGGTTCTGTGGGCTGGGAAGTCCAGGAGGAAGGCACTGGCAGATTTGGTGTCTGGCAACAGCCTACTTTCTGGATTATAAATAGCTGCCTTCTAACTATGTCTCACACAGTAGAAGGGGCAAGGGAACTCTCTGGGGTCTCTCTCTCTATATATATAATTTTTTGAAGGGCAGCGCTGTCTTTATTCAACCATCTCGCACACAAATGAACAACCAGGATGTGTACCGCAGAACCAGGAAGGAGCCCGCCAGCTCCTGTGTGAACCACACCCCCAGCCCCAGCTCTGCAGGGGCCCCTGGGCGGCGGCAGGGTGTCTGCACAAGGACCTGGTGTGAACTTGGCCAGGACTGTCCACCCAGCGCCCCTCCCCACATTAAACAGGCTCAGGTCCCAGCAGCAGCCCGGAAGGTAGTGAACAGAGGTACCGGGAGGAAGAGTGGGCCACTCTGGAAATGGGAGACCTACTCTCCCTCCACATTCCCCGGGGCGGGTGGGGGAGGGAGGAGGGGCTATCCCTGGGCCTATGGGGCTCCCAAGGAGGCCACACCCACTCCCCAGCAGCAGCCAAGGCCGAGTGGGGGCGCCAGATTTTGTTGCTAAGATCCCGGGGGCTGGTGGAGTGAGCGGAGAGGCTCAGGCATGCTCTGTGGGGCCAGCCCCGCTAGCGTGGGAGTGGGCCAGGGCGGCGGGCTGCAGGGGGCCAGCGCTGGGCTCTGGGGAGGCCCGCAGGGGGGCCGCGAGGCCATTGGCAGCATCTGTGTTGAGGTCCAGCCTGCATTATGTTTCGCACAGAGGCAGATGGTTAGCTTAGCGGGGACTGGAGCTGGACGAGTAGTATGCCTCCTCCAGCTCGTAGAGGTCGCTGGAGACCTCGTCCAGCAGGGTGGTGAGCTTGCGGTCGGTCGCACTCCTCCTGCAGCGCCCGGAGCTGCTGGTTGCGCTGGACTGAGGGCCTCATTCACCGACAGGAAGTCGTTCAGGATCAGGAACTGCTTGAGGTCGGAGACCAGCTTCATCAGGGACTCACCGGCTCGGACGATGTTGGAGGCTCGCACGTCCATCTCGTAATTGTCCTGCTCGCCTTGGGTGGCCCTGGACACCTGGGTCTCATCCTCAGTCTTGATGATCTCGGAGAAGCTGTCCATCATTGACTTGATGTCATCCTTGAGCCGCTTGTTGTCGGACTGCAGCAGCGTCTCCTTGCTCTGTGGCAGGGCTTTCTGCGGGGCCATGGCGGGGCCTCCCTCCGTGCAGGCAGCAGAGGCCACGGGCCGATAGCCAGCACCTTGTCCGCACACCTTGGGCCCAGCGGGCACCTGGCCAGGATGGGCCTGGGGACGAGCAAGCACCCCCGGGAAGTGCCGGCTCCCGGGCGACACTCAGCACCTGGAGCCTGGGGTCCTTTTATAAAGGCTCTAATCTCATTCATAAGGTCTTCACCCTCATGACCTAATCACCTCCCAGAGGCCCTACTTCCAAATACCATCATATAAGGGATTAGGTTTAAACATATTACTGGGGCGGGGGGGGGGGGTGGGGAGGGGGTATTCAGTTTACAGCAACGTTTTAGAGAATTTAATATTTGCCCCAAATTGGTTCACACTACTAGAAAATATTTCCTAGGTAACATTGTAGTTATTTAAAAAAATGAAGTTGCCACACTTACCTCAGTACAGATCTATAATATTTAAAATACTGCAATTTCCCTTTTATTTTTTAAACATCTCATCAGTTACTTGAATTATGAAAAAGCCAGCAAACCTTTGAAACATAATGTAAATACTGGGTGATGGAGTGTGTTTTCTTCTGGGATACTTCTGCAAACATTGGGTCTGCTTTAATTTCTGTCGTTTCTAACCATCTTGGGATCATCACGTACTCTTTTGGGATTTCTGATGATACTAATGGGACTTTTCCCTAAACATTATAAATTCACACGCAAAACAGTCCCTGCTACATTTTCTAGGGCTCCATGAATCATCATTTGAAGTCTACACCACATGCTGTAAAGACATCTTCACAAAGGATCCTTGGGCCAGTATTTTCCTCAGGAAGATAGATTCTCCCTCAGAAAGATAAATTATCTTCTAATTTGCCAAAGTCCATAAACTTTCTACTTAGGTACTTTTAAAAATATATATATATTTTTAAAAAATATATATATTTTTAGTGATTTCAGAGAGAAATGGAGAGAGAGAAAAAGATAGAAACATCAATGATGAGAGAGAATCATTCACCCGCTGCCTTCTGCATGCTCCCTACTGGGGATGGAACCCACAACTGGGGCATGTGCCCTGACTGGGAATCGAACCGTGACCTCCTGGTTCATGGGTCAATGCTCAACCACTGAGCCAGGCCGGCTGGGTGGTACCTCACTTTTTTTTCTTTTGTGCTGTTTCAGGTAATTGAAGACCCAATCTATATCTATAAAGGTTCAGTTACAACTGGCTGAAACTTCAAGGCACTTTTTTTTTTTAATCCTCACCAGAGGATAATTTTCCATTGATTTTTTAAAGAGAGTGGAAGAGAGAGGGAAAGACAGAGAGAAACACTGATGTAAAAGAAACACATCAATCGATTGCCTCCTGCAGGAGCCCAGGCTGAGGAGCCTGCAAATGATGTACTTGCCCCTGGAATCAAACCCAGGACCCTTCAGTCTGCAGGCAGACGCTCTATCCACAGATCCGAGTTCAAAAGAACATCTCTAGGTACAGTATGTGGCATAAGGGTTAGGTTCAGGCATTGAAAGTATATTGATCACATGGGCACTTTGCTATGGTCCTTATGCAGTGTCTGGTTCCAAGTGTGCAAAATTTGCTGTTCTCAATCATTTACTTTGGTGTCATGGGTCATTGAGGTCAAGTATCTTATCTCAGCTACTCATCAAAGCTTTCAAGCCTGTATCAGCAAAAGTAGGAATGCATTGTTTTCTTGGCTCAGTCAGTTGGAAATGCCTCTAGCACCTGAGTGGTCAATTGTGTCAAATACGGCCACTAATTCCAGCAGGAAGGTGTCTATATAAAGTCATTGGATATTTTTGTTTGTTTTTTCTCTTTTGAAGGTCCAACTCTACTTTTATCTTTGTCGCATTTATTTCAGATTTATTGCTCCCAATGTTGCTCTTGGTTTGCCATCACTCATCAGAACAGGAGAAAGACCCTTGTTACAATTATAGTTAAGGATGATTTAAAAATTACATTCAGTACTATTTTTACCATGGTTAAACCAGTTATGTTTGCACAGTTAATGAAAATGCTAAGAGGTCAAGAAACAAATGCTATTTGCACAAAGTAGAAAATTGTTTCTTCTTTTTTTGGAAATATTGAAATATGAATCTTACTTGCCTTATTCATGGTCCAGCTATTGAGTTGTGCATGGTTCAGTTAAGATAATATGTAGACTTATTGTTTTTTATATATCAGTTAATAAAAATTAAACCCATTAGGACTATAGCATTAAAACAAGAGAGAATGATATTTTTTAATGTCACACTCAAACCACAACTCTTTTAATCAGCATCTGCTCTGTGTTAAGCTGCCTATAAAATCTGGTGACATGTTGACAGTGGAAGATGAAAACAAACAAACAGGAAAACTATAAAAGGCATGGTATTAACATCAAAGTAGACTAACCCTGGTCTCTTCCTTTGACATTTGAAAAGCATCTTTATTTTGACCCTAAACAATTAGATTTTCTCCCCATTAATCTTGATGTTGGAACTCTGGATAAATAAGACTTGCATGTGAAACATGGATGTACAAGGGACTGTTTGAACACATTAAACCATTTGCCATTGTAAAACCTCCTTTATTGTTTGGGACAATGGGAAAACAGATCCTCATTTGTTTGTAGATTAAACTCATGCTCTTTAGCTGTGATGATAGGTACCACAGAGAAGGCAAACCAATTCCGACTGTAGTTTTATAACCCTGCAAATAAAGTAGTCAAAGGTTTGGGACTATGAACAAGAAATAAGAAGTCTCTTGGATTTTTTGGATACTGGAGTTTAGGAACTTCATTCCCCTTTTTTTTTTTTTTTAATTGAGAGTGATGATCTAGATTTGTTTTAAAACTTTATGATTGTCTGTATCTACACTAAAAACAAATAAAATTAATGTGTGGGATGTCTCACTTTAGAGTGTGGCTGATTATGGTTATGTCCATTCTACAGGGATGGTGCCTAGTATGAAAAAAACATTTATTAAACCATGCCTTACATGGAGTACAATCATTTGCCATATATTTGTTTATTAAGTTAACAGTTTATACTATTAGCCCAGTAGTATGATATGTGTCAGGGGTACAGAGATGAATTGCAATCTCTTATCTCATGGAGTTGGTGAGAGACAATAAAATAATCACCATCCCTAAGGTCAGGGACAACAAGAGAATTACCACATAGGCTATGAGAAGGGATGGAGAGCCTTCCTCCTAGCATGACATTTCTCAGAAGGTGGAACTTCTCTCATCATGTGACTAAGGGATTTACATATGATCTATGGCAGGATAAATTAGCCACTAAAGACTATAAAGCATAGTGATCAGTTTTCCTTGAAAAATAAAATTTGAAAATTTTCATTTTATTTAATAACTTTGCATTTCTCTACCCACTGAAAGGATTTTACCCAACTGTATTTGCAGGGCATTCCCTATAAACCCCAGTGGGATACATTTACAGGGTTATTCCAAATTTGCCCTTCTATTGATCACTACATTCTAAGACAATTCTTTCTCCTTTCTAAACATCTTCAAAGTCTCTTTTGTAAAGGTTTTTATAGACTGTCAATTGGAGGGCAATAGTAAACTTGGGTTCTTTTGTATCTCTTTTAAATATATTTTTAATTGATTTCAGAGAGGACGGGAGAGGGAGAGAGAGATAGAAACATCAATGATGAGAGAATCATTGATCCGCTGCCTTCTGCATGCCCCACACTGGAGATCAAGCCCACAATCTGGGCATGTGCCCCAACTGGGAATCCAACCATGATCTGGTTCATAGGATGACACTCAACTACTGAGTCACGCTGGCTAGGCTGTATTTTTTGTTCAAAGAAATCCAAGAAAGTTTCCTGGAGGGGAGTTGTGGGTATTCATTAAACACCGGGCTGGAGCATAGATGTTAGAGTGTCACTTCTAAGACCTCTTGTCCTGTTGATCACTTCTTTTTCTTTCTTTTGCTGAGATAAAATATGTTTCTCTTACCCACCCACATGTCTTGGGATTTCCCATTATAAGCATGGATTGGGAGAAAGCCATGGAAGGAGGCTGAGAGCTGCAGCCAGGAAGTCCAGAGAGGATGGGAAACAGGTTTTGTAGAAAAGAAGGCAGGTGGCACAGCAGGCATTGGAAAGGTCAAAGGCATTCTGTGTTGTTTTATTCATGCATTTCTTGGATTTCACCCTTAGTCTAGGTCACTAATGGGCTAGTCATGTAATTGAATTAATTCACCCTCACCAATTGGAGTGCTCCAGTTTAGAGCACCGGCATGGTGAGTGTTGGTGCTGTGGGAATAGTGACAAGGCGGAAGGAGGGGAAATATTTCACAAACCCTTAAGAGTCGCTGGTATGGGACCCATAAAAGTCACCTACTCAGAGCAATAGCTGTAGCTGAACTAACTGCACCAATCTTTTCAGATTTTTCAGCTACTTTTTAAAATCACTGCCCTGGAAGTCTATTGACTTTGGGGTGCATTGCCGTCATGCTTCACCGGCTGCATTTCCGTTGTTCAAGGAGGACAATTCTGGGAAACGGCTCAGCCGCACCAAAGGCTGTTCTGTGTGAGGTGTTTATTTTCACATCTTGGAGTAAAGCTTCAACTTTAAAAACAGGAGACATTATTATACTCTAGTTTTTTTGTGTGTTTTTTTAATTATAGAAGAAGTGGAATTTAGTCCTGTTAAAACTGTTATATACCTATAGATACAGATAAACATGCAGGTAAAAATAGATATATAGATAGTATGTACCCTAGATGTGAAAGATAGCTAATCTGTATTAATGCTTTATATATATTTCTCACTCATAAAACCAATTTAATCTTTTTTTTAAATATATTTTTATTGATTTTTTACAGAGAGGAAGGGAGAGAGATAGAGAGTTAGAAACATCGATGAGAGAGAGACATCGATTAGCTGCCTCCTGCATATCTCCTACTGGGGATGTGCCCACAACCCAGGTACATGCCCTTGACCGGAATTGAACCTGGGACCTTTGAGTCCGCAGGCTGACGCTCTATCCACTGAACCAAACCAGTTTCGGCCCAATTTAATCTTTAAAACAATCTGCTTCTCTCTCCTGCCTGCCTGAATTCCTGTCTTTACTTCTTTCTCTTTCTATCTTTCCTATTTTTCTTTTTGTTCTCATTAATTAAACAATAGCAATTAGGCAGCTACAGAATGCATAAAGTCCAATTCTAGTTTTACAACCATATTAAGAAGATATAAAGATTACATGTATATATGTACATATAATATGTTAATAAGCCTATGTGAAATTATAGCATTCAATGGGTAAGAATACCCAAGAGTTTTCCCCACTTAATGTTACTAGAATAAGCCTCTCTCTAAGGTAATCCATTTTCCTTCATGCTATTTAAAAATAAAACAAAGCACATTTTTAAATTATGCACGTGAAGGCAGGCAATATTCAGCTGGCTGCTTAACATTCAAAGGGGATTTCTGCGATCCGCGCTGTCATTGCCATTCCTGCCTGCTCTCTACAGTACAAGAAAACACTGTTATTTACCCTGGGACACAGGTGACTGAACTTATAAAAATCACTACAAGACAAGATGTATTGAGGCCTGGCATGGAATGACAAATTCTGGTGAGGTTCACCAAGAAGAGACATATTGATTCTTAAATGATTAATAAGGAGAATATAATTGTATTTCATTAAGATGGATGGGATTTCATTTAGTCTGTCTTCTCCCTTTCCACTTCAGATGCGAGAGGAAATCAAGTCATCATCAGTGGCACCTCGTGTTAGCCTGCCATGGCAACAAGCTCATTGATTGAGCAAAAGAACTTTCAGATGCACTCGCTGGTCTTTTAATGGGTTGCTGAAAGCACAGATAACACAGCCAAGGGAGCCAACTGGGTTTCCATGGATATATAAAGAATGGACATTCATAATAAGATTTCCTAATGGTTTCTAACCGAGTTAGCCGTTTTATAATTCAAAGATTGGAGTACAAAATGGTACCTGCTTCATTCATTCGGTTATAGCTATTACATAGGGGGAGGAAGGCGGATGTGCCCTGTAGCATAGTCAGGTCTCTGGATTAGCAGAGCACTTGGCACTAGGATTTTACTCTATTAAATTTGTTAAATAACAATAATAATAATATAACAATAATGGCTAAGTATGTATTAGACATATTTTGCGTAATCTCAATTATTTTTCAAAATAGTCTTCACTGCTGGGTACCATTAATATCACTATTTTACTGAGGAGAATTTTGAGGTTCAGAGTATCTTCCACACAAAAGGGTTAGATTTAGCCTTGAATTTAGCATATTCTGATATTGTTTTTGAAGTAATACTTGGTTTCTGAGGGCAGCAATGTGGTGGTTGAATAAGTATACTTCGGAGCAGACTTTCTGAGGTTAAGGCCAGCTCCACTACTTAATAGTTATACAAACTATTGAGATACGTACCCTATGATGCCTCCATTTCCTCCTCGTAAGATAGGGCTGTTGTGAGGCTTGGATAAGTTAAGGGATGTAAGCGCTGTGACTGGGCTATCTCAGTGCATGGGACACAGTGAGCATGCAAGATGTGTGAACTTGCCTGGGTTCTTGAGTTCTACTGTTGCAACGACACATGCTCTAGAGGAAAAGTTACCCTGTGACAGTGCATATCAAGCCCAGCTTCCCCTGTTCTAGTGCAAGTTCTGAGGCCAAGCCCAAATTCAACGTGCAGGGAAATACATCCCTTCCATTACCTGTGATATGACAAGAATATTTGTTGAACAATAATTCAAACTATCCAATTGCTTAATTTTTTCAGGACTCAATTTTGTCTCCTGTGAAAGAAAATGTAAAAATGGTAACCATCACAGCATGTTGTGACAGATATATGAGATGGGGCATGTAAACTGCTTAGCTCAGGACCTTGGACATGGTAAAACTCCACAAATGTTGGCCATTACACAATTACTATTGTTATTATTAAGGCAGCACAGTATAGTAGTTATAGTAAAAAAGAAAGATCTACCTAATCCAAAATTCTATTTTGGTAGGAGAATTATTAACTAGAGCTTCCACAGTTTCCAATTTTCAAATAAATAGCATTTAAAAATATACTCAGTGCCTTAGCCAGTTTGGCTTGGTGAGTAGAGCATCTGCCTGTGGACTGAAGGGTCCCAAGTTCAAGTCTGCTCAAGGGCACATGCCCAGGTTGTGGGTTCAGTCCCCAGTTGGGGCCGTGCAGGAGGCAGTCGATCAATGATTCTCATCATTGATGTTTCATCTCTCTCTCCCTGTCTCTTCCTCTCTGAAATTCCTTCCTCCCTGAGTATATAATCAGTGATAAAACTGAACTGAATACATTAAAATAATTTGATGATGCAAAATATTTTCAGAATTTCTCTATTACAGTTTTACTTTACATATTCCAATGCATAACATAATGAAGTAGTCAATAGATAAATACTGGCTAAACCAACTTATAGTAGAAACAGTTTTTTTAGGTTCTCTTAAAGCATAGGGTAATAATTTGGAAGTTTTTAAAAACACATACATTAAGCAGCATAAAAACAGTACAACTCTTATTTTAAAGTTATTATAAAACCATTTAAAATGAGACAAAAAGAATAAGAAGACAGTGTTTGCCTTTTTACTAGGAGGATAATTAGTGTTGAAGCCAAAGTTCTGCACTCTGATCCTTATGATTCAGTGCTTGGAATGTCTCCATATCCAGAGGTAGAATCTTTGGTCTATGGAAGTGCATGCAATTCTGACTTTTGCTTTATTTACAAATAAATTTGGAGAAACCAATCCCTCTTTCTGAGCCTCTGCGATGGTAGAGGAGTAAGAAGCGGAGTAATTGGGCTTCTCAAATCAGCACCCTGAGGCCTGGAGGGAGGTGCCTCTGGAGAGATCAAGGCCTCCTTAGCATGCACAGCAGCTAGGCAGCTCTGCAGGAGTCTTACAGAGCAAACTCCTGAGTCACTGGACCAGCTACTGTGTGCCTGACCTCCCAGGAGAGAGGGAGTGACACCAAGCATTTATCAGAGAATGAAGAATGTCTGTGTTTGAGTATCTGGCAAAGTAAAGACAAAAGAAGGAGTTAGAAATTAGCTCTTATTTCCTATGTTTATAAGAGGGATGCACTCGTCATGTGAGGTAAAACTGCTCACCAAGGGAAATTTATACCAGCATGAAATGCAAACTGGTCTGGAATCACTTTGCCCCAGTTTAGAACCCTTATGGGCAGCAGAATGGGGCTTGTCCCAAACTGCATGGCAAATGTATATTAGGCAACAGAGAGTGCATTTTCTAATAAAAATAAAATACAGCTAAAATGGCACAAGAGTCTCTTTAGATTCAAAATGGTTCCCATAAAGTAACATTTTGATGATTTAAATGGAAATGAATCAGAACATACAGATTAAATTTCCTTGAAAAACACATTGGCTTCTATATTTTTTTTATTAAATTTTCATTTCCAATATCGAAGTAGGCTCCAGGAAAAAATTAAAAAGGAAAGAAGGATAACAAAAACATGTATTCAGCTCTGAGCATGATGTTGTTTCATAATATTTTCAGTAAGAGAAATTTAAAAAAAATTAAGCTGGTATGAATGCTTGTTGTACAATATATACTGCTGATATCATTGAAAACAAGATGGACTTGGAATATAACAGCAAAAAAAAACTGGTTAAGTATAAAATTTCATATATAATATTTTTAAAACATGTAAATGACCCTTCTTATTAAAGAAACATAACTTCAAGAGATTCTCTTATATTGGGACATTTTAAAATACTATCCTCATGCCAAAACCGGTTTGGCTCAGTGGATAGAGCGTCGGCCTGCGGACTGAAAGGTCCCAGGTTCGATTCTGGTCAAGGGCATGTACCTGGGTTGCAGGCACATCCCCAGTAGGAGATGTGCAGGAGGCAGCTGATCGATGTCTCTCTTTCATCGATGTTTCTCACTCTCTATCTCTCTCCCTTCCTCTCTGTAAAAAATCAATAAAATATATTTAAAAAAAATAAAATAAAATAAAATACTATCCTCATGATAGATTGAGATATTTCAAATTGAAACCAGGTTTTGTAGACTAGAATGGATATAATGCTTACGAAAGGAATTTTCCTAATAAAATAATCATCAAAGGACATTATAAAGAGAGGCTTATGAAAAGAAATAGGGATGTCCTAGCATGATCATTATTTACCAAATATTGACTCAATTAAGGAGCACTATACATGATCTCATTTTATCTCACAATGCCCGCGTTGTGTTATTGATTGTTATCTCTGTTTCACTAAAATGGAAGCCTAGGTTTATAGAGATAAAGCAACATGCCCATGTTTGTGAACTTACCAGGGAGTGTACTACCTAGTTCCCACATTATGCTATGAGCAGCCTGCCACACACCCCCCTTTGTTGATTTAGCTCCTTTGTTTATGTATAGGATAAGCACTAGTAGTTTTTTTGTTTTTGTAGCAAGAGGGCATGATAAGCTATTGTGCCTTCTGGGCATGAAAATATCTTTGATTTGCCCTACACATGATGTGTAGGTTACCTGGGTATGGAATTCTAGGTTGGAAACTATTTTTCTTCAGAATTTTGAAACTGTGTTTCATTATTTCTTAGCTTCTATACTGCCATCAAGATTATCCCAGGACATTCTTAGTTCCAATACTTTTTGTGTTACTTGTTTTTTTCTCTTAAATGTTTTGGTATTATTTTACCCCATTTTTTTCTGGTCTACATGTTTGGAAGCTTTATTTTGGGGAGTACTGAATTTCCTAAGCTGCCTATCTAATATTTTTATCTTTTATTCTTTTATATTCATCTCATCTCTTATTATTCATTTTTGGTAAAAAACTCTTTAACTATCTTATAACTCTTTTGTTGACCTTTTTCCTTTTGATTAATTTTTATAAATGTAAAATTCCTGAGAGCTCTTTTTGTTGCTGTTGTTTCTTTGTTTTCATTGTCCCTTTTTAAGAGTATTTTGTTCTCATTTCCAGTTGCTATAATGAAAAAACAAATCTTTCTGAAGACATTAACAATGTTTTTTTAGGAAAAAGATTTCTTCTGCTTGCACAATTTCAGTTTCCTATGTGTTTTGGTTCCCTGTTTGTATTAGTCACCACATTTTATGTCAGTGACTTTCCTCTAATATCTATTAGACCTTATTTCATTTTAATGTCCTTAAAATGAGGATTAAATTGGAAACTGTGATCCCCTGGTGGAGCTTGTCCACTCTGAGAGCCACTCTTTGAGTGTCGGATTCTCCAGGACAGCCTCCAGCCTAGAAGACAAAATCCTGCCTGGGGCCTACACATTCAAAGTGCACATGTTCACTTTTACTCTATACTTCAGCTGTCAATAGTCAACTCCACTATCAACTGGGTCTTAATCATCCAAACAGAAAAACAACTTCATCCTCTCTGAAGAATAGCTCCCAGGGTTCTGCTGGGCTGAGTGGGAGAAGAGTCTACCAAAATTTGGCAGGAGAGTATTTACGGCTGGAACTGCTTCTTAAAAAGCATTTAGTGATTTTTTTTTTATTATTTTAGAACAATCTCTACCCCCTTTTAGCACATGGTATTAAAAACCCCTGGAATATTGGATATTATTTATTGTAAATGTTACTAGTTCTTAGATTTTCCTTCATTGCTGGTGTAGGATTTAGCTAAGTTGAATTTATTCATCATCTGATCTCTAGCTTCCTTTTTATTTTCTTTTGATTCTCTCTTATTTTTCCTATTCTTTCAAAAAACAACTCCTTTACAATAATTTTAGTGAAGTTTTAAGAAAGCAACATAAAATCTATGTGTGTAATCGTCCACCTTTAACTGTAAGCCTGTGAATGTGCTTTCTTCTTACAGTTTAAGGAATTCTTGAAGGTAGAGCATATTCACTTTCTGTATGTATATGTCACAGTTTTAAACACAGAAATTTGTATATAGCAAGTACTTAATAGAATGTACTGAATAAAAGTCTATAAATATGCATATATAACCTCAGCCTGTAATAGACTAAACTGAGATTTGGCCAATAATAAAATAAAGTAAATTAATTAAATGAATTAAAATCAAAAAAATTTCTCAAGATACTACATGTATTGTTCTTATATGTATTGTCTTTTATGAAAAATAGAACTAAAATACTTCAAAAGGAAAATTTTATTAGAATAATGAATCATTGAAAATTCTATATCTTAAAATAAATTATTTTCCTTCAAAATAATTAACTAATTTTATTAAATTAATAATTTTCCAGGTTTTGTAACAATTTTAATGAAAAAAAGATAGCCTTTAATTTTAAATATTATACAGTGAGGCTGTGTATATTGGTAGAGTTCCTACACAAATTAATATCATGCATATTAATTATCAATTTACATATCCATCACCCACTAATATTTGAGCTTTTTAGATCAGCAAGCACATCTTTTTCATTTTTGTATTCCTTTCACCATGTTTGCACTCATTTGCTGAATGAACAAGTTGGTACACATGTGTAATTGGTCTTCTGATTGGTAGTTCAATACTGCTACAGAATAATTGGGTGATCTTTCAAAAGGAGCTTAAGATACACATAACTCTGTTACAGTAATCCCACAGAGAATGGAAACAATATAGAACATTTAAAAGGGCTGAATACCTTTAAAAATTCCCAATTCAAGAATACTGTGGATTAAATTATGATAATCTTTTAATGATAAGACTTTCCCAGTTGCCTGACATTAGGAAAGTCCACATTGATCAGCTGTCATGGTTTACTCTATTGTTGCTATTGAAATAAAAGTAGGACAAACAGCAAACAAATTATTGATTGTTGATAGTATCATCTTTCAATGTCCTTGTATTTTAGAAAAGTTGAACTATCTTTACATGTAAACATTTAAAATATACAAAACTGTACTATGAAATAACAAATAATTTTCATCTCCCTAGAGATACTTTTATTGCTAAATCTATAAATGAAGAAGCACAGGTAAAAACCTAGGGTGTATTCTTGAAGGAAGAAGTTCAACATAGTTTCTCTTTTTAATTTTCTTTTAATATAGTTTTTAGATGGAACTTAATTTACTTTTATATCCTATATAATAAAGAGCTAATATGCAAATAGTCATGACTCCCTCATGCTGGCATGCCTTAATGGCTCAGACACTCAACACTGGGGAGAGAGGAATGGGGTCCAGCCAGGCACAAATGAGCTCATGAGAGAGGAATGGAGACCAGCCAGTCTGAGGCCCAGGAGAGGGACAAGCTTCCCACCCTGTGGTCCCAGGTGCCAGCAGCTGCATCTGCACCTGCGGCCCAGGAGAGGGACAAGCCACCTGCCCCATGGTCGCAGGCGCCAGAGCCTGTACCTGCAGCCCAGGAGAGGGACAAGCCACCTGCCCTGCAGTCCCAGGCATCTGTGGCTGCAGCCCAGGAGAAGCCACCCACCCACGGTCCCCTGCCGCTGCGGCCAGCCCGGCCAAAGCCGACGCAAGTCCTGGGTGTCTGCAGCTGGCCAGATGGAGGGAAGCTCGGGTCCTGGGTGCCTGTGACAGGCCAAAGGTGGGAATCCTGGGTCCCAGGTGTGGGGCAAGGCAGAGGCAGTTAGGGGCAATCAGGCCAGCAGGGGGGCAGTTAGGGGTGATCAGCCAGGCAGGCAGAGGTGTTTAGGGGCAATCAGGCAGGCAGGCAGAAGGGTTAGGGACAATCAGGCAGGCAGGCAGGTGAGCGGTTAGGAGCCAGTGGTCCAGATTGCGAGAGGCAGTTGGACATTCCCTGAGGGGTCCAAATTGGAGAGGGTGCAGCCGGGCTGGGGGACCACCCCTTACCCCACCCACTGTGCATGAATTTCAGGCCTCTAGTATGTTTATAAAATGCTTTAAGAATCAATAAAATGGTGACATTAGGACAGATCTAGTTTTCACTGAGATCATTTAAAATCTTTAAAAACATATTTACTCTTAAAATGTAAGGTTTCTCCCCTCTACCCCTTACATTACTTAACAGTGTTAAGAAAGTACAACATATGGGCTTCAAACAGGGTAACTCTTTGACCTTAGAAGTCAGAGACTGGCAAAAGAGTTAGAGACAAAATCCTCTCCTTTTGTTTATGTTGATGAAGATTTTCTTCCAAGTGTAGTGCTGGAGTAACTATAGAATACTTTTCTCTTAGGAATCTCACCATCTCCCCTCCTTGTCTTATATCATGACTGGAATTACAAAGATTTTAAATTAACTGCAACTCATCTTATCAATCATTAATAAACACTAATTTTGTGTTAACACTACAAAAAATGTAAAGAATTATGAACCAGGCACTTCAGGTTATGTTGCTCCCTTGTCCATTTGTATATCCCTAGCACTCAGCATCACACATGACACAGTAACTACTCATTAAATATCTGTTACATCAACAAATGAGTTTCTGATTTCAAAAGATTTAGAATCTAAGTAGGAAGACCAGCAAGAAGCTCTCTAAACGTACCTAAATAGATACTTTTCAAAAGAAGACATACAGAAGGCCAAGAGACATATGAAAACATGCTCAAAGTCACTAGCTATCCAAGAGATGCAAATCAAACAAACAATGAGGTACCATCTCACACCTGTCAGAATGGCTATCATCAACAAATCAACAAACCACAAGTCCTGGCAACGATGCAGAGAAAAAGGAACACTAATGCATTGCTGGTGGGAATGCAGACTGGTGCAGCCATTGTGGAAAACAATATGGAGTTTCCCCAAAAAACTAAAAGTAGAACTCCCATTTGACCCAGTGATCCCACTTCTAGGAATATATCCCAAGAAACTAGAAACACCAATCAGAAAGGATATATGAACCTCTGTGTTCGTAGCAACACAATTTACAATGGCTAAGATTTGGAAACAGCCTAAGTGCCCATCAGCAGATGAGAGGATTAAAAAATTATGGTACATCTACACAATTGAATACTATGCTGCTGTAATAAGGAAGAAACTCTTATCATTTGCAACAGCATGGATAGACCTGGAGAGCATTATGCTAAGCAAAATAAGTCAGTTGGAGAGAGATAAATATAAGATGATCTCAATCATTTGTTGAATATAATGAACAACACAAACTGATGAACAAAAACAGATCCAAAGACAGAGAAGCATCGATCAGACCATCAAACTTCAGAGGGGAGGCAGCGGAGGGTGAGGGAAGGGGAAGATCAACCAAAGGACTTGTATGCATGCATATAAGCATAACCAATGGACACAGACACTAGGGGGGTGAGGGCATGAGTGAGGGGGCAATGGCAGGAATAAGGTCACATATATAATACCTTAATCAATAAATAAAACAAACAAACAAATAAATAAATAAATAATTTTTTTTTTAAAGGAAGCTCTTTAGGAAGTTGTCATAGCTTCAGATGGTATGGAATGTGCTGAGAGGGCTTTGCAGAAGACACAGACTAAAGGCAGTCACTTAACTTAGCAATCCCCAATTCCTTAGGATATCAAAGTCACTTCAAAAAATAAGTAAGATATGTGTCAAGTGCCCAAAGTCTGCTCTTCAAAAACAAACCAAAAACTCACTACTATTTAATTTTAATGGCTTAAAGGGCATATTCAAAAGGCATCCCACTCAAAATTTGCTGTATCTATTTGATGAAAACCAAAACAAATTAATCAAATATAAATTCATATTATCTCAGACATTGATCAAGCCCAACTTGCTCATAAACTACTCGAGGACAGAGATGAAATTTATATATTTTACTAGAGGTCCCAGTGAAATTCATGCACTGGGTACGGGGGTCCCTCAGCTTAGCCTGCACCCTCTCTCAGTCCAGGACCCCTTGGGGGATGTTCGCCTGCTGGCTTAGGCCTTATCCCCCCGGAGATCAGAACTAAGCCTACAGGCAGACATCCCTCTCACTGCCCAGGATCCCTCACTCCTTACCACCTGCCTGCTAGCTGCAACTTACTGCTCGTCTGGCTGCTCCTTCACGCTGCTGCAGAGGCTGGAGAGGCTCCCGCTAGTGTCGCTGCACTTGCCAGATGTGAGCCGGACTTCTTGCTGAGTGGCACTCCCACTTTGGGAGTGCACTGACCACCAGGGGCCAGCTCCTGTGTTGAGCGTTTGATCCCTGGTGGTCAGTGTGCATCATAGCAAACAATTGTTTTGGTTCTTCCGCCGTAACAGTCATTTAGGCTTTTATTATATAGACTAGAGGCCTGGTGCACGGGTGGGGGCCGGCTAGTTTGCCCTGAAGGGGTCCTGGATCAGGGTGGGGGGTCCCCACTGGGGTGCCTCGCCAGCCTGGATGAGGGGCTGAGGGCTGTTTTCAGGCGGGCCAAGCCTGCAACTGAAGCTCTCAGTCTCTCCTTTTTTTCTTTTTCTTTTTTATTCTGGGATTTATTTACCTTTTGTAATTGAAACTTTGTTGTAGCTCTAGCTCCGAGGCTGGCTGGCTGAAAGCAGGTATCTGGGGATTGTTTAGCTTCTATAATTGCAAACTTGTTGCTTAGAGTACAGCTCAGAGCCTGGCTGCCGCAGGCGGGGACCCTTGACTTCCTCCATCACCGGGGCCACCAAGCCTCATGTTCGCTTCAGCTGCCTACCTGTTGGCCGCCATCTTGGTTGACAGCTAATTTGCATATCACCCTGATTAGCCAATGGGAAGCATAGCGGAGGTGGTTGATTACCATGTTTTTCTATTATTAAATAGGATTATTTTGTTCCTGCATAGTGACTGTCATCAGGTAGGTGACCCCTCAATTATCTGAACTTATTATGTAAATGAATAAAATCCTATTGTACACAATATACTATATTAGGTGTCTTAGTTCATTCAGGCTGCTATAACAGAATACCATAAATTAGGCAGTTAATAAAGAAATTTATAAAATAAATTTATTTTTCACAATTCTGGAGCCTGGAAGTCCAAGATCAAGGAGCTGACAGATTGTCTGGTGAGGGTCCCCTTTCTAGTTCATCGATCTCTTTCTTTTCAGTGTCCTCACATGGCAAAAGGGGAAAGAAAGCTCTCTGGGGTTCCTTTTATGAGGGCACTAATCCCATTCGTGAGGTCTCCACCCTCATAACCTAATCACCTTCTAAAATCCTCAGCTCCTAATTTCAACACATGAATTTGAGAAGAACAAAAATAATCAGTTTATAATATTAGGTTTGAGCAACTAAAACATTTTTTGTGACTAATTTTTCTTCTCTGAGAGTCCATATAAACTGAGGACCTACCGAAATTTTGTGAATTGAATAGGGAAATCAGTAGCCTTTAGGAGGCTTGTAAACTCAACACAAAATGTCCCACACAAACAACTACTGAAGTTTAGCCTTTTCCTTCTCCCTGCCCTCCCCTTGTCAGCTATTTTCATAGCAAAGAAATAGCAGAATAACATATCATGGGCCTTTTGTGAATGTGTTATTACTGTATGTTTGGACAAATGCTTGGGATCTTTTGTTCCACAGTCCCAGTGTGAGAACCCATTGAGATGGGCCTTGTCTTTAGGTACATTCGTCCTTATGGGCAGTGAAGCATGCGGACATTGCATAATAAGGGATCAAATACTTCAAACTTGGAAATGCATCCTTAACTCTAGCAGCAAAGGTGAAGAGTATTTAGCAGCTCACAGAGGCTCTGAAGAACGAGGCATAGTGTATTTCCAGGACAAGAATGAGAATCTGAAACTGAGGATTAGAATCTTCTGTATGACCTGGACTAGTCACACCTTCACTTTAAGTAATTTATTATTTTATGGCCATGTTTTAATTACCTGTGCTCTGCCCATGCATCAGAGGTGCATGATGAGGAGTGATCATGTGCAAATAAACTTGCCGAATGGGCAGTGGAAATAGAAGTTTCAATGATTTTTTAACAACCTGTTTACCAATTTTCTGATGTTTAGTATTTTTCGGGCTTATTGGTTCCTCATTGATAGCTTCAGGCAAGAAACCAACAGAAAATTGATGGAGAGGATCAAGGATGCATGGGCAATATTTTTCACTCCAGTGTGTTACAACCTCTGAGTTTTACAGAGTTTTTAAACACAGGTGCAGAGGTTTATACTTGTTTGAGTGCAGAAAGTACCCCATTTGGTAAAAAACAAAATGCAGTTAGTTCTTGGCTTGCCATGGCCATGAGTCTCGCTCAGAAGGCATAGAATATAACTAAGTCACAGCATATCCCATTCAGGCAGTAATTAGTCATGCGAATGCTCTATCAGCTAATGCATAAACAATGTAAATTATGTTAAACCCTCTAATAAAGAAAATAAAAGCACTCTTTAAAAAAAGAATAGCAGTTATTTAATGTGGAATGCTGATGCATGCATGCATTATTTTTCCTAGAAGTAATATTATGATATTGGAAATGTATATTTCATTCCCTCCTAAGATGTTTATAAACTTTCTATAGCTTCCTATATTTGAATAAGCTTTTGGGTATTATACTATACATCAGAAGTCATGGCACACATAGGAAGTATAATACAAGCTAATTGATTACCAAATAAATGTTCATGTGAACACACAAAACTAATGTTTTATTTTGACAGCATCAACAAGGATAGTTTTCCCTTAGTAGTGAAATGTATCAATAGTCAAATCTGAGTTCTTAAGAAAGAGATTACTCCATCTTAGGATACTACATGTCCCTTTTTTGTTTTTCTTTCCCCTTCTTATATGACTAAGATATTTTGTGATGCTTCAGTACTTCTGTTGGGTGGTAGAACATATCCAGGGTGCATAGTATGTTAGCAATGTCTCATTGTGCTTATTTCTGCTTTCTGGCAGGGAAGCATTCTGCACTCTAGTGAACTTGGAATAGGAAATTAACCGCAGAGCTCTGGTCCAGACCTTTTCTCAACGCTGGCTCTGCTATGTTCCTACTGTCAATCAAGAGGCAAACCATGACACAGTTTGTTTCCTAGTACTCTACTTCTGGAGAGTAAATGCATCCCTTAATTCTGCTTTGGAGCCCTGTCTCTCCACACACACGCTTTCTCTTTTAGTCAATAATTTGTTTTATTGGTTACAGTGCGACTCCACTGTTTCAGGCTTTTCCACAGCCGAGCACAGCTGCTCATGTTGGCTATTGATTCCATATGTTAGCTTAAAATTGTATAATAGTCTCTTCTAATAGTTGCCTTTGGCTTTTCCTCTCTCCCCACTTGGAAAAGTGCCCTCTGCCCCTGGCCTGGTATGCCAATAACTAGAAATGGATCCTAATTATATCAACCATTTTTCACCAAAAAAAGCCCAAGTAGTTGTCTCCTGTTGGAATAACTCACAATGGTTTTGGTTTACATGGCTTCATGCTACTCTATGGAAAAAAGCTTCAAAAAACCAACATTAAATCTGTTGGCAGAAAGAAAATGTTGCAACTATGGAAGGTTTAGTGACCTCTCACTCTAAGGCAATTTTCTTATTAAATTAATGCATGCGAATATAAGCTTCTATTCTCTCCAGTTATCTGCATATCTTCTCATTTTCTTCTCTCTTTCAACCTTGTTCCTTTATTCATAACTGTGAGCTGCATATTTAAAATGTACATTAAGCAGAGAATTTACCCCCGAGAAGACAACTTGGATAGCAGCGAGTGTGTTTCCCCTCTGAAAGCTTTATGGGAGCTGCAAGCTGCTGCACACACTGGAAAACTCCAACACTCCCACGGCGAGGCTTTGCCTCAGCCTCTCTGCGCATCTACGTGATCCAGAGGCTCCTAGTCAGGGCCACAAAGAGCCTTCGCGATGCTTCCTCCTGGTGCTCCAACAGCTTCTTCTGTCTCAGGGAGAAATGAAACAAAACACTCTCTCTTGCTCTTTGAGCCAAGGTTGCTGAAAGAATAAGGCATCCAGTCTCACCAGGTCCAGGAGGACCTCTTCACCAGACATATAAAACAAATTCTGATCTTTCACAATAGCCTCTCTAAACAAATCTCAATGAACAAAGGTCTGCAAGTTTTGTAGGCAGATCCCTGAGCCAGAATCAACCAGCTGAAGGAAAGGAGGGGAGCAGATATTGAATGCAGTTTTGCAAACAAACTTGGGAACTGGCAGATTTCCAAGATTTTAGGAAGGGTTAAGAAACCAAAGAACCCACATCTTGGAATTAGATTTAGCGTGTGTTTTTTTACATATCCCTCCAGTTTCTGAATTCAAGTCCTATGGACTTTTTTCTTTGCTGTAGTCACTGCCACTTCCCAGGTGTAGGTCTGTTTCATCTCAAATCTAGATGAATAAATGATTTACTACACGATTCTAGCCTCAGTCCCCTTTAGTTGCTCTCAGTGATGAGTAGTCAGATTAGCCTTTCCAAGATAGCCTAGTGCCATGGTCGGCAAACTGCGGCTCTTTGGCCCCTTGAGTGTGGCTCTTCCTAAGTCTTAGGAGTACCCTAATTAAGTTAATAACAATGTACCTACCTATATAGTTTAAGTTTAAAAAATTTGGCTCTCAAAAGAAATTTTAATCATTGTACTGTTGATATTTGGCTCTGTTGACTAATGAGTTTGCCGACCACTGGCCTAGTGGTTATGCCACTGTTCTGCATAAAAACCCTACAAGTGTGTATGTCTCTCTCTCTCTCTCTCTCTCTCTCTCTCTCTCTCTCTGTGTGTGTGTGTGTGTGTGTGTTGATGGAGGTGGCATCAGGTTAAGCAAATCACCCAAGAGTGGCTGGGTTTAGTGTAAAGTCTCACATATTATCTGAATCATGCTAAACAGGATGACATTTAAATCCCCAAGTGTTTGGGTAAATCGATGCTCCTATAAACAGTTGCTGTGTGGCCAATAGCTGACTGCACAGGCTGTTCTCCCACTCTCCCCTGGCCTGCTTAGCACAACATGCACAGACTTAGACTTGAAAGCCAAACCATCTCATCTGAAGGCTGAAGCTGTATAAGTTGGTCTTTGGTCCACACAGTTGCTGCATAACCATTCTATGCAAACTTCCCTCCTGTCTTTGTTCATTTCATTGTTTCTACTTCAAGTGTTTACTAATACCATCCATTTAAAAATAAATACAATCCTAATTGCCAAGTAGAATAGTCTGTCATTTCACATTTGTTTTCTTAAGGAAATTGATCAAAACTAAAGTGCTGACTGAATACTCTTAAGTGGATCAAAGCACACTAGTTCCTGAGGAAACCATAGATTCTCGGCCAAATAAATGTGCCAATATTCTACAAGATTAAGAGGGGCTGGTCATAAAAATATACATCATTCCACATTTTAATTCCAATACGTGCTTACATTGTTCCTCCATCAGCGCTGCCATAACTCTGTTAAACTTCAAGCACTTTTAGATTATTCTTTATCATTGGGCATAAAAGGCTCAACCAACTCAATGCTTTGCATGGGATAGGTGCTTAATAAAGAAGTCACAATATATAGTGAATGAAGAATAACTATAGTGAAGGATGCATTTTAAAGGTTATAGAATGTTTCAAAATTTGCATGTGCCCAAGATTCACCAGTTTTGAGGGGTTTTGAAATTAGACATTCTATCCACAAAGAAACTCTGTTTTAGACAGGTTTTTCCATAAGTAAGATAATTAAGGATCTTGCCCTTTCAATTTCAGAGAAATTTGAATTAAGCATTTTATGAGACCATGTGTGTACAGTTTGAATCTACTGAAGAAGGAAATTGAACATTAAGCATTAACACCTTGCTTTCCTCTCCACACCTTTCACGCGCTCGCACACAGAGAACGCTGTGATGGGGTGCCAACTTTCTGTGCCGCTTGCATAGCCAGCTTACATTTAGGGCTCCTATTAACTTGAAAGAGAGTTCCAGGTGCATTCAAGTTCTGCTGAAGAAATGGAAATTTGGAAGCTTTATTATTAGCTTAGGCCATTTTCAACTCATGTGAATAAGAGATGGAGAAAAATTATTAGAATTTCTTTCTTATAACTAGTGCCCACAAGACTGATGTAAAACTGAACAAAGATGTGGGTGCCTATTTTTTTTTGTCTGACAAAACAATATGAGTTTTTTTTATTTTTCATCAACACAGGCTTCAACATGACTTTTAAAATGAATGTTAATATAGATGTAAAACTTCAGCTATTTAGCTCCCAGGTAATAGGAATGATTTGGACTTAAGTAGTAAAAGTCTATTTGAACAAGTAAAAATGGAGAGTTTGTTTGAACTCTACAAGAATAGCTCACAGAATCCAGGTAGGAGGTGAAACCAGAAACAAAAAAAAGTTAGAGGACCCACACAACTAATGATATTTCTGTTTTCTAAATATTCATTGAGTTTCTTTTTCTCTCTCCATGGGGAGGTTGTTTACTCAACCATGTCTGTACATACACATCATTTAAGTAGCTGCTATGGTACCAAGTTTACTAGGTCTCTTAGTTCAAGGGAGAAGAAAGACCACCTACTTTTCTTTGTTTTTAATCCAACTTATACTCTAAAATATATAATTTGATTGGTGTAGTTCAAGGTTCAAGTTAAATAACAAATCCTTGTCAAAAATGGAAGGAGAATTGTTATGTGGTACATATATGGTTGCATGAAATTTTATCTTTCTTCCCTTCTTTTTCTTTTAAAGATTGCAACTGCCTATTCCAAAGGCAACCAGTGCCAACAAAAAATTTGCACTTTGCCTAATCAGGAATGCTGCACAAGAACAGAAGTCTCTTGAAATCCATCTCCTCCCCAAAGCCTTTGTTTTATTTTTTCTTTTATATCTTCTAGAACCTCTTTGTGCTGGTGTCTGCATTTCCAGCCTATTACTTTCATTTCTGTTCTCATCTCCCATCCCTCTTGCCTCTCCCTCGTCCTTGTCAAGGAAATAGTGTTGAAGAAAAGCAGTGATTGTCAAACTGGAGCCTACATCAGAACCACCTGGAAGACTGGTTAAAATGCATATTGCTGCCCTCGCCCCCCCAAGATTTTTATTCAGTAAGTTTAGGGCAGAACCTGAGAATATGCATTTTAACAAGTTCCCAGGTGATGCTTATGCCACTAGTCTAGGATCCACACTTTGAATCTGTTGGACTAGAGAGTGAAAAGAAGTTACTAAGATTCAATCCATTTTTTTATATATCCCTAATATACAAATAGACCAAACAGTGGATCAACTGAACAACCAAACAACCAGTCACTATTACATGCACTGACACCAGGGAGTACACGTGGAACATGGCAGGCATCAGCCACGGCAGGATGGTGGAGTGAGTGGGGCGCCAGACCAAGGCAGGACACCAGTCGCTGTAATCAGGGTGACCCTCTGGTGGTTACTGAAAATTCTTTGCTCCCACGCTCTGTGGTCTCACCAGGTGCTCACACCCAATGCCGGGGATGGCCCTGCTTGCACCCACTGCCAGCACCAGAGCCGCTGGCAGACAAGGGACTGGAGGCCACTACAGGAGGGGCCCGGTGGGGGAACGGAGGATGGGTGGAGACCCGCTCCTGTGCCCACCACAGCCTCATGGCCCACAGTTCCTTTCAAGGTGCACGAATTCATGCACTGGACCCTAGTTAAATTATAAAGGATTATCCTCAATTTAGCCCTGTTTATTAGGCTTGTCATCAACAACAACTACTGGTTTAGAAACAATTGTATTAAAGTGAATAA
The DNA here is from genome assembly GCF_000327345.1 of Myotis davidii. Classification (NCBI taxonomy): domain Eukaryota; kingdom Metazoa; phylum Chordata; class Mammalia; order Chiroptera; family Vespertilionidae; genus Myotis; species Myotis davidii. The sequence continues at coordinate 212,839 of NW_006288892.1, read as the reverse complement.
ATCTATCAGCGGGATTAAGACATGTCAAATATTTTGTTAAAGAAATAGGACAAAGCTATCTTTAGATCATGGTATAGTTGGGATATTCCTTCCATTGTCTAGGGCATCATACTTCTGTTAAATCAGTCTTTTTCTTTTTCAGCTATAAGCAAGAATGATAAATATCATCTGTACTTTGCAGAGTATTGTGGGGATTCAAATAGGCAATACGTATGTAAATTTGAAAGTGCTAATAAATATTAAATATTATGGATTGTTTCTAATGTGCCTGAAGCATCTGGTTCTTAGTGTGTGGGTCCCATGAATCTTCTCCCTCAGGGACAGCCCTTCGTTCATCTTCTTGTCTCCTGGCTATTCTACCTTAGGAGAATTTCTGAAAATCCACTAGTATTTTCCACAGTTGTTGCACTCCTGGATTCTCACTATATTCATCCCTCAACCCACTTCTCTAGTCCTCTGTAACCTTGGTCGTCCTTAAGTGGTAAAGTTTTTCTCCTCAATGCTTATTTCATTTCTTGTCGGGACTACTGCTTTGGTTTCTCTCCCCTGAGTCCTCTCTACACAGCAGCCACAGCGATCTTTTTCTGACACAGTGAGGTGGTATAACTCCCCTGCTCAAACTCTTTAATGTAAACTTTTCATTGCTGTTAGGTCTACAAGATCGTGAGTAATTTGGGTCTTGCCTTATTTCTCCAAAGTCATTCCATACCACACTTCTCGCTCTTTGTGATCCACGGACCCTCACTTCTGTTTCTGGAACAAAATCAGCCCTTTCCTTACTCAGCTCTTCCTCCTACCTGGAAAATTATTTTTCCAGCTTTTGCCATTTCTGATTCATTCCCTACCCTTGTGACTCAGTTCACTGTTATCTCTTCAGACATTTCCTCTATGATATCACACTGCTCATTTCCTCTCTAGATCATATCATCTGTTTTTATTTATTTTCTTTGTTTACTTATTTACTTTGAGCTCCCCTACCAGACCCTTGAGAGAAATGATCAATTTATTAAGTCACAGTAGCCACTCAGTGCAGAATGATGAAAAGATGACTATTCCTCTCAAGAAGTGGCAACTAGAACTAGATAGCCATATAGACTATCTCCTCATTTTAAGTACTGCTTTCATTGTATTGCTTTCTATATAGAGTCTCCTCTCTCTCTCTCTCTCTCTCTCTATCTCTCTCTCTCTCTCTCTCTCGTATAAACCCCCACAGGTTTTCAATATGAGGGTTAGGGTTAAAAACTGACCTCGAGTTTTTTAACTCTTTGACCTGCAGCAAGTCATATAACCTTTGTAAGCTTAGATTTTCTCTCCACAATGGGGAAAAATTCATGGGGTATAGTGAGACTTGAATTCAAGTGACATATGTAAATTCTTTAGCATGCTGCTACCAAGCACAGAATGAGGGCTGAATGGAATTTAGCCACATACCTAGCATACATATCTGCTTAAAATTCAGATCTCCCCAGCCTGGCTGGGTGAGGTTTAGTGGTTGAGCATTGACCTATCAATCAGGAGGCCACAGTTTGTTTCTGGTCAGGGCACATGCCTGGGTTGCAGGCTCGATCCCCAATAGGGGGCATGCAGGGGGCAGCACATCAATATGACTCTCATCATTGATGTTTCTATCTCTCTCTCCCTCTCCCTTTCTCTCTGAAATCAATAAAAATATATTTTAAAAATCAGGTCTCTCCACCATTCAGGAGCCATTTACACTTCTCTCCCAGAGCTCATCACTTCTGCTATGTTGGCTCATGTTCTTCCCTAACCTAAGCAGTAATAGCCTCTTTCTTATGTTTTTTGTTTGTTTTTCACTAAATTCAATTCATTCTTACACAGCTTAAATGCTGTTCCCACTCTACAGCCTACCCAGAACCCACAATGATCACCCGCAGCTGAAGGCTGACAACCATTTTGGTCAATGGGAAGGAGAGAAAGAGGTGTGTGTGTGTGTGTGTGTGTGTGTGTGTGTTTGTTTGTTTGTTTTTTTGGGGGGAGAAAGAGTTTTATCAGCTTCTGATATTTTTACAAGTATCTTCTCGTATCAGGTTCAATACAAGAAATATTTCCATTTATCTTATGTTGCCTCAGTAAGTCTTCACAATAGTCCTACTTTATGGATACTATTCTCCCTGGTTTCCAGATGAGAAACTGTGGCTCAGGAAATGAAGGAATGAGCTAATAAATGGCTCCAGCCTAGTTCTAACCCAGGTTTTAATGATAAAATAAGGAAATCCATCACCTAATTATAAGGTTTCATGATTAAAAATAAACTAAATAAAAACAAGCTTGTTTATTGGAGAGTCAAAATGCCACAACAAAATGCCCAAGAACAGAGAGCAATCTGGAGTCGTCTTTAGACTGTAGTTACACACACATGCGCGCGCGTGCGCGCACATACACACACACACACACACACACGCACACACACATTGACTGTAGATGAAGCAGAGGATCTAATTCAGAATGAAGACAAGCACCCAGGAGTTTAAAGTTAGATTTCTAAGCCAGGAGTTTAAAGTTAGATTTCTAAGCCAAAGGCAGGACAATAACAGAGTTAGGAGGAAGCAGCCGCCGGCCTCGGCCTCCCACACTGGCACAGGGCAGGGGGAGAAGGGGCTCCTTGGGTCACTAATGCCCTGGCTCTCCTTCCCTGCTGAGCCAAAGGTCACTTGACTCACTTTTCAGTTGATGGACTGTTAAAAAATAATTACATAACTTTAAAAGAAACCCACCTACCTTTTTATATGGTTGAAAATCTACTATGCAAAGGTTCCCCAAATGTTCTAAGGTGTTTGATAGCAAAGCTGAAGCTAGAGTTTGAGCGCTTTAGTGCTTGGTGTAGTGCCTTCCTTTTCTATGCTGGTGCCCTGCATTGGCGAATGAATACATGGGCAGCGGAATCAAGGATGGGGAAGCCACCAAATCAAAAGATAAGAGTAGAGAAAGCAACGAAAAGAAGAGGGAAAGCTGAGAATGGGAGGAGAGAAAGGATGGACAGGTATGTGAGGACAAGGAGTATGGTAATGAGACAGCAATGAAACAAGCAACGGGATGTTTTGTGTGCTGAGCTCAAAACAACTGAAAAAAATCATACAAACAGCTTTGAGTTATATCAGTGAATTTCTTCCCTATGTGTACATTGGATCCACAGGGAGAAAACATTAACATGCCATTATCTGCACCCAACAGCGTACTCATTGACTTAGTCCAGCTTGGAGTTCAGATGTTAGAGTTTTGTTCTTTTTATTTTTGATTTCAGAGAGGAAGGGAGAGGGAGAGAGAATCATTGATTGGCTGCCTCCTGCACAACCACTATGGGGATGGAATCCCCAACCTGGGCGTGTGCCTTGACTGGGAATCAAAGTGTGGCTTCCTGGTTCATAGGTAGATGTTCAACAACTGAGTCACACCGGCCAGGCCAGATGTTATAATTTTAACATTCCCCTAGGTGATTCTAATGTCATGCCAGTGAAAACTTTTGAGTTATAGGGGGCACTAGCCCAGTAGCTCTAAAAGTTTGGGTCTGGGACCAATAGCATCAGTATCACCTGAAAACTTGTTGAAAAATTCAAATTTCAGCCCCCATTCCATGAATACCAAGTCCAGAAACTCTAGGGTGGTGGCCCAGGAACTGTGCAAACAAGGCCTCTGACTGATTTGAATCAACTGGAAGCTTGGGAGATGCTGCTTAGGCCAGGAACCATACTGTTTAGTCAAATTGTTACTACACTGATGTATTTTATAATTAATAAAGGTCAGGGCATATTTCTTCTCCTTATTCCAAAGTTTTATAAAATCTTTCATTAAAAATTTTAGGTGACATCATCAGAAGGGAAACTAATGGAATCTGCAATTGAAAGTAAATGTTTTGTCTGTAGAATGCTTCCCTGAAAAGCTTAATTTCCTGAGATCAGCAGTAGATATGTGTGAGCTTGACCTTATCCTTTGAACAAGGAGGTTGGTTATAAGTCAACTGTAGTTGCTCCTGCCTTTGAGATCTTTATACTGTTTCTTAAGACCTATATCATGTGGATTTTCATTATATAATAACTTAATTAAACAACTTGCATCTCTTTGGGTGTCTCTAGAAAACTAGCAGGAACCTTCAGTTACTCCAGAATGATGAAGTAAGCTGTTATAAAAGACACATTTCCTGGAGAGAATTCTGTAAGCGTACTTTTAGGCATCACTTAAGGTGCTGATTTCAATCACCTCAAGGTCTTATTTTCCAGTTCTTAAAAACATTTTTAAGAAATATAAACAATATTAGGAAAATTTCAATGTAAATCTCTGTTTGAAGTGAATCAAGTGCATACAAATCATTTCATTTTAAAAATCTCTTGACAGTGTTGTTTTCACATGACTTTCTCCAAATGATAATGTTTGATGGTACTATCTCCTACTTCCCTGAGACAAACACATCAAAGTGAATAACTGATGCAATATAAATTAATTTCTTAAAAAGTTATATATTGTGTTAGGTTCTTTAGCAAACACATAGACACATGCACAATCCTATTAAATTTTCCATTGATGAACTTCTCTTTTAGAAAACTTATCTCTGTATTCTACTCTCTCTTCAGCCCCTTTAGTGCTAGGTTTTATTTTCCCTTAATTAACGCACAAAATTTTGCTGTTTAATTTTACTTTTCCCTGAGTTGAGTAGCAACCCTCTTGAATTCTTTTTTTTTTTATTTTTACTTTTTCTGATTTGAAAGACTATCTTCAAGGATTAAACATACTAAGTAATATAATGATTTTATATAAATCACATAAATATCAATTTTTAAAAATGAAAGGCAAGATAAAAGACAAGATTTCATAGAATGCTTATGTAGTAAGATAAACTTAGTATGCTTCATCTATTAACCCAAAAAGAGATAAAATGCAAACATAAAATTAGCCCTGGGAATTGATCCAAATTGTGTGTTTGGTGAGATGGTTTGGTAGTCAGTCTGAAGCTGAGATGTGTAGACTGGAGGGAATGTAATGCATTCAAGACCAGAACAATGCTTTCTTAGACTTTTCCTCCTCTCAGATGTCTCCATTCATGTTAATTACATGATAGAAATGGGCACGTTGGCCTTTTGGATAAAAGTGGGATGATGTACTTAATGGACAAATGTTGGTTCTATAATACATTTTTGTTGAATTTGATTCTGATAAACATGATCCTTGTCTTTGAAAATTTTAAACTACCAGAGAAAGAAAGGGTCAGCAAGGTATCCTTGTGGTGACCTCATCACTCTTTTTATTTGTTTATTTAACAAATCTATATTAAGCCCCACCTTAGGTGGCAGGGTCTGTGCAAAGTGCTTAGTTCCTACCCTAAACCAAAGACAGGCTTACAAAGTTATAGTTGTACTTTAATTCCTCTTTAGACCACACCAGACCTCTAAGAAGTATATTGGAGCCACCGCATAGCAAAAAATATCAAGGGACAATGCTGATCCTCTACTTCATTGTAGCACCACAAGGGAGAGTGTTCAGGTAGTTCATCTTACCCAAGAAACAATTCTCTCAACTTCAACTTCTATATTGCTCTGGACTGAAAATTATGGCCACAATTATTTCATTCTAGACTGAACTCCCCCTCCCCACACCTTGCTATGTGTCTTTGCTGCTGCTTCCATCCGGTGGTGCAGTTTATTGCTCCATCTCTTAATTCCAGACTGGACTTGTGACTGCTTTGGCAGACAAATGTGGCAGAAATGACATGGTACAAATTCCAAGGGTAGAACTTAGGCTTGAGACACCCTTAGAAATGCATTTAGTGTTCACCTCTTTTGTCTCTTTTAATCCACCACATAAGGAAACAAGTCTAGCTTCTTGGAGAACAAGTAACCAAGGTGCACCAACAGGTACGCATGTGAACAAATATCTTGGACCTACCAGCCAAACTGATCCTCAAGCTGCTGTCTATAGCCACATGAGTGAGCCCAGGCAAAACCAGCAGAGAAACTGCCCAGAAAACACACAAAATAGATCTGCTAATCTGCTTTGTAATATGAGTTGCAAATATCCTTACATTTACTTACGGGAACCACTCTGAAATCAATCTCTCCTTCCACAAATCTTCATTTATTTTGGACCATAGCTGGCAATTACAACTGCTTCTACAGCACCATATTTTTAATGAGAAAAAATCAAGGCTGTGGGGTGTGTGTGTGTGTGTGTGTGTGTGTGTGCATGTGCATGCATGCATGCATACATGCATGCGTGTGAGTATACATGTGAGAGTAGGTGCTTACACTGTAAATTAGAGAATGTGAGAGTCATGGTGGGTTTACAAAGCCCAGATGAGTTTTGAGAGGTGACAATAGTTGTGATCTACTCTTCTTCTCCAACATTGCTCCAGGGTTGAAAGTAGCAAAAAAAAAATGTTCGTATCAAGTCAAATAGAGTCTTCCAGGAAGGTGTTCAACATCCCAATCTATTTTCAGACTTGTCAAGGGTCTAAGGCCATTATTAAAGGCAGTAACAGCAGGGCAGATAAAGACTTGTAAAACGTGTGCTATAGTGCATTCACTTTCCGTGAAAGGTGAAGTCCATTTGCACTCCTTATTTAGCCAATGAGAATGAGTCATTTGTTTAAAGGATAATTTTAACTTGATTTTCAAAAAGTGGATTAAGTCATTGAACAACTTTAACACACAGCAGAATAGTTGCTGTAGTATTTTGGAAAGAAACAAGAGGCAGGTCTGTCAGCAACTTAAGATGGAAAATTCCTATTAGTCAACCTATCAATAAGGCTTCATTATTAAACAACATTCTAATGGCTTGGCTTCAGTGCTGACACGCTGCAGGCATTTGCACTATTACACCAAGGTTGTAGGCTATCCTGATAGGCCTCATGCTGTTAGTCCACTTTGTTAAATAGAAGTTGATTTTATATTTAGCTGTGCATGGAGTGTGCAGATGAAACAAATCACTTCTATAAGCTCAACAAGATGAATAGTTGCTGTTGAAAGCTAGCAAGGAGCTGGATGCAAGATTAATATGCAGTCCCAAGTTCCACTTCCCACAATTTTTATTGATTGTGTGAAAAAGTACTAAAATTCATTTCTTAGGTGAGTGAGATTGAAACTCTTGCATAGCTATAGTAGATGTAATTTCTCTGAAATGTATCATTTGTCTACAAATATAGCTTTTCATTTGGGACCACGTGCAATGAATCCTATGATGAGAGCAAAACCTTTCTGAGGGCACTCTTTGCCACAACTACCCCGTTCCCAGGCTAGGTTCTCTGTGCTCTTTGGTCTTTGTGAAATCGCCCTCATGAGAGAATTTTCTAAATGTCCCCTGCTGCCATGGTCCAAATACCAGGGCTTATTTGGTGTTTGTTTTTCCATTCCCACAAACCACAAAAGATTAAATGTTGATGTATTGTAGATCTCTCTACTAACATCTGAATGGCATCCCAGCTATTTCGGCACAGCATTCCATCTTCTTTCAGTAGGCTTGAGGAAGAGAGAGAGAGGATATTAAAGCCTGCCCTTAATTATTTTACTTTTATAATCTAGACCAAGATTTTGGAAGAATAAGAGAGAGGATTGGCTCAGGTTTGGTTTGGGACATATATTCCAATTCTGTTACTACTCAGTAATTTTAGAAAATATATGGCTACATTTCAACTAGTATACTTAGGTATTATTCTTTCTATTGAAATCCATTGTTTTAGTAAATTCTTGAATTCAATTATCACATTAAATATTAACTTAGTGGGGTTCATGACCCAGTATTCTTTCCCATGATTTGGTTATATGGTATAATGCCAGAGGATATTGGTGGAATGACTGTTCTCCCCTCATATTTTTTCTTTTGCTGTTATGGTATTTGATTCAGAGCTTCACTGCATCAATAAAGGCTCAAACCTGTGATTTATATAAAGCCCCTTGATTCGTCAGATGAATCAAGTTTTGAATAAATTCGGGATTTGATTTTCCTAAAATGTCCATTACATACAGTGTGAAATTTGAAGTTCAAACTGTCCCTTTGGCTGAAAGTCCAGCTAAGGTATACATTTTTCCTGAAGTTTCAACTTTGACTATATAACAGTTTTATTCTAAGACCTGACTTCTAAAATAAATATTGAGACATAGTGACTACATCTACTATATTTCCTATATAATAAGTTCACTTCTGTTTTACTTTAGATGATAGTATTTTTGAACTCTCTAATTATATAGCACCTGTATGGTTTCTCAGAGGCCTAGATACCAATGCAAATTTCAAAGCTAGTGATAATCAGTTCTGACAAATGAGATAAGACACTGAAATAAGAGGATAAGAGACTTATTTTTTTAAAAAAAATCAGTGATGGTGCTTTAGCATCTCTTCTCATGCTTTTGGAGGGTGGCTAGTGCTTCTTGAATGTGAGTCAGAGGAGGTATGGATATGAGAAACCATTATCACTCCACATGAGAAATAGCTGCCAAAGGGGCAGCTGCTTGGAGCCGTCTGGCACTGCTGCACAGGAAGTGCCGAGCATGGCTGAGCTGTACTGGAGCTCACTTGGTCTCTTGACTCGGCAGGAGGTGATTGAATGCTACGCTGAATCTCCTCTGAAGACGAGCATCTCTGTGAAACCATGAGCACTGTGGTTTGGATTAGAGGCTTTTTTGATAGTATTTCCCACTTCAGTCTCTGTTCTCCCCTACTTTTCTGGTCTTCATAATAGAATTTAAAGAGTGTACCTTATGCTTTTGCACTCTGATTCCCAAAAGTACTAAAGCTGATATTCTAACTCATGCATATTTAAAATCTAACTATTTATTTGGTTGGGTTAGTGGTCCCTTGGTTTCTTATTACTGAATGTCATTACAAAAATAATAATGAAATACCATTTCTTGTAATATTTTTTTTAATACTGAATGTGTGAATATATTATAAGTAGAGGCCCGGTTCAAGGATTCGTGCTCTGGTGGAGTTCCTCCATCTGGCCTGCAGGGATCGGGCCGAAACTGGCTTTTTGATATCCCCTGAGGGGTCCCGGATTGAGAGAGGGCAGTTCTTGGTGATGCACCCTGGAACCGACCTCCTCCTCTCTGGTTCCTGGTGTGTCACCCCAAGAACCGCAGCTGCCAAGTCACCATAGTTGGCAGCTCCTGTGTTGAGCATCTGCCCCCTGGTGGTCATTGCACATCATAGTAACCAGTCAGATGGTTGAACAGTCTGTAGGTAGCATAGGCTTTTGTATATATAGATACCCTTTCTTAAATGGGACCTCATATGGAGACATTTTGGTTCAGCTGGATGTTGCTGAAAAATGCTGCCTACGCTCTACTCCCTACATTAAATTTTGTAGTAAAATTAAGTTATATTTTAGGAAGATTTGTCCACCTAAAGATTTGAAAATCCTTGGGCAGTTTACAAATCACCTAAAAGGTTGCTTGTTTCCCATATTGTCTCAGTGTGCATCTCTGCAGAGTTCTAAATGACTGGTTTAAACGGGCAACTATTTACATCGCTGAAAGATGAATCAGGCTAGTTTAGGCACACATGTATAGGAAATGAAAAGGCACTTATATACACATATTAGGTGTGCTTTAGCTGTACAGACAAAACACAAATATAAATGCACAAGGTAAATCTGTCCCAGGAGAATTCTAATTTTCCCAAAACACAGTTTGCACAAATATCACATTGAATGCTCTTCATGCTCATCTTGTTATTAAAAACATATTACTTTGTTATTTGATTAAACTAAGATTACTGCTTTTAGTTGCTTATGTGTTTATGTGCTTATATTAATGTTATGCATAGTACATAAACCATTTTAGTTATGTATATTCTATATTCTAGATATAATATATAATGTCATTATATAAAATATACCTGATTGAGTAAGGACCTATCATGATTATGAAAATATAGGAAAATATAAAACATTCAATGAAAAATCTTTTGATGTATACGTCCTGTGCTATATCCTAGTCAAGAGGAATCTACTCCAAATGGAATTGCTTTGTCTCCCTCTCTGTCCCATGTTGATTCTTTCTACAACATTTGGTAGCATGGGAACCATCACAGAAAATGAAAAATAACTGTGGCCACTTATAATCTCAATGATGTTAACTTATAATTATCACGCAAGAGATTGTTGGGCAAATCTGTCTCACTTTGTCTGACTCTGGGTTGGAGGACGGTAGTATTAAAAATGCTGACTTAAGCCCTACCTGGTTTGGCTCAGTGGATAGAGCATTCGCCTGCGGACTGAAAGGTTCCAGGTTCGATTCTGGTCAAGGGCACGTACCTTGGTTGCGGGCACAACCCCAGTGGGGGGTGTGCAGGAGGCAGCTGATGGATGTTTCGCTCTCATCGATGTTTCTAACTCTCTATTCCTCTCCCTTCCTCTCTGTAAAAAATCAATAAAATATATATAAAAAAATGCTGACTTGAACCCCGTGAAAAAAAAAAAACACATTTAGAATTGCCTGATCTCTCTCTTTCGCCCTCTCTCTCTCTCTCTCTCTCTTTCTCTCAGTCTCTCCCACACACACACACACAACATGAGAGAAGCCAGTGGAGAGATCAAGTGTGAGCCTTTCTGCTATACAAAATTTAGCAGCCATTAAACAAATAATTGCTTTATTTTAGAAGCTTGTTCTAATTGAACATTAGTCACACACTCTCCCTTGATCGCTGCTTCCTGAGTTAAAATGTGCTGCCCTAAAAAGCTTCCTTTATGCATTTTGTAATTATAAAAAGTTCCCAGAAAACTATGGTTTTATTGTGTTGTTGCTTTTTGAAAAGGAAAAATATATACATATCTGTGAGTATGCATGAATTTATATGTGCGAAGATGCATGATTGTTTTTTAAAAAATTTTTGCAGTCATATTCCAAAAAGCACAAGAGAGATGAGAGAATATGGGTGATGCTGGGAAAGAGAGGCTGGAGAAAGGAAAACAATAGGTACAAATTTCTACCAGTTTCCTCAGGCATCCATAGCAGCTGCTTAATGATACATGTATCATTATATCCTGGAGTAGTTGGAGGGCAGAAACAGACTTGATTACACTACAGACAATTGTTTCACAATAATTCTGGGCCATTTTTCATTAGCTGTCTCCCCTCACAGCAAAACACAGGGTAATTTTTTTAAGAAACAAAACAAAACAAAACACCCTTATACCATGGGAAGGTTGTCCAGCAGTTAAAGATTTTTAATAATTCATCATGCGAAACATTTTAAGCTAAATGCTAAATTTCTCAAGTATGACAACAAAGATGAGCAGAAAAAAAACAGAGCTTAACTCAATTTTATAAAAACAATAGGGTAGATAAAAGAAATTGCATCCTCACTTTTCATGATTGCACTATACATTCTTTTTATTACCTTGCTTTGTCTGACAGGCTTTGTCACTACTAGGTAGAATGAAAAGAGGTTGTTTTGAGCAAATTGATTAAGAAGTTGATTTCTTTTTAAAAGATGCATGGAAAACTATCTCCTTATTGTCATTTAAGTAGTTTCACATATCAGCTAACTGGCATCATGCCAAAGTCCCCTTTTAAGTTTTCTTTCTAAGGAAGACGAAGAATTTCAATCAATAGTTATGTCTTTCAAAGAGCGACATTAGACACATTAAGACTTTATTTTTACTTGAGATAATAATAATAATAATAATAATTAGCAGGTGTAAGGAGCAATCTCTCAACTAGCTATACTATCAGAGTACTTCATGTGTAGGTAGGTGTTTATCTGATCATCACGACTACCCTCTGAGGAAGGCACCCCTGCCACTCCCATATAATAGACTAAGTTGGGGGCCTTCAACCCATCTTATGCATGGCCCCCTCGGGCAGTCTGGTGAGGCCCTTGGAATTCTTCTCAGAATCATATGTTAAAAGTATAAAATACATCTTTGGTAAGATTACTAAGAAAATTAATTTTATCGAGATAGTTAACAATATTCACAAATTATTATATAGTTATATGTAACTTCATTAATGCATCCAATAGGAATACCTATGTGGGAAGTTTAATAACAACATTTCAAAGCAGTGATAAATATAAGAAGTATTTTAAGATAACTTCAACGACTCTAATGGAATAGACTTCTGTGATTTCTATAGCTGACATACGGCAGTCACAGTGTACCTCATACTAAAGTGACTTTTTTGTCTACCAATATAACCAATGGGAATCCTAACTTTTGGTTAAAGATTAGTGAAAAAGAAAATGTACTCTTTTGTCCATGCAAGTTCATAGACCCCAAATTATAAATGTTAATAGCCTCATTTCATGCCCCACACTGTATCAAACTCAGAGAGAAAGTAAACTAAATATCAGATTCATTAAAAAGGCATGGCAAAAGGTGTCAAGTAGACATGTGTAAAAAATTTGGGGGCTATTTTTATTAAAACTATAGCAACCAGTGTAAATAGTTTCTACCATGGAAGCTTTCAGGTTTTAATATAAAACATGACCTTGATTCTATGCATTTTCATATCCTTCAGCATTTGGCATTTTTTATATGACAGTGAAAGGACAAGAAAGGTATAAATGCCAAAGGGCGAATGCTGACTGGAAAGGTTTTCTGGAATGTGGCTGCTCTTTATGTAAGAGGCTCTTACTCCTGCTTTCTCTCCAAGCTGGCTGATGCCCTATTTAGTACCCTAGGTGTCTCATGCCCAATTTTACCCCTCGATTCACCCTTTGTATTAGTCTCATCTCCTCCTCAAAACCATTTTGACAATCTCAGCCTTCCTTCATCCTCTGTTCTCCCCATATTATTTCTACTGTTTGGAGCAGGTATTTTGTACTTGGTGATGTTGTCTTGTGTTTTTTGCCTAATGACAGTCTTTTTGAAGTTATCGATTAATCCCATTATATGTTTCCTATCCATATTTAGCCGAGAAGACATAGGGAGACTTCCTGCTAAATTTTGACTTGCAACCTTGATTCACAGAGAACTGTATGTTTGATATACAGTTAATCAGTTTATAATTTGTGGTTTAGTCTACAAGCATAATGTCAGTCTCATCCTCAAATTTTTAATTAGAGGTGCAAGTTTTACTTCTCTACTCATATTTCAAACAACATACTTTTTGTTTTCTGCTTTTTTACTTTTTGAAAACTCTGTACAACGTTTCATTAATTCCATCAAAAATGCATATCTCAATAGCATGTGCCTTGTGCTGAATCATGTTAAAGACCTGAATTGATGCAGCAACAAGAACGTGCTCTCTATAATTTGGCTTCCTCCTAGTTTCAGCAATATTTGTGTCCCAACTGCAGTGACAGTGTTGGCTTTCCATACCATCTTCAAGAGCAAGATGATACTCTTGAGCAGGGGAGACTGATTAGCTCTGGGAATCAAAATCGGTTAGTGGGGTTCATGTAACTGGATACTCAAACAAGACCTGAAGTGTTAAAAATGATTGTGACTGCTTCACATTGGAATTGTGCAGGGTGTATTGTTGGCATTCAGTAAATATCTGTTGAAAGAATAAATGGAGAGATACATAGCTCTGTTTTGATTATGTTCTCCCATTTATAAGGTCAATTCTTCCAGTAAAAAAATAAACAATTATAGACATCAGAATTCAGATTTAAACGTTATTTTCGATGTGCTTAATCTCCAAAATGTATAGGGAATTTATTCAACTTAACAAAAGGAAGATAAATGATCCAATCAAAAAATGGTCAAAGAACCTAAATAGACACTTTTTGAAAGAGGACATACAGAAGGCCAAGAGACATATGAAAACATGCTAAAAGTCCCTAATCATCCAAGAGATGCAACTCAAAATTACAATGAGGTACCATCTCACACCTGTCAAAATGGCTATCATCAACAAATGACAAGTGCAGGAGAGGATGTGAAGAAAAAGGAACCCTCGTGCACTGTTGGTGGGAATGCAGACTGGTACAGTCACTGTGGAAAACAGTATGGCGTTTCCTCAAAAAATTAAAAATGGAACTCCCACTCAGTGGTTAGAGCATCGGCATGCGGACTAAAGGGTCCCAGATTCAATTCCGATCAAGGAAATGTACCTTGGTTGCGGGCACATCCTCAGTAGGGGATGCAGGAGGCAGCTGATCGATGTTTCTCTCTCATCGATATTTCTAACTCTCTGTCCCTCTCCCTTCCTCTCTGTAAAAAATCAATAAAATATATTTTTAAAAAAAACCTGTGGTCCATCTCACAACGGAATACTACACTGCTGTAAAAAAGGAAAAGGGAACTCTTACCACTTGCAACCGCATGGCTGGACCTGGAGAGCACTATGCTAAGCTATATAAGCCAGTTCAAGAAAGACAAATACAGTGGGGTCTTGGCTTACAAGTGTCCCGACTAACGAGTTTTTTGAGATATGAATCGTCTCTGGGCTGATTTTTTGCTTTGAGTTGCGAGCTAAAATTTGGGTTATGAGCCAGCTTCAGATGCCCCACCGCTAGTTGGCGCAGCGAACATCACAGTGAACACCACAACATCAGCCCAGCATCACGTGTCTCACTCGTTCACTTTTTGATTTGACATACGAGTAATTTGAGTTATGAGCTCTGTCACGAAACAAATTAAACTCGTAAGTCAAGGCCCCACTGTAACACATGATTTCACTAATTTGTGGAATATAATGAACAACATAAACTGGTGAACAAAAATAGATCCAGAGACACTGAAGTATCAAACAGACCAACCAGCCTCAGAGGCAAGGCAAGGGAGGGGAAAGGGGGTAAGATCAATCAAAGGACTTGTATGCATGCATAAAGAGTAACCCATGGACACAGGCAGTAGGGGGATGAGGCCATGTGCTAGGGAGTGGGAGTAGCCAGGGAGAGGTCAATGGGGGAATGTGGGGTGCGGTTACAGTGTTTTGGCCAGGTTCAAGCCTTGGACTAATGAAAGGACAGGGTCTTCTCATTGTCACGTACAAGTCCCAGCTGGAGGGCAGGGCCCCCCCAGCACAATTATAGCCAACGGCTGTGGTTGTAAGCTTGAACCTATGGTCCAAACATGTAACCCCACGTGCCTTGTGCTAGAGTTCAGGTGCATATAGTTGAGTGAGATTGGAACTCACGAGAATGCTGTAAACAATGTGATCACGCCCCTACTTTGCCTTGTGGCATCTGCTATAAAATAAAGACACAGCTTGTGGGCGCTGGCGTTGTCTCCTCATCAGGGAGCAGCGTCCTACCGAGACCCAGCTATTATTCTCTTGTCTGTCTTTCCTTAATCCTTTCACTCCCCCACTCGGGATCACCCTTGGTCGTGCAGCCACAGCGGAAAAAGGAGACTTATGTAATACTTTAAAAATAATGAATTAAAAAAAACTATTAAAAATGCATCAGGGGATGGGTGTTGCAAGTAGTTTCTTAGTTGAAATGATGGCCAAACTTTCTGTGGTGTTGGATGATGTTCTTAATGAACAAAAATCTTACATAATGTGTTATTCAGCTGAAAAGTACTTTTAAAGAAGGTGATTCTGTAAATCTGAAGCAGCTCGGATATGTGATCTGCCCCTGTAAAATCTTTATCCTGTCATTAGAGAACCAGTCCTGTGGACCTTGGTTTTCCTCAAAGCAACATTATTTTTTTACTTAGTAGATTTTTATTTCATGAAGGTTGTCACTCCTCGTTCTAGGTCATTGCTATGCCATCCAAAAAAGTTTTGCAATTTTTTTCATAAGGTTCCTGTGTGGGGCACGGCTACAATGTTTTGGACAGGTTCAAGCCTTGGACTGAGGAGAGGGCACAGTCCTCTCATTGCCACGTGCAAGTCCCAGCTTGGAGGGCAGAGCCTTCCCAGAACAATTGTAGCCAGCAGCTATAGTTGTAAGCTTGAACCTGTGGTCCGAACACGTGGCCCCACATGCCTGAATGATAGACTTCAGGTGCATGTAGTTGAGTAAGATTGAAACCCACAAGAATGTTGTAAACATCTTGATCATGCCCTTACTTTGTCATGGCATCAGCTGTAAAATAAAGACATGGCTTGTGGGTGTCGGTGCTGTCCATCAGAGGGGCAGCGTCCCACTGAGACCCAGCTTTCATTCTCTTGTCTATCTTTTCTAAGCCTTTCATCGCCCCACTCAGGGTCACTGAACCAGGCTGAGCTGACATGAGTATGCCATGGCCGTGCCGGCTCCCCACATTCCTGCACTTTTTTATAAAAGTCAGTTTTAATTATAGTTGTTGTTATTGTGAATAAACTTATATAATATTTAATTTTATCTTTTTTGAAATATTGAATTAAAAATGTACCTTTTCCACTTCTCTACAATAAACCAAAGTGGCCCAGTTGACAAACTAGGTGAACCTTATTAATGATAACTAGAGGAGAGAGAAAAACAAGAACAATTGAAAAATATGGTATGATCTCTAAGGAAATATTTTCAGAAGCAATCCTGAAGGCTCCTGCAAGGTCTCAGCCTAATGAAGGATCATGGCTCAGAATTAATGTTCTACTTTAAAGAAAGTTCTGCCTGTCTGTCCCTAGGTGAACAATTGGGAATGAATATGCCCCAGCTCTAGTTATGAGGAAATAAGAATTCAAATAAAAGGTGGCCGGAAGTGGGTGTGGCAATATGTTTCTTAGTTGTATTGATAGTGAAACTTGCTTTGATTTTGGAAAATACTCTTCAGTTTACACTGGACAACAGACATGAAAACAGATTGTTAAGGCACTAATTACACTAATGTCTGTAATGTAGAAGGCAAAGAAGCAGGGGGTCAACCAAATCTTAGCTGGGAAGTGGTGACTCTATGGAAAAGATGCCTAGTGGCTATGGGTGAGGCTGAGGAGATGCAACTGTAGAGATAGCCCCAGGCTGAGCTTTGAAGTACCTCATCAGCCATGCAAAGTATTTGGACTTTTCTTTAAAACAAAGAACAAACAAACAAACAAACAACAACAACAACAACAACAAACCTAATGGAGATCTTGAAGCATAAGAGTGAAATAATTAGGCCTGCTTTATCAAAAGACCTTAGCAGTTCTTTATTGAAGCATTTTAAAAAGTATGCTTCTGGCTTATTTTC
The DNA here is from genome assembly GCF_000327345.1 of Myotis davidii. Taxonomy (NCBI): domain Eukaryota; kingdom Metazoa; phylum Chordata; class Mammalia; order Chiroptera; family Vespertilionidae; genus Myotis; species Myotis davidii. The sequence continues at coordinate 195,846 of NW_006288892.1, read as the reverse complement.
CCCAGTTCTCCCCCAGCTCTTCCCCCTCCCCCAACACATCCTTTCCCTTTTCCTCCATTCATGAAGCCAGAAGCAAACTGAACACCACAGCAAAGGCAAAGTCATTATCTTGTCACAAATAGGTAATTTTATGTTGTCCCCACCATTGAGCCCACTGCATTTTACTCTATGATTATGACTCATATTGGGTCAGCAGCTATCAGCTGAACACCAACTTCTATTTTGTGTAGCTTGATACTGTCTGAGAAGCCTTCCAAGTTTGGCTTATAGAGTTTGAGGAAAGCATCATTATGACTAGAATAGGGGTAACTCAGGAGACCTGAGATTTCAATCTCCCCAAATAAATTATTGGAAACCAGTTCTTCACAAAAGATAGCTAAGATGTAAGTCTCTGTTCCAAGGAACTGAAGAGAACATTATCTAAGAAAAGCAGTTATTAAAGGTTTCAAACCCAATTTGTAACAAAAAGGGAAGCTAAGTTAGAGAATTTGAAATGTAAGAATGTAAGAGATGACAGGATAAGAGAAATAAGCAACCTTCCTAACTTTATTCATTAATTTCTTACATAGTTGCACACATGCCTTAGATGCTGGTTTTGATTTCTTTCAAAACAAAGTTTTAAAATATTAAAACAATTCAAAGTAAGCAATTGTTTAGAATATCATACTTAACTAGATATCCTAGAGATAGCACAATACAAATGTTAACAATAATTTGCCCTTAATTTACATCAGACGGTTTGTAAATAACAGATATAGCTTCCAGTTGGACCAAAACAATGACAACAGCTGAGTGCAATAATGAGAAAACCCAGGTGACCAGTCTGTCCTCTTTATGGTAATACCACCAGGCTTAGAGAGGCTCTGATGGCCATTCTCTCCTCCGAGAGATCTCCCTTCTCCTTGTGAGGGCAGAATCTCTGCCCTGAGAAGATAGGTCAGGTGGCTAGAAGTCCAAAAGAGCCTGGACCTTCAGATTTCTACACCTGTGGAGCACATTGTAGGTGCTCTAATAGAGCAAAAGGGAATCCTAAGAAATCCAAAGGTAGGGAATGAGCAGAAGTAGAACGTAAAGGTAAACGTATAAAGGTCTGAAACACTTAGTAAGGCTCAGAGTAAGAACCAGCATCTTTGACCTGATGAAGAACAAGTGTGAGAAATTAGGGAGAACTCTGAAGCAAACATCGTGTTTAATAGCCTACAAAACTCTTCCCAAAATCTTAAAAGGATGCTACTCTTTGACATGTATATGACATATCTAATAACAACCTTCTCTGTTAGAGTCTAGGTTTCTGAATATAGCAGTGGGATATCTGGATGCCCCCTTAGTATAAGGAAAAATTTTGTATAATACTTCTGCAATAAAAGCAGTGTAGATGCTTCATGTGGTATCTGGGAAAACTCTGAGTTCCCTGAAAGAAACAAAAAATAAATCTAGTGTCAAAATGTTCATGAGCTTGAGGGTATAGATTACTTTAGGAAGGTGTTACCTTTCATTTAATCAATAAACATCAGGAAAAATTGTTTTAATGGGCAGACCAAGAAGTTACCACATTCTTCACAACTTATAAGCGTACATCAAATCTCTGAAGCCAAGGGAAAAATAAACATTGTTAAAATATTCTGCAACAGGAAATCTCATAAAACCACATGATGCATTTGAGCTGAAGTTATTCCTGAGCTACTTTCAGGAAATCAGATACCTCTTCTTTATGGAATGGGTTTGCTAAACCATCTTCAGCTAGTGTGCATCAGTGGCTTCTGCCATTTATCCTCATTTAGCATCAACGATCTCACTGACTTCTCTGAGCACCTCCCAGAACAAGGGAGAAACAGGATAGCTGCCTTCATCTTTGCCCTGTAATTTAAGCTGACCCCCAGAGAGCCAGCAATAAGGTAACCACAGAGAACTGTCTCTCCCCTAGAGTTATATATTTTTTATAGCCCAACAAACTTTACACACACACACACACACACACACACACACACAAGCATACCATACACAAATAGTAGGGTGGCAAGGTTTGACAAATACAAATAGGAGACAATCAGTCAGATTTGAATTTCAGGTAAGCAGCATATATTTTTTTAGTTTATGCCCTAAGTATCATCTGGGCAGATTTCAGAGATTTTGCTTGTGCACATATATGTGCACCATTTGGCTCAGAATTGTCTGAGAAAGCTTTGGGGCTAGGATACAGAAGAGGATGTTAATATTGATGTAGGGCAGTGGTTAAAATTAGACAGAGTGGCTCTTTTCCAAGTTCTGCCAGCCTTATGAAATTTGGCAGGTGATTTAACTGTTCTAAACCTCAGTTTCCTTATCTGTAAAATGGAGATGATTACAGTGATAACAACTAACATTTTCTGATCACTTACTAAGTAGTAGGCACTATTCTATAAGGCTTTACATGTAGTGACTTATTTTATTTTTACACCAATAGTATGCGAGGATATAATTATGAGTCCTAATCAGATCTGCATTTTAGAATGAGAACCTTCTGAAATAGGGAGGACACTTTGGACAAAGGTTTTTCTGGAGAGAGAGGGACCAGTTATGAGGTCTTTGTAGTGATCCCCCCAAGGCAGAAGTGATGGACTCACATCTGTCTGTGTAGTATCCAGCAGTACACCTAGTATGCAGGGGTCTTTCAGTGATAGGATGTTATATGAAAGGACTGTTAAAATGAATGAGAATGCGTGTTAATTTGTTGGCACTTTATCCAAGAATGCTACTTCCAGGTGTCAATGCAGTACAGTAATTGTAAGACAAGATGATCCAATCATTGAAAATAGATATTATGCAGTTTAGTTCCAGTTAACTATAAACCCATAATCCTTTCTAAATGTAACTACAAATCTCCTTTGCTTTTCATGAACATTTAATAATAGGGGATTGTAGAGGCAGGATATATTTACAAAATTTTAATTGCTCTAAAAAAGTATCTGCCGCCGAGACCGGTTTGGCTCAGTGGATGGAGCGTCGGCTTGCGGACTGAGGGGTCCCGGGTTCGATTCCGGTCGGGGGCATGTGCCTGGGTTGCGGGCACATCCCCAGTGGGGGATGTGCGGGAGGCAGCTGATCGATGTTCCTCTCTCATCGATGTTTCTGGCTCTCTGTCTCTCTCCCTTCCTCTCTGTGGAGAACCAATAAAATATATTTAAAAAAAAAAAAAAAGTATCTGCAGACCTAGGTATTAACACACCTAATTGCTGCCAAAATGTACTTATCAACCTACATGATAACTGAGATGCAAGTGATTCTCTTTTAATCTTTGGGTGGGTAGAAACAGATGATTGACAGTTTTAGTTAGAGACAAGTTATCTTTTATAGATAATGCAATCCAATCCTTCCTTTCATTAGCAGGATGTAGAATTTCCCATTTTCTTTTTCTAAATTTTGGTTTTAGATATTCACTTTTCTCTAGTCTCTTTACAATTTAGAGCCCACTTTAAAATATTATATTGCTTAAACTTATATTGCTTAATCTTATATTGCATAATCTTATATTGCTAACGACCCACAGGTAACTATTGATGCATTGTCTTTTCTTTGTTCTACTCAATTCATTCAATAAACGTATTCTAAACATCTGTTTGGGGCCAGGCCCTCTTCTAGACCCTCAAATAAACAGTGAACCAAACAGATAAAGTCACTGTCCTCATCAGAGTTGGACTCAGGGCGGGAAAACAGACTAAACAATTCAAACGTAAAAATATGGAAACCAGACCCCACAGACAATGTTAAATGAATGAAATAATCACCAAAACCAAGATTAGTGCTCCTTGATATTTCTCTTGATTTTATTTAATTATTTAAAATAAAATCAAGAGAATGGTCTGGAATTGTCAGGGATTTGGGAGGTGCAAACACTCGACAGAACGTCAAAGGACTCTCATTGTCTTTTCTACCAACAATTGTAATTTGTTTTCAAGTAGCTAGTGTTATTCTATTTTAAAAATGTTGTTATAAATGTTCCACATTCCATCTAGATAAGAAATACCCCCAAAAACTCAAATTTCTGTAATACATGACATGGCAACCAATGTGTTCACAGAAACAATCAATATTTTTCAGAGAAACTATCATGATTCAAAGTTAATCTGTTACAAGGAAAGGAACTGGAATTGGTTACTGACATGCAATCATTCATTTCTTATTTTACCAACAGTAATTAAATTGCCCGGAACTGTTGTCATTTAACAGCCTATTAATTGACTAATGTGCATTACTTGCATTCAGAGTATAGGTAAAATCCAGGGATTAAGCAAGAAAGAAAGAGATTTGCAAACTCTGCTTGTCATCCTCAAAGGGCTAATTTTACCTCCTCTGGGAAGGTAATTTATAAATGTACCTGTAGCTTGGGTTTCAGAAAAGGGGAACATCTCAATCTGAAATTACAGAAGCAACAAGGAACCAACAGCTTCCCTCACAGCCCTGGACGTGGGTCTCTTGAAACCTCTATGAGTAGAAGGATCCACCATCCTTTACCATCAACAAGGTGCCTCGTCTGCCGTAACTTCTTTTCTCATGAGATATTTCATTCACCATTGTGAATTCATCAGGTTGCTTCTGAGACATTATTTTGCATTCCTAACTAGGGCCATTCCTAACTTTTGTAACACTGACATAGAACTCTGCTGCACATCACAGTTTACTCCTTTTCCAGTGTTAGAAGTTTAAACATAATTGGTTTACAGGAGCCTGTAGCATATTTTGAGGTTCTAGGCTGTGTATTTCTCAAAGCCTGGAATCTCTGCATCTTTGAATCTTCAGTATTCTAAACAAATCTGACACATGGAAGATATAAAAAAAATTGTTCAATTAGGATAGGAAATAATTTACTATAAGTTAGGTTAAAAGGAAGTGACAAAATTAACATTTGTGGGAATTATTAAAATGTTCAGTTCTGGCATCTCATAACCTTATATTGCTAACAACCCACAGGCAAGGGAGCATCTCTTTTGCTCATAAAATTTTCTTCAAAGAGCCTCATTCCCAAACACATTTCTATAGGATTTCTCTCAAAGCACACTACAAATCCGTGTTGTCTTTCTGAAGCCAGAGAACTTCTTGCTCTTCTTGGACTTGAGGCAGAAATTCCCTCTGAAGGTCACATTACCCTTTCCAGGAAAGCTTCTGGCTGAGGCTCATGAGAGAGTCCTCAGAAGCATGTATACTTCCTCTTGTTTCAGAGCACTGTATTCTGTTGACCTTGTCAGAGTAATGTCTCCCCAGAAGCAAATGCTCTTGCTTCCCAGTACCTCAGTTTATTCTCTGCAAAATGGAAATAATTACACCTTTCTAATTTACTAACACACAATTAAGTTGGAAAATTATTTTGGCCCAAGGTATGAATAGGACAGAATAAAGCAAGATGCCATCGTTTTTCTTTGCTTTTGAGATCCTTAATAACCCTTGCCCACTTGCTTCTCATCCACTGTGGATAACATCAAGTGGTCTCACTTATTTCTCCAATAGAACTGGCCCGCAGAATATTTTATTGTCTGTTGTTTCTGAACATTGGTTTTTGGTGATAATGTATAAGTAAAATACAAGGCTTAAGATTTCATTCTAGTCCCTCACACATAAATTCAGAATTGACTTATTTACCCTTAATTCATTGTCACCCTCCAGTAGAAAGAAGCTTTACTTATAAATAGGCAACTTGAATGGTAACGGTAGTTGTGAATTAGTGCCAAATAAGATTATAAAATGTGTCTATGCCCACTTAGGCTGATGTGTGATCTTTGGTAAGTCTGAACCTCAGTTCATTCATTCATGATATGACATGGTCAAAACAGGTGACCGCTAAAGAATTCTTCTTCTGGCCAAAACCGGTTTGGCTCAGGGATAGAGCGTCGGCCTGCGGACTGAGGGGTCCCGGGTTCGATTCCGGTCAAGGGCATGTACCTGGGTTGCGGGCACATCCCCAGTGGGGAATGTGCAGGAGGCGGCTGATCAATGTTTCTCTCTCATTGATGTTTCTAGCTCTCTATCTCTCTCCCTTCCTCTCTGTAAAAAAATCAATAATATATTTAAGAATTCTTCTTCTATGAGTCTTTACAAATTAAATAGAACTGATTGTGTTCATGGAAAGAGAAGTCAGTTAGGTTTGTGCTTTTCTCTGACACCAAGTCCATCTTGAATCAAACTTTTCTTTAAAGGGTATAATATTTTTGGCCATATTTTTGGATTCTAGGCATAGAATTTTAATGCTCCTCACTTCTCCAAGCCAAACTAGCCATAAGATTAACTTTACCAGGCTCTCTGTCTATGTATCCAAACTATTAACTTTCCGTTTTAAGGTTGATTTTATGTGACAATGTAAAATTCATATTAACTTGTCTGTCAAAGGCTGGTAGAAGAGAGAATAATGACTAAATGGTCTATCCTGGATCCCTTCAAAACATATTCTACCAGAAACAATAAGTCTGAATCGCTAATATATAGAGAGATTTCCTGTGACATGTCAGAGAGTTCCTGCTCAGTGACATCTTTCCATTACATAGTACTCTTTAAGTACAGATTTTGAACAAACATGAATATACCTATCTATATTCAAATTTTTAATTAGTTGAAGAGAATTTTTTTCAATACCTACTACTAAATATACAAGATGTTGTGTCAAAGTACTTAACATATGTTGTCTCTGCTCAAAGTCCAGAGTGGGCTGCCTCATTTCCCCATGTTATTTCAAAGACTTCCTGGAAGACTCATGCCAATAGCTTCTTCTCTCAGAGGCATTTGATTCTGAGCCTTATTTGTAATTATAGAGTGAAAGCTTGACTTCATAGTTCAGAGATGGCTGATGTCAGGAGAAAAATCAGGCATTCAAAAAAGGGCTAAGGGGCACTTTCTCATGTGCTGGGTAGTAAGCAGAATAGATCTTTTCATTTGCCAAAGGCCAAAGGCATTCAACACAGGAGAGTGTTGCCTGATGTAGTGCAATCTCATTAAAGGCAACAGAAAAGCATATTCAGTTAATATCTGGATAGTATTCTCAAATTTAAATTCAAAGGACAATATGGCATATTTTCATAACAAATGACTGACCTGAGAATTTTCTAGAAGAACCCATCGTGTATCATAAATTGGTGGTTCACCTAATACCTCTGTAGAAATATGTTGACAGAACAGCCAGACTGGCTGGCTTACAGATGCAACATTATTTTTCCTAAATTCCCAACATTCATGATTTAATTTCAGTAAAACAGTAATTTAAACAATGACTAAATGTGTAAGAAAAAATACATTGAAGGTTATGGAACAATTTATTAATAATGGTAGGACATTTTCTGCGGTACTTTTAATTCATCACTTAGGACTATATTGATTCAGCATCAAAGTTCTTGGAAACAAGCCTCTTACCAATATCTAAGATCCTGATGTTGTAATTGAACTAGAAAATGTAAGATTTCTACCGTTTCTGCTGAGAATTCTTCCCAATAAATGTATGTTTTCCACTGGGGCTAAAACCACTGCTACTTGTGTTTTTAATTTTTCCTCCTGTTTCTTTTTCATATTATTCTGTTTTATTTTTTTCTCTCCTTTACCAGAAAAACAGATATATTAGACACTATTTATTCCTCTAAGACAACTTGCACTTTAGGGGCCCATTTGAATGATAAACTTTGTTATAACTTATAGCCAGAAAATCACCAGTGTGCAGTATGAAAGAACTGGAAAATGTATTAGTGTTTAACTCTATAAGGTGGCTGAGTAAAACTCAGCAGAGATGAACTTTCACTATGTATTTCATTGTTATATGTGTTTTTCTGTAAAAAAGTTTAAGAAATGTCTCAGCTTGCTGCCTCACTGAGGAGACACGACATTTACCTCTGAACTTAATGAGTTGTGTTTTATAGCACTAGCATCACACCATTGTTTTCTGAAAGAAAAAAGAGCACTCAACTAAGGTTATGGTTTTGATTTTACTGCTAAGTAGATGTGTGGCCTTTGGTAAGGTGTTTCATGTGTGAGCATCTGAAAACAAATGGATCAGCCACAGTGATCTCTAAGGTTCTTCTATTGCTGTTATATACCTTGGCTGTGAGTTTTCTGAAGCTTGAGAAAAGCAATAAAGAGCTACCTGATGACAGCTGACTGGAAATATCTAACATTAGGATAATTAAACAATTTTCAGGGAAATGGAATCATCCTAAGAAGAGGAGTCCTTTGGGTGAATAGTATGATGAATTTCACTGGGGTGAGAAGGGGTATGGCTCGCTCTTATGACAAGGTGGCTGTAGAACGAATATTTCTTCATCAGGGTACCAGGGTCATATTTTCTAGATGTAGTGGATGCTGTAGTGTGCTGTTCGCATGCCCCCTTCAGCACAGAGACATTTATTCATCAACGGCTCCCCATGTTTTAAGTCCAGTTCCTCCCTTCGAATTACTCTTAGCTTAAGGGAGTTGCCTTATTCAGGTTATGCTCTTCCTTGAGATACTCTGCTTCTGATAAGTGCCCAATGTAGGGAGAGTACAGAGGCTCAGCCCCCTTGCCTCAGTTTGAGATAACTTTGAAGGATCTTCTCAGCTTAGGGTGCCCCACAACACTGTGTGATGCACTGAGGTCTCTGTTGAAAATGCATCACAGACCACTTTCTCTGACAGATTTTGCCTTTCTCATTTTTTTTTGGATGGTGCACATGAGAGCACTGTCCAATGAATCTCCTATGCCCAAATTTTCCTCTCAGAGTTTATCTCTGAGTAACCCACCCAAGGAACCAGAAGATGGGAAATAAAAGTTTAGTATTAAAATTCAGTATTATTTAGTAAAAATACCCATTGAGAAATGGGTTTAAGGTGGGAGACAGAGTGGTGACAAGGAAGGATAGAGCAAAGAAGCACTGAAAATTTGCTAGATTCTATCAAAATTGAGTTAGTACAGATAATATATTAGGATAAGGTACTTTTCCTATCCGATATGAAAATAACCCACTTAGACCTTTTTAAGGCCTATGTTAGAAGTACTGTGCTCTGTTAGAAGTGAATAGACATTTAGTAGAAGGAACATGAGTAAACAGTCTCCAGTGATTGCCATGGAGGCACAGAGTGAGGAGAGGAGCCCAGGGCTTCTTCCGAAGAAAGCAGCTCATGGAAACTCGACATTCCTGAGGAGGAGCAACATGCAAACCAGCAGGATGAGAAGCAACAGCATAACAGAATCCCAACAATTGCTGTCAAGAATACTCGGGATTCTACACCAGAAAGCCATTAGTGCCCACAGAGATATGGGGGGAAGAAAGAGAGAGAGAGGTGGGAAGAGACTTATTATTCTATGAATAGTGAGCAGGAGTGTTTCTTAAGGCAAAATCTCTGGAGACATAGCCTTTTCCACTTTCCTTTCAGTGGCTGTCACTGGAGGAGCTGGTTAAGAAAACTGATATTCAAGCATCAAGCAACTTGGGATGGAACATGTATGGTGTGGGCACATTCAGGCATTATTATTCAACCTCCATGTAAAAACAAACAAACACTGTGATTAGACAAAACCTCCTGCCTCTTTCCTCCCCATACTATTATACTTATGTAGCTGCTTTGTGTTCTTAAATTAAT
>NW_006288892.1:180294-186257 GCF_000327345.1 Myotis davidii | reverse complement strand
TTTCCTGTATTTTGCTTTGTGCTATCCATAACTTTATTAAACATATACTTCAGATATCCACTAATAATAATTTAATTGATTATATTGCTTGTCTTTAAGAAATATCTCTTTAGATGGTTAAAACACACAAACACACACACACATGATTTTTATCTTCCCTCTAATCATAGCCCTGAATATTTTCCTTTCCAATGTATACCACTGCAGACACAGGAATCCTGAATCTCACACACATACCTATGTAATAGTGAAGAGATTTAGATACAGACAATAGAAGGCAACTCTTATTAATTTAAGCAGAAAATAAATTTCAGATAATACATAATATAATGGGTGACTGGAGGTATATAAGGTGAGCCCTAGAAATAGTGAGATATTGGAAAATTGGTTTCAGGGAACGGACAGGAATTCAGAGAGGTTAGACACCTGGCACACAGCTGAGGTAATCCTGTGGTTACATTCTGTTTCGAGTACCCTTGCAGGCACTACTCCGGCAAGGCTGGAAGTTAATGTTACCATTACTGCTCAGCCCCTTTGTGTTGAATGCTATGGCTGTGAATGGACTCACCCAGTGGGGAATTCCTCACAATGAGAAGGGGGTTTCTAGCAGGCAGCCAGTGTCAACCATAGTAAACTTATTTAGTTGTCCAATTTTAAAATACATATTTCTTCTCACAATTATATTAAAACAAACCTTTCCCAATATAATGTAACTCCATGGGGAACTAAATATATTTATCTATCTTTCCAAGGAGAGATATTCCAATGTCGCATCAATATTTGCTATGGCTCCAAGTTATGACCTCCTAGGTCATTGTCATGCCTTTCCTTATTTTGCCATGATACTGATCATTCTGAAACCCTTGAAACATGTAAAGTTAACCAGAGCCAACAATCTCTATACACAACTGTGGGGCATAGAGATAGAAACAAAAAAATGAGAATTAAGGTATATGAAAGCATATATGCACAACAAAAAGAGGAGTTATAGGAAAAAGTTCCAGAAGTTATGGAAAACAATGAGGGATAGCTGTTACTTAGTCCTCCCCTTTTCTCCACATCAATTGCATCTACTTAGCACCTCATTTGGTCAGATTTTTTATCCAGCGTGGAAACCCAAACCTTGGTGATCTTCTCAATATGGGATTGTAATGGTCCAACATCTTTTGCCACCGGGCAGAGTAGTAAGATAATAACCCTAAAGGCTCATCTAGATTCTATTTACATGCCCCTCTGCATTGTACAAAGCAATTCTAATTCTTTTATGTAGTCAAAATCAGTAACAGAAAACAACAATATAACAACTATTATGTTGTGCTGGTGTACTCATGAGTTTAAGGTGTCAGAAATATCTAAGTCTCAGATTCTAATTTAAAGCATTATCTTGTATCAGTGGAAGTCTCTCTTGATTACTAAAACCTCTAAACTTCAAAGAGCTCAACATAGAAAAAGCTGAATGAAAAAAGTATGTAAATTGCTCATTTCCCTAAGAGTGAATATTCACACTTCTTTCCCTTGAATCCTAGAAACCTATATTCTGACTATGGAAAAACCGCATCATATATTGTTTATGGTGTCTGAGTATATATTGCATTTTATAAGACCACTTCCCAATTTGAGAAGGGGTTCTCTCCCTGATGAGAGTCATACTGAGCCTAATACTGATTATTTCACCATTCTTTTTTGTGTATGTGTGGTGAAATTGCCTAAAATCTACTCTCAGCATATTTCAAGTATACAACTCCATATTATGGGCTATAGTTATTATCCTGTGCATCAGATCCTCAGAACGTATTCATTTTATAACTGAAAGATTGTTTCCTTTGACCTACATCTTCCCATTTCTCCTAAGTTTGTTGCCACATCATCCACAATAGCCAAAATAATACGGAAACAACCTAAGTGTTCATGTGTCCATCAATGGATGAAATATTATATATATGATATATTATTCAGCCATAAAAAGAAGTAAATCTTGCCATTTGCAACAACATGGGTAAACTTGGAGGGCATTATCCTAAGTGAAATTAACTAGAAGGAGAAACACAAACACTGCATGTTATCTCTTACATGTGAACTCTCTTCTCTATATCAAGCCAATACATTTTTGACAATTTGCCTTTACTTGGGATGGGCTATGTGATACTGCTTAGTGTGGACCACACTTACACATCAGACACTCTCTGTCTTGGGTTTAGAGTTACATTTGTACATTCCACTTTTGGCATCCTCAGAATACACTCCCACTAGTAAATTTTGCAGTAATCTAAATCAGCCAAGTACAAGAATACATCGGTGTACACAAGATTTCTCCTACTCAATTTGGCTTTTAATTTTTTTAATATATATTTTATTGATTTTATACAGAGAGGAAGGGAGAGGGATAGAGTTAGAAATATCGATGAGAAACATTGATCAGCTGCCTCCTGCACGCCCCCTAGTGGGGATGTGCCCGTAACCAAGGTACATGCCCTTGACCGGAATCGAACCTGGGACCCTTCAGTCTGTAGGCTGACGCTCTATCCACTGACTAAACCGGTTAGAGCTCAATTTGGCTTTTAATTAGCTCCTTGGAGCATCTTGGGCTTTGGGTTTGATTACCCATATGGACATGTGTGAGGTGCTGGGAGATTAGCACTGGCTTCCTTCCGAATGGAAAATAACCACATAAGACAAGGGGATGCTTTTCAGGGAAATACTTTTCTTGGGCTTTGTGGTTTCAAAATGCTTTTCAAAATCTAGAAGTTCTACTCATCTTAAATCAGTGCTCTTATTTTCACCAAGAAATGGTAAAGTGGAATTCAATTGTTGTAACTCAGCAACTAGTTGCTGTAATTGAGTTTAGCCTCAGCAATGTAAGACATGTTATGAGACTTAAGATATGTGGGCAAGCTCTATGCTTTAGTGAAGGATGGGGACTTGAAATTGTTCTTTTCTTTCTTTAAGCTGTTACCTTGTTGTTCCTAAATTCTTAGACTCTTTTTATAGCTTTTTTGAATCCATTATGTGGTTTCTCAAAGTCTTGGTTGTAGGGAATTTGATTCCAAGTTACTTATTTTTAACCGTGTATCCTGGGCTTCATGTTACCATCCTGGAATATTGATGACTTTGAATATCTTTTGTGTCAGCTAGGACAGACAACGAATGTCTTAATCCTTACATGTTTCTGAGGTTTTCTTTTGTACAAATCATGCAGTAGTTTCATGAGTACAAGCAACAGAACATAGCCATACTAAGTTAATCTGAAAACTAACTTGTTGGAACATTATTTAGTAGCTTACAGAAACAAACAGAATGCCCATAAAATTAACAGAAACTAAGGAAGACTAAGTGGTAAAAACAGAAGGGTTCTTCTACAGAAACAACCTGAATAGGGTGCTACTGTTGGAACTTTTCCTCTTCTCCTTCTGGACACTCCAGCTACCACTGCTCAAAACTGCTTCACCACTCTGACTGCTGTGTGCTGGAGCTATTAATGGATTCTAGCCCTGACTTCATATTAATATCACTTATTTAAGTTTCAGAGTTTTAGCTGGAAGCATCTAATTGTCTCTTCCAGGGCACATGCCTGGGGTGTGGAGACGTATAAGAAGGTGTGACTTCCTTTCACAAAAGTTCTCACAATGGAGATTCCTCCAAAATAGGAGTGAGTTCATGTGCTGGGAAGTCCAAAATGACAAATTTCCACTTCATGCACAAATACTGTTATAAATGTAAGAAAGATTAGTTACTTTCCTTCCAAATTAACCACCACAACTACTATAGTTTAGTAGTTAACCATTGAGTAGCAGTTAGAGAGGCAATTTATTTGTAGCTTTGATACAAGTATGTCTACCTAATAATGGTAATTATATGCTACCATGTCCTGAATCTCCTCTATGTTATGCCACCTATCTAACTTCTATAAATATTAACTGGACACTTTTTAAAACTTTTCTATATGGTACAGAGAGGGCTGGTACCTTACAGTGCTCACATCTGAATTTTTATCTGGAGTGATCTTTCTTTTCTGATTGTGATTTAGGCTGGTTTATGAAGTACTGTGAGCTCTGAGCATGGACTCCAGTGGGTAAATATAAGATCATTTTGTAGATGCTGCTGATACCCACATTCTAGAACCCCAAATTGAAGGTCTGTACCTCAAAAATATGATTTTTACTTGGCCTTCCATCATTCTTCCAAGATGTAGAACTGCACCCTAAATCTACTTGTGATGAGAGAGCAGGGATGATTTATTTAGTTGCAAGCCTGTCAAGATTGGAGGGTCAAGGAGAAGCTTTGAAAGTAATTGCCATGCACTTTCCAGACCTCCTCCCTCTGGGCTCATTCCAGCCAGACTCGTAGGTGCCATAAAAATTCAATTTTACCAAGGGCTAAATGACTGTTATGTTTTTTTTCCTTATTCTGAATTAAGTTTGTTCTGAAATAGAAATCCTTCTCTTTTTCCTTTTACTTCATTCTATTCTCAGCTCTTGTCTAGGGACCCTATTTAGGATTAAAATAAATGGACCGTTTCAGCATAAATGTAGCAGTGCAGGAACGAGTGTGGAAAGTGCTTACTGCATAAAACACATCCCTTTCTGATTCATTACATCCCTTTTCTGCTGTGTATAAGTGGACACCTTTCACTAACTCTCTACAGGGTAGCTGTGCACATGCATTTTGAAGGGAGAAGAAGTCCCTTCCCAAAATACATAGAACTAAACTGTGAATCAAATAGACTTTGTCAAAATCAATCAATTAACAAAAGGGCCCCTCAAAAATTTGTCTCCGCCAAGCTTGGAACTTTATTTTCCTTCTTAGTAAGTCCCAGGGACAGATATGTTTTCATGGAGGATAAGCATTCTTCATATCCAAGAGATGCTCTAAATAGAATACAATTTATACAGGAAAAACTGATCATTGATTGTAATTAGCTTTCCAAAGGAGTAGCATTTTGAAAAAGTAAACTAGAAATTGAAGCATGAGATTAAACTGAGATAGTGAGGCAATTATTAATATATCTGTTGCCTGCATTTTTAAGCTTGTAATACTTTTGAGAAATATTTGGGTAGGTGCCATTAAAAATAAAGATCTCAGTAGATGCATTTAGAACTATTAACATTAAATTATTTTAGTGAGGAATTTTAAAGACACAGTAATAATGTTTAATCTGATTTTAAAGTAAGATGCAAGAATATACAAAGACAAAAGCATGGGGCCAAGATAATACCTGCATAAGTATGCATAGTATCCTATAGTTTTCAAATATAGTTGTCATATGCTGTATTCAGTGACAATTCCTGAAAACAGTGACAATTACAGCAGTCCAAATTTCTATTTATCCAAACAGGGAAAGGCAGAAAACTTAAAGTGGAAGTATTTAAACTCTCAGTTAGTCAATAGGCTACATTTGGAAATATATCCATTTCAGTAAGCAGTCCTACCTAAGACTTGTTAGGGGCAAAAAAATCTTGCAAATATGAGGGAATCATTAAAGGTTTTCAGTATTATGCTAGTACACATGCACAATCTAGGCTTTGAGAACCTCAAACCTATGTTTACTTTGAAAAACAAAAAATAATAAACAGCCGAAACCGGTTTGGCTCAGTGGATAGATGTAAATATCTAGTTCTGCAATTGCTAACAGGCTGATTGTATATTTAGCATTATAAAAATACTAGAGGCCTGATGCACGGAATTCGTGCATGGATGGGGTCCCTAAGCCTGGCCAGCATCAGGGCCGATCTGCAGGGAGACTGGTGGGGCAATCGCCCCCCTTCCCCGCCCCCCCCCGCCCTCCACTGGCTCTCGCCTTGGCTAGCCTTGGGCCTGTGGGCTGGGGGCAGCTCCTGCATTGAGCATCTGCCCCTTGGTGGTCAGTGTACATCATAGCGACCAGTCATTCCACCAGTCATTCTGCCATTCAATTGATTTGCATATTAGGCTTTTATTATATAGGATCATTAATCAATGTTATCCCC
>NW_006288892.1:179476-180185 GCF_000327345.1 Myotis davidii | reverse complement strand
CAGGTCAAATTTGGAATGCCCATAAATCCTTATTTCCTGGGGGGGGGGGGCCAATTTCATTTATAATATCCTCATTGAGAGAATTTAAAAGTTTGAGATAGGTGTTGGAGGAGAGTAAAACTCATTTAAGATTTCTAAGTTCAAGGAAAAAATTAGCCCTGTATACAGCCCTAGCTGGTTTGGCTCAGTGGATAGAGCGTCGGCCTGTAGACTGAAGGGGCCCAGGTTCGATTCCGGTCAAGGGCATGTACCTGGGTTGCGTGGTCATCCCCAGTAGGAGATGTGCAGGAGGCAGCTGGTGGATGTTTCTCTCTCATCGATGATTGTAACTCTATATCTCTCTCCCTTCCTCTCTGTAAAACATCAATAAAATATATTAAAAAAAAATAAACAAACAAAGCAAACTCATAGATACACACAACAGAATGGTGGTTACCAGAGGGAGGGGAAGGGGAAGACAAAGAGCATAAAGGGGATCAAATACATAGTGACTGCCTGGTGATGGAAGGAGATCAGGCTTGGGGTGGTGAGGATACAATAGAGTATACAGATGTCCTATTATAAAGTTATACACCTGAAATGTATATAATACTAGAGGCCTGATGCACGGAATTCGTGCATGGATGGGGTCCCTAAGCCTGGCCAGCATCAGGGCCGATCTGCAGGGAGACTGGTGGGGCAATCGCCCCCCTTCCCCCCCCCCCCCCCC
>NW_006288892.1:177781-179457 GCF_000327345.1 Myotis davidii | reverse complement strand
GCTAGCCTTGGGCCTGTGGGCTGGGGGCAGCTCCTGCATTGAGCATCTGCCCCTTGGTGGTCAGTGTACATCATAGCGACCAGTCATTCCACCAGTCATTCTGCCATTCAATTGATTTGCATATTAGGCTTTTATTATATAGGATCATTAATCAATGTTATCCCCCCAAATTAATTAAAAAAATGACAAAATATAGAAAAAAATTATGAAAAAGATATCATGAATTTCCTTTAGAAAAAGAATTTACTCTGCTGCTGCCCCAACTTGGAGCAAATAATCCTTATTTATATAATTCCTAACATTTTTCATGGCTCCCCTTGCCATGCAAACTGTTTGTAATGGATTCCATACTTCTTTTCAAATCACAGACCACACATGGAGAGCATAACTCAATCATACATGAAAATATCCCCACCATCATCTTCAGGAATTTTGAAAATTCATATGTTGATTAAACTTTCCTATCCTCACAAATAGAAATTGTAATTCCTTCATCAAATATATTACTCTTTATTTATGTCTCCAAATTTATACATACAGTATAGCTAAAATATTTAAACTCAATATTTTTTAATGTTAGCACTGTTTTTTTTTTTACTTCATTTTTTACTGATTTTGGAGAGGAAGGAAGGGAGAGGGAGAGAGAGATAGAAATGTCAATGATGAGAGAGTATCATTGATCGGCTGCCTCCTGCACGCGCCCTACTGGGGATTGAGCCCTGCAACCTGAGCTTGTGCCCTGACCAGGAATCAGACCAGTGACATGGTGATGCATGGGAGGATGCTCAACCAGCTGAGTCACACCAGCCAGGTCAGAAAACAACTTAATCTTATATACAATCTAATCTTCTTGCAATGGACAGTGGGTTGAATTGTTTGAATTGTGTGCCCCACCACCCCACCCCCTGCAAAAAAAAAAAAAAAAAAAGAAAAAGATATGCTGAAATCCCAATGCCCTGGTATCTATAAATGCAATGTTATTTGGAATTAGGATTTGTTCATGCAGATGTAATCAAGTTAAGATGTAATTATTCTTGATTAGGAAGGGCCCTACTTGAATATGACTTTGTCTCTATAAGAAGAAAATCCCACATGAAGACAGAGACACTCAATGACATTACTGTGCAATAACAGAGATATTGAAGTGAGGCAACTGAAAACCAAGAAACACCCACTGCTGATGGCCACCACCAGATGCTAGAAAAAGGCAAGGAAGGGTTTTATCCAGAGTCTCAGTGGAAACATGGCTCTTGCTGACATCTTGAGTTTGGATTTCTAAACCCCAGAACAGAAAAAAATTATGTCCTGTTGTCTTAAGCTGTCAAGTTAGTGACAGTTTATTACACCAGTCCTGGGAAACTGATACACCATGCAAGTCACAGTTAGTTCATAATAGGCTCTCAGTTAATACCTGTTAAATGAATGCATGATGGGTAAATGAGTGAGTGAGTGAATATAATTACACAGTATAATTTTATTTGTATATTAAATTTCTTTAGCCTCACAAATCAGAAATTATAATTCCTTCATCAAACCTATTCCTCTTTCTTCATGTCTCTAAATTTACAAATACAGAGTACCCAAAGTATTTTAAAATCAATATTTATAATGTTATTACTGTGTTTTCTGTGCTTTTGTTGTTGTTGTTGACATAGTGTTAACCAAGAAGGAATATA
>NW_006288892.1:171880-177735 GCF_000327345.1 Myotis davidii | reverse complement strand
TGAATGGGTTTACATATGAGGTGATGTTGGGCTACTTGTGGCTACTTGTATAAAAATAAAGCATGGCTAAGCACAAGCCAGACTTCTATTTGGTCGGCTATTTGGTAAATACTTTTTAAATTATCCACTCCCAGTGAATGATGGTTCTTCAGGCACTTTCTCTATATTCAAATAAAACAAGTGGATTTTAACTTTAGCTAAGTCAAATATAATGATAAAATTAAATAATGATCAGACTATTACATAATATTTTCAATGAAACAAAAATAGAGAAATATGAAATACAGAGAAACAAATATGTACTGTTTTCCATTTGAGAATATGAAAAAAAATCAGACACACATATGGGGCATTAGAGTGGTGGATGCTTTGTTATTATTATCCTACATTTGTCTGTGAGGATATATAAATGTTTCATATATAAACTCTAAGGAATTCTTTAAATACTTATTTCCATTGTATAGGTAGTGCAACTAAGGCATTTTCATTTCTAAATTAGGAACTAAACGTGTCAAAACTAGGTCACACTTATCTTCAATTTTAACACCCATATGACGAAGAGAGACTTGTTTGACAAAGAGGATATTGCAGAATCATTGTATCTCCTTAAACAATTTTAATAACTGGATAAGCTTAAAACAAATTAGCACAAATAATGTCTGCTCTGTAAGGTAAGAAAATGAGATATAAAGACCAAAATAGACTAGAAAGTGCAAAGATATAAGAGACACACACACAGACACAGACACACACACACACACACACGCACACACACACACACATTAGGAAACAAATTTCTGGAAAGCATAGCCTATATTTTATAACTTCTAAAATATACTGTGTCAGGGGTTTTGAACTTAATGAGTGCCATTTAGTAATAACCTGCATATAAATAATCACATAAATTTCTTACCCCTGTTTGTTCTCTTTGAGCAATAATTGACTTGATGATAGGTAAAATTCCTACACACTTGGAGGTATTTTGTGTCTATTTTTTTCATTATTGCAGTAAACATAAGAAATATATATTTTTATAAATAAACTCTAGAAATTTTCCAATAGGACAATAGAATTTTTATAGCTTTGCATGATAGCCTTGGGAATAAGTTCCCCTAAAAGCTAATGTTATTTGGCTAGAGGTACAATGGATAAGTAAACTGCTGGCACTAAAATATCTTGAGGAATAGAGACATTATTGATCTTTGGCTTGAGGTTATTTGATGGACGTTAGGGAAAACTCATTCTTATTAATGTGTAAATATTTACCATTACATTTTTACTTGGAAATTTATTCTCTGGGAATTTTATATGTACCTGTTAAATGACAAATAGCTATTTTATGACTCATTTTAAAAAGGAGCACCTGTTATGTCTGATGAAATACACAACATCGCTGTAAGGAGCAGATGGTTATATCTGATCAGAGTGGTTCCCCTAAGGATGGGTCCCCAAGGATAGAACCCAGGGCCAGGAAAGGTTTTACCTTTACTTGTGTCTGCTGCCAAAAACACCTTGCGTTTCTCCTCTGTAAAATGCCCTGATGTTGTCAACTTATACTGATCTCCTTCTTCTCATTGACATTTAAAATTTGTAATTAAATTTATTGGTTAATAAGATTACAGACGATCTCTCTATAAGTACATTAATAAAATTGTATTTCCTAGAAAGCCAATGTGTTTTATTTATTTATTTATTTTTGTGGTAGCTCCAAGCAACGTGTTCAAGCCATTAGTGGTACACTGGCATGTGCAAAGTGACAGATCATTGTGACCACAGAACCCAAGGAATCTGAGAGCAGAGTGGACTCCAATTGTTTTAAAATCTTTCCTATATAATAAAGAGCTAATATGCTAATTAGACCAGACATTGGAACAACCTTCCGGAATGACCAGTGGGCAGGAGGTGGGGCTGCGGGGCTGCGGGGCCGTGAGGCAGCCAGGGCTGTGAAGGCTGAGCCCCTTGCACAAATTCTGTGCATCAGGCCTGTAGTATTTATATATGTGACCATTTGTTCTGTTTGTTGCACCTGTCCTTATCTCAGCATTGTAACCAAATAATAAGCTCCCATGTGCTGTGGCTTATACTTCCCTTATGTCCCTCTCTCTATGTAACACAGTTCTGGTCACTGAGAACACATTCAATACATTCCCATTCAATGACTGACTTATAACATAATTCATTTCTATGTCACCACATAGGGTTTTCCTAGAAAGCCAATGTGTTTTATTTATTTATTTATTTTTGTGGTAGCTCCAAGCAACGTGTTCAAGCCATTAGTGGTACACTGGCATGTGCAAAGTGACAGATCATTGTGACCACAGAACCCAAGGAATCTGAGAGCAGAGTGGACTCCAATTGTTTTAAAATTTATCAGCTGCTTTGTAATTGTGTTCAACGTGTGGCCAAACTAATAATATTTCTTTTAAGTGTGCTTGGTGGAAATAAAAATTTTGGGAAAACATCCCCTACTGTTTTCCATCTGCTGCCCTCTATGCGGAAGGCAAAAACAACAGTTTTATTATTGAAGGATATGAATGGCTTACCCATCTGCTTGCCTGTGTGTAAGCATGGAGCACATAGTGTCCTTCAATTGCACTGGAGCCCAATCTGCCTCAGTGCTAAGCTCAGAGCAGAGGGGGTTAAAAGCTTTGGCTTTCCCTCAGTAACCATTTAGAAGTACACAATGCAAGTCAACCATCGTTTAATTTATTTTGCTTTGTTGGATGGTGGCATTAATTAATTTTGCTTTGTCGCCTCGCTTTCCTCTTGATAACATCATTCTTTTTAATAGCAATGGAACCTTGCAAATGTCAAGCAGCCTGCCCCAATCACAACAGGCTGCACATAAAAACACATTAGAGTTTGGAGTCACCACAAATAACTACTTTAGGAAAAAATGTAATAGCTGTAATTATGTTTGTGCCTGCCAGTGAGCTGCCCTCCTCCTCCTCTCTCTCTCTCTCTCTCTCGCTCTCTCTCTCGCTCCCAGTGTCCTTAATGGATTTTTGTTGTACAAAACATCGGCACCTTTTGTCAAATGCTCAGTGGCCTCTGCCTTTTGGACAGTCAGCTATTTATATCTGCCGCTGAGCCACCTGCTACATTGTTACCTCCTGGGTGCTCTCTGACTTTCCATACTGGGTCTATTTGATTGACCTACTTCTTGAACCATTTTGTATTGTCTCCATAATTTCAAATGTATTTTTCCTTTATTATATTAAAGCCTGGTTGTATCCCCAAACAATATCAGGATTAACATGACATTTCTGCTCTGTCTAAAAGGCTCTCACAGGTCCTTGTGTTCCTAGCAGGTTTTTATCCTTTAGTTTGTCATCGAGAAGGTAAACAGAAGGAATAAATGCTTCATATCTTAATCTTCAGAGATCTCAACCCATTGCCTAGCGTCATGCAATATGGTCTGGCTTTGCCTCCTAGGAGTCTCTGAAAGGTGACAAGGATATTAGTAAGCTCAGTGAGCTCCCCTGGGCCATCAGTCTGATACTTTCTGAGTGATAGCTGCTATGGACTTGGGTGGAATGGTGGTGAATGGAAACAGTAGCTGTGATAACAAGGAACATGAAGGAAGCCTTATTTACATGTTCAGGCATAATATTAGCTGAGGATACAGGGGGGAATGTTCTTGTGTGCACATGTGTTTGTGTGTGTGTACAGTTGACCCACACTGGGTTGTGGTGATGACCCCTGCAAAGTAGAAAATCTGCATATAACTTTTCACTACACCTAAATTTAACTACTAATAGCCTACCCTCGAACAGAAGCCTCACAATAACACACAGTTAATTAGCACATATTTTTATGTTATATGTATTATATACTCTATTCTTACAATAAAGCAATCTATAAAACAGAAAATGTTATTAAGAAAATCATAAGGAAGATAAAATATACTTACTGTATTTATTGAAAAAAATGCATATAAGTTGACTGGTACAGTTAAACCCATGTTGTTAAAGGGTCAACTATGATGGCACAAATATAGATAGATTGGATTAAATAGATGATTCGATAGCTATAGATTATACAGATATAGATACAAATGTAGATATATATCTGTGCATGTGTGTGTATATCTTATTATGGGCCAGGCTAGATACTAGGAATATAGTGGTAGTAACCAAGACAAACTCACCCACTGCCATAATGGATCTTCTAGTCTAGTGGGAATGTCTTGATCAATTTTATAAAAGGGCTTGATGCATTTGGTACCTATGTTGCTCTGGCATTTGATAGATATGGCCAACAGTAGGAGATATGCCTGGGGGTAGAAATGGCACAAGTAAGACTTATTGATAAGAAAGTTTCAGGCATGTTGGAGCAGTGAAGTAGAAAACTGATTGATGCAGAGGAGGTTTGTGTCCACAGGTATAGAGAGACACAACTATGAAAACAAACCAATCTATTTGAGGACCTTGACAATCATGTGAAGGGATTTCTGTGCTGTTCTACAGGTAATGGGAAGCAGGAAGTCAATTAAAGAAATTAAGCAGTGGAATGACATGAGCAACACAGCAATTTCAGAAGAATAATCTGGAGCCAGATAAAGTACTTAGTGCAGAGGAAGCTGTTAAAGACAATAAAATGTGAAGCAGTTGTGTTATGAATACAAAGTACAGTATGCAGGGAGTCACTGTCAAAGAGAGGCTGTTTGGAGAATAAAGTCATAACAACCAGTCGATAATGAAGAGGCTATCTGGTATAATAGAAAGGGTTGTAGTCTTCAGAATGAGACCAAATTGGAGTCAAAACCCTGCTCTACCTTTTTTTAAAAATATATTTTATTGATTTTTCACAGAGAGGAAGGGAGAGAGATAGATAGTTAGAAACATCGATGAGAGAGAAATATCGATCAGCCTCCTCCTGCACATCTCCTGGGGATGTGCCCGCAACCCAGGTAGATGCCCTCGACCGGAATCGAACCTGGGACCTTTCAGTCCGCAGGCTGACGCTCTATCCACTGAGCCACACCGGTTTCGGCCCCTGCTCTACCTTTTGCTTGCTCACCGAGGCTAGGGCAAGAATGTGCCTCATTGATGCTCCTTGCCATACATACCTGTGTGTACTTAGGTAAGTGCCTGAAATCAATATCCTTGGGTAGATCTACTCAGCTCAGCTCCTGTCACACATTAAGCAACAAACCACTGCTGGCTGTTATTGTCAGACTAGAGACCCGGTGCATGGGTTCATGCACTGGTGGGCTCCCTAGGCCTGGCCTGCGGGGATCAGGCTGAAACTGGCAGCCTGACATCCCCTGAGGGGTCCCAGAGTGTGAGAGGGCACTCTGCAAAGTTGCTGTCACTCAACAGCT
This sequence comes from Myotis davidii, assembly GCF_000327345.1. NCBI lineage: Eukaryota > Metazoa > Chordata > Mammalia > Chiroptera > Vespertilionidae > Myotis > Myotis davidii. The sequence continues at coordinate 172,409 of NW_006288892.1, read as the reverse complement.
CCTGCATTGAACGTCTGCTACCTGGCAGTCAGCCAGTTGACCTATTGGCCATTTGATTAGGTTTTTATATAGAGAGACTAGAGGGACTTGTGGGGGTCCCTCAGCCAGACCTGTGTCCTCTCACAGTCTGGGACCCCTCGGGGGATGTCAACCTGCTGGCTTAGGCCCACTCCCCAGGGGATCAGGCCTAAGCTGGCAGTCAGACATCCCTCTGGCAGCCTGGGAGCCCTCAGGGGATGTCCACTTGCAACTGGGGAGCAGGCCTAAGCTACAGTCGGACATCCTTAGTGCTGTGAGGAGGCAGGAGAGGCTGCCGCCACCATCGCTGTGCTGGCAGCCGTCAGCCTGGCTTATGGCTGAGCAGAGCTCCCCCTGTGAGAGCGCACTGACCACCAGGGCACATCTCCTTCATTGAGCGTCTGCCCCCTGGTGTTCAGTGTGTGTCATAGTGACCAGTCATTTCCAGTCGTTCTGCTGTTAGGCTCAATTTGCATATTACCCTTTTATTATATAGGACTAGAGGCCTGGT
>NW_006288892.1:166496-171545 GCF_000327345.1 Myotis davidii | reverse complement strand
GATCAGGGTGGGAGTCCCACTGGGGTACCTGGCGAGCCTGGGTGAGGGGCTGTTGGCCGTTTTCGGGCTGGCTACACTCATGGGCTAGAAGCAGGTATCTGGGATTTATTTATCTTCTATAATTGAAACTTTGTAACCTTGAGCAGAGCTCAGGGCTGGCAGGGCAGGCAGGAAGCTTGGCTTCCTCCATCGCCAGGGGCAACCCAAGCCTCCTGCTCACTCCAGCTCTGTGGCTGCCATCATCTTTGTGATGGAGTGACAGAGTGAGGGAGTGAGGGAGTGGCAGTTAATTTGCATATTACTCTTTTATTAGATAGGATAGGTCTTTACAATGTTTAAACACTCACATATTTTCATTTCACCATTAAGACTATCCTTTTATAGTTTTCCTGATTTTTGTAAAATACACTGATGAATAGAAGGGTTAACTAATTCTAACTAATGAGTTTCAGAGGGACTGTGGGAGGGGGAGAGAGATTAATCAGGGAAACGTGTACATGCATATATGCATAGCCCATGGGCACAGGCAATAGTCAGGTGAGGGCATGGGAGGGTCAAGTGGGAGGTGGAGGAGTTCATCTGTAATACTTTCAACAATAAAGATAAATTAAATACAAACACAAAACAACAACAAAGTACTGATATCCAGATTTTAACCCAGATTTTCACAGTCTTCTGAGACCCAACACCATCTCCCTTTTTCAGAGAAGAAATAACCCAACTATGGTTTTGTCATTCATTCAGAATATAAAGAGAAAAATAATGGATCAAGAAAAAAAAAAAACAATTAAAATCCTGGTGTCATAGATATCATTGATGTAGAAAAGAACTTCAAGCTAAAGGGAGCCGGTAACAAATAATTGATGGGTGTTAGCATCCAGGTAGGATCTAATCATTCTCTCTTCCCTGCCAGAAGAAGCTGTGGATGACTGCTTTCATCCTGTCTGCACCAAACGAGAGAATCTTCGTGACTCCCCACAGCCTTCGGACAAAAGCTGTACAACCTGAAGTGCCTTTTGAAGTCTTCACCTTGGCCCTGGCCTATACTTATAACTGTATCTTCTAACTCCTTGGAACATTATTTGTACTGGACCATTTCTTCCACCACTGTTTTATGTGTCTACCACCTAAAATGTGTCTGTATGCTTCCCCACAGTCATCTCTTCTTTTCTGAGTACATGGAGCTCTAGGAGGTGATTAAGGGAGGTGGGAGGAGGGGGGACTCTAGACTCTGACTTCTGAAGTTCTTATCCTTGTTCCATATTGCCTGGCTGGGGGACTGTATCCAAAGGACTCAATCACTATGTGCCTCAGTTTCCTCATGTATAGAATGGATATATAAATGATGTGATATCAGAGTGTTGCTTTGAGGATTAAATGACACAATTCCTGAGCAGAATTTAGAAGTACTCCAGAGACAGTGTAGGAAATTAATGACTATTTGCTTCTGTTACTATCTTTGGCTTTATTTCAAAATCCAGGACAAAATCACTTCATTTAAAAGGCCGTACTTGACCACTCCAGCCCAACAAGTACCTCTACCTCTGAATTCCTCAAATTTTCACAGAAGTTATTTAGCAGTTTCAACATGTCTCACATTGTTATCTAGTGAATGTATTCTGCATGTGTGTTCTTAATTAGATTGTAAGTTACTTGAGGGTGGAATACTTTCAAATAATGGTCTCCAACTCTTAGTGAATGGAATATAGTCCTTTCCAAGTACTAGGCTCTCAATGACTATTTGCTTACTGAGGCATTAAAAGTGTTCTGATAGCCCAGCCGAGGTGGTTCAGTGGTTGAGCATCGACCTGTGAACGAGGAAGTCACAGTTTGATTCCTGGTGAGGGCACATGACCGGGTTGTGGGCTCAATCCCCAGTAGGGGGCAGGCAGGAGGCAGCCAATCAATTATTCTGTCTCATCAAGAATTTTCTCATTGTTAATGTTGCTATTTCTGTCTCCCTCTCCTTTCCTCTCTGAAATCAATGAAGATATATTAAAATTAAAAATAAAAATAAAATGTGTTCTGATAGGTGATCCCAGAACATTAAACATTATTTTGTCAGGTGTAAATAAAAGTAATATATAACTGACATGGAGAATCTGAGGAAGGATATTCATCAGCCAATGAAGGGAGCATTTCCAACTTGGCCTATATTTGCATGAGCCTGACATTTAAATGGCTGCAGCAGGTCACAGGAAGAACTTTCTGAGTGGGCGCAGACAGCACTGCACCGTTTTGATCATTGCAGTGTCCTGAATAAATGTTTGATGTCATTTACTCCGTATCATCCTCTACTCACCTTTTAATATCTTTTAATAAAGAAATCTATTTTTAATGATCAATTGGAATTAAAGGAAATCACAGACATTTCAAATCAAATATCTTAATTAAACGCACATCTGAGAACCTTAATTTAACTATTACCTAAAGCTCCATGCTCTCAAGACATCTTAATTTACCCTGAGTATAATCGTACCTTATTCTTTCATTTCAAGCAGTCAATGGTGCAGGTAGCTTCTTATACTCCTTAATGAAGAGCAAGATTTCTATTATAAAACAATAGTATACATGCAAACAGCCTCTATTGATTTTCAAATAGAAACTGCTTATCCTAGGCAGGTTATTAAGACTCTTAAAAAAAAACCAAAAACTTGAGGTACCCAAACCACGCATTCATAAACAGAACAGAACATTATGAGTTATTATTTTAAATTCTAAGATAATTAATAATGACTGTAATTAATTGGGTAGCTAATGTAACCTTAAAACTCCAGTAATTTTTTTAAATGATATTTCCTCAGATCAAGAAAAAATATTTTACTGATGACCAAAAATATGGATAATAAGAGGATATATCATAAGAAGACATTTATAAAATTCTGTATTTTTTGCAAAGTTAGTCTTATGTTAGCATGCTAATTTTTTTAAGCAAGGAAAAATACTTCCCTACGATTTTTTTTAATGTAGGAAGTTTGTTTCCTATTCGATAAAATAAGACTTCTACTACTAAATAGCTTTTTCTCTAATACGTGTGCATTTCCTACTTTCTTTCCTCTCTCCATCCTTCCCCATCTCCCTCTTTCTTTTTCTTTCTTTCTTTCCATCTAGAGAATCATTAATTTTTTAAAATAATTCAGTAAATTACATCGTTGCTACTACTTTGGCAATCAAAATTTTTACTTTACATTTTTATTGCAGGTACTTAGATAGAATAGAATAGGAAACCAAAGTAATGAAAGATAATGCCCAAATATAATTCAAGAAGTTAGATCATTTGGAAGAATATATTGAAATCCAACCGTGCTACCTTCATTGGGCCATTAAGACATTTTTGGTGTCTTGATTTAAAATACCAGAAAACAAATAATAAGTGATGGACAAATCCTTAGGCATCGCCATTACACTAACAAAAAACTCCCAAACTTAAAAAAATATATATTAGATGCATGAGTTCTCATGTAATAAATGCCATATCTGACATCATTGCAGATATCTTTTATACCTGGTGTAAAATGATAAAGCACACATACGATTAGAGAACTTGAAGATATAGGGTAGAAGCAGTAGAGAATAGCAGTGCTTAAATCAAAACATAAACTATTTTCACCTATTTTAAATCTTATCTCTCTTCCTTCCAGTGTCATGCCATACAATTCATTTAGATAAACTAGTTTACTTGATTTATATGCAGCTGTTGTGTTTATGGGTGATGGGGAATATTTTCCCAGTGTAACAATGAGCCTTAAAACAGATTATATACTATAGGCAAGCAAAGAATGATGTTTAAACATGGCTTTCTCAGCATTTATCTCTGAGTGATTGAATTTGAGTATCTCCTAGGAGTAAAATATTTGATTATGAAAGTTTTGGGTTGCACTTCAAATGCCACTGCATAAACATTCCCCCCAGCCTGTGTGAACAGCTAAATTGCAAAACACACACACACACACACACACACACACACACACACACACACACACAACTGTGCATGGTGACATGAAGAAAATTACTAGCAGCCATAATATCTCATATTGGAAAAACCTGGAAATATGAACCATGAACCGGGGGCATTATGGACCCCCTCACTGACTGGTCTGGGTAGTTTCTGCTGCCTGTCTTGAAGTCCCTAACACAGTTTCGGTTTTTGCACCCTTGCATCCCTTTTTGCTACTTCCTCTGGAAGAGTGCAGTCCAATGCAAACTAAAACAGAAAGCTAATACTTCTTGTAAATGTCTGATGGCTGGCATCTCTTAATACACCATAAAGGGGGCAGGGAATGTGCTGGGCTGGAGCTGCCTGACAATGCCCGCACTAATGTGATCCCACAGCAGTGGCACGGACAAGGAAGGCAGCTAAATTTACCAAGTTCTCTTCAGTGCTCAGTTCAGTGATATTAGTTCACATTTCTCAAATAAAAATCATTACCTATCATTTAACACCCCCCATTGTGAATTCAGTTGTTATTTGTCTAGCACAGAGCATCACAGAAAATAACTGCCCTTTGTTGTGAATGATGAATATTTCTTATCTATAAAAGAAGATACTGATGTCTCTGGAAATTCTAAGACACTTTCCGTTAAAGAGAGTATGCCAGACTAATGTGTAGAATGATGAGGTCATTGGTCCTGGGCTTTTGCTCACCATTTTTTTCTTTTTTAAAATCTCATTCTCTTCATTTTCTTTATTACTAAGAGGGAAGCAAACTCTCAAAAACCTGTTATCTATTATCCTTGCTCCAAATTTTGCTGGTTCTCAGTCCCTGGGGTTTGAAGTCAATATGTTTGGTAATGACTTTTTACAAAGAAAAAGGAAAAGGGACAGAGATTGGATTTCAAGTGTTATGATAAATGCATATCTGAACTTTCAGCTAAGTTTGGCCTGAAGAACACAGCCTCACTTGTGTAGGAAGCCCAATATTCTGAGAAACTGAAACCTGACAGAACACTAAATAAAATACCATATATTTCTCTCTCTCTCTTTCATATTCCCTCATTCTCTCTCTCTCTCTCTCTCTCTCTCTCTCTCTCTCTCTCTCTCTCTCTATC
>NW_006288892.1:162291-166428 GCF_000327345.1 Myotis davidii | reverse complement strand
CACAAACACATATACCTACAGGTTCACCCCTAATTCAGGTAAAAACTCAGAGAACTACATACCTATGTTATAAACAGAAACTAGTCAATAATTGAGTTTGCAAAGTCAGAGTTAACACTGTTCACACTCCCCCCGCCCCCCCGCCAACCTTCAACTAACGTACTAATTGGCTTCAAATTAGCTCTATTGCTTGCATTTTGTTGGTTGTTCAGGGTGAAAACATAAAGATGAGTGTCCTGTCTCAAAAAAATATATACTGAAATGTGTTAGAACTCTAAATGCAATGTGTTTCAGAAACACATAATTCAAGAAAAAATTAATTTGTTTTATGGAAACCCTATGTGATATTGGTGGGTAAACTGACAGCACTTTTTAAAAAGATATGTTTTATAGAAGAATCAGTTTTACCAGTTCTTATTTGTAAATAACGTAGCTCTTTGGCTTATTGTGGAAAACTCCGGAAATGCTACATTTTAAAATTGAAATATAGGTCTTTTCTTCAAAGAATTTTCCTCAGATAGTTTATTCTTTTTTTTCTGGAATATTATATGAAAAAAAATGTGTGTGTGTGCATATATATATATGTGTCTGTGCATGTGTGTGTATATATGATTTTGTTCATCTGTGGGTTTTTCCTAATGGAAAGCTAAGTTTTATGATAGCTGGAAACAGCCTGGGTCTCGATATCTTCGGTGCCTGAATAAACCCTAAAAATTCAAGAGAGCAGTAGAAATTCCCATAATGGTTATGTTACATTTTTTTATTCCAAATTCAAAAGTTCAAAAGACATAAGACTTTCTATGTGTGTGTGTGTGTGTGTATCTCCTAATATCTATATTAATAAAAGAGAAATATGCTAATTAGACTGGAAGTCTTCTAGACATCCTTCCAGACAAAGCCATGGTGGCAGGGGCCAAGGCAGAGGCGTTTAGGGGCAATCAGGCTGACACGGGAGAGCAGTTGGGGGCAATCAGGTTGGCAGAGGAGGGCAGTTAGGGGTGCCCAGGCCAGCAGGGGCGGTCAGTTAATGGCGATCAGGCTGGCAGGAGAGAAGTTAGGGGCACCAGGCTGGCAGGCAGAGTGGTTAGGGCCAATCAGGCAGGCAGGCAGGCAAGCAGTTAGGAGCCAGCGGTCCTGGATTATGAAAGGGATGTCCGACTGCCAGTGGGATCAGGCCTAAACTAGCAGCCAGACATCCCTTGAGGGGTCCTGAATTGGAGAGGGTGCAGGCTGTGCTGAGGGATCACCCCCCCTCCCCGTGCATGAATTTCGTGCACTGGGCCTCTAGTATATATATCCTAATACAAAAAAAGCCAGGGGCTGTCATGACCAAAACAACCAGACAGATGACTGAACAGCAAGTTGCGTAGGGCTACCAGGCCTGCAGGAGGATTAGTGAGGGACAACCAAATGACTGAACAACAGGCTGTATGGGGCCACCAGCCCGGCAGGGGGGACAGTTGGGGGTGACCAGGCCTGCATGGGGGGCAGTTAGGAGTGATCAGGCCAGCAGGCAGAGGTGATTAGGGGTTATCAGGCTGGCGGGGGGGGGCAGTTAGGGGTGAGTGTGTGTGTGTGTGTGTGTGTGTGTATCACATGAGTTGCTGGCCTAGCTTTTAGGTGCCTGATCTTTAGCAACCTGGTTGCTGCTTCCAGTCCTTTGGGAGACCGGGAGCATTCCACAGCAGTGGAGATTACTGTGGCTGTGAACTGGCAAGCAAGTGAAGAGAGGGTAAGAGATGAATTTTTCTGTCCAAGTGGGAATAGTTTTCTTGCTCCAAAAGACTAGGCATGCCATGCTGAGACAGAGGTTCTTTCCCCCAAATAAGACACTTGATGAGGCTCCAACTGTAAACTGCAATGTGCTTCTCTTACAGGTACCCAGCATACAAGCCCCGAGAGTATGCATCATTTGTTCATCAGACCACCCCATAGAGCTGATTGTTTCTGCTTCACTGGGAACATGTGCAGACTGTCTAGGCACAGCTGATGTGTGCCCCGACTAAGTAGTTCCGATCAGAGGGAAAAATCATCTTCAACTTCTAGACTTACTTGAACAGGAAAAGCAAAACACCTTTTCAGCCAGACATTTGCCAGATGTCTCTGCTCCAATCTGAAGGCAAACTAGAGCAGAGCTCTGACTCTTAAGGCCCTTGAGCTCCTACTGTAGATTTGTTATTAATTAAAAATTCAGCAAGGGAAATCTCAGGTTCTTTAAAATAATGCTTTATCTATTTCCCCATATGAGGATGAACTCTTATAAATTCTATTTTATGATACTCATATCGATGGTTTGGGAGAACAAATTAATTGTTGGGGGAACAAAGCTGGTGAGTGAACACAGAAAAAGTGTCTTACCCAAAGAACAATTAAATGAGATAGGTCATATGATCAGGGTTGAATATACTCCTGATGATTCGCCAGGTTCCCTTTTTTCTGTGTGAGGGACCCAGAAAGCCTAACCTTCCCAAGGATTATTATTTAAGTCTACAAGTGTATTGAAAAGCTAAGGTATGGAAATCAAAATTGGTTATTAGGGAATTACGAGTTCCTTCAGATAGCCCTTATCACAATTGAAATTGAAGTACTTGAAATTCTGGTAGTTTCTAATTCTCTCTCTCTCTCTCTCTCTCTCTCTCTCTCTCTCTCTCTCTCTCTCTCTCTCTCTCTCCCTCTCGCTCTCTCTTGCTCTCTCTCGCTCTCTCTGTCTCTCTCCCTACCCTCCCCCCTTCTGTAATGCCATTTTTATAGAATACTGCTAATCTTTATTAGGATAAGATATTATGTTACCTAATCTCTAATCAAGAAATTTTAGGAATTCTAGGAGAAATAAATAAAAGTAATCTTCATTCACTTCATATTGACTCTCTAATCAGGCTATTTGGAATGGTTACCCATAGGACAGTGGTTGAGAATATGGACTCTAGAGCAAGTGAGCCATGGGAGTCTGGGAGTTGTGTTGCTCAGACCTCTCTCCCACAGGCTTACTTTGAGGAATGCAGTTAGCTGACAGCCTCCAGCCTCAATGTTTGGGGGATCTGCAGCACATTCAAGCTCAGGCCATGCTTTTGCTGGGCAGCTCTCAGCCAATGACTAAAAATGGTGGCAAATTAGCACCGGCCATTTCCAGTCAATTCAGAACCTCTCCATGAGTCTTCTTTGGAGCCTACAGTGGTCTGACTGAGAACTTCTCCAAATTATATCATAGTCAGAGACCATACCTACCCAGTCCTTTTTAATATCTATTTTCCTTTCACAGTATCAGAAGGGCACTGCTATTTGAAGACTCTCCATGCCTACCCTTGTTTCCTCTTTTTACCTATCATGAGCATCGCTCCCCAGTAAATCTCCGTTTCCTGAAGGACTCAGACTGACACCCATGGTTTACATCTCTCTCACATGTCCTATTTTTGTGAACATGATTTATTTAATTTCCCTCTTCTTTCAGTATCATTTTTCAAATTATTATAGTAATAATGCAGGTATACAAATCAAATAATCAATAAAAAATTCTTGTCCATTTTGCTAGAGAACCTCCTTAATTTATTTCTCTAAAAAGGAATAGCAGGAGATTAAATTCCAAGTTATTACATTTTAGCCTTTGGTTTTATACTAGTGGCCTGGTGCACAGATTCATGCACATAGAAAGGAAATTAATTAGAAGAAATATTTTAATATTCCTATTCATCCTTTTTCTATAATAGAAGTGTCAACCAAATTCATGATCAACAATGACAGATAGAAACACACATATGCAATCGGCGCCAGTGAGAGCTTTATATGTATTGCACATGCACAACACAACTTAGCATTTTATATATATAGAATAAACTTGCTTAATCAGACCAGCTTTCTGATTTAGATAAACTTTTTCCAGCCCAGTGAAGCACCTCAACTTCTCTTTCAAGTAATTGTCAGCAACGCAGCAGTAAATATCAACACAAAGGAGATTATTATTGTAGATCACCCAGGGAGAACAAAGGGTAAATACTTCACTGCAGCAGTGGTTGACTATATTCTGCATAGTGAGAAAACCTGAAATGATTTTAAAGGGTCACCATTTCTTATTTCTTTTCAGTCAGGTTGCTGGGGTCCGACCCCAGCGGGTCCAGGGGTCCCCAAAGGTGTGGACAGTTA
>NW_006288892.1:161159-161684 GCF_000327345.1 Myotis davidii | reverse complement strand
CCATTTTCTTGCTAATGAAAAGAAAATGGGATTCTACTGAGTCTCCTGTCTATCTACTCCAGGACTTCTGTGAGGATCAAATGAGATGAGGCATGGGAAAACACTTCACAGACATTTAATTAAAGTGTAAAATGTTTGCACCTGGCTGTAAAGCAAGTCGTGTTCCTGAGCTGAAGAAACTCAAAGGAGGATAGTTGCTAGGGAGAGGAAGTCAGGTCTTGCTACTCGATGTCATTACCCAGAACCCCCAGAGACTGTTTCTTGGCTGGACTGTGGACCGCATTTTGTGCCAGGGGGTCTTGGCAGTGTTGGCTGTGATTTGCTGGGCTGTCGCTCTGGGGTGATGGCAGGGCCTGTGCCCCACTTGGGGGAAGCCAAGTGTTCATTTGTGGGCCCCAGGTCTGCGGTGCCTTTTCTTTGTAAATGGCAGGTGCATGTCACAGCAGCTCCTGCATTGAGCATCTGCCCCCTGGTGGTCAGTGTGCATAATAGCAACCAGTTGGATGATTGGAGGGACACTTAGCA
>NW_006288892.1:140717-160307 GCF_000327345.1 Myotis davidii | reverse complement strand
AGACCAAACCTCCCCATCGGCCCTGCCCTGAGTGTGAGAGTGGCAGTGCCCCAACCCCCTGAATGACCCTGCTCTGTGTGTGACAGGGGGAAGCTCCCCAACCCCCTGATTGACCCTTCTCTGTGCATGACAGGGTACGGATCCCCAACCCCCCTGATAGGCCCTGCTCTGTGAGTGAGGGGGGGTGGCTCTGCAACCTCCCCATCGACCCTGCCTTGAGTGTGACAGGGGGTGGTGCCCCAGCCCCCCAATCAGCCCTACCCTGAGCATGACTGAGGGTGGCATCACAACCTCCCGATCCGCTGCTCTGTGTAAACTCCACAGACATTCATTCCTTCTCCAACTACCACCTCCACCACCTCCACTTTCATGTAGATGTTGGGTGAGCTATTAGTAGTCTAAGATGCTAATGAATATCTCATCTCCCTTGCTATTTTTGCTCCAGAAACTTCACAAAGTCAATCAGTGCATATTATTTTCAGAGTGCAAGAAATTAGTACAATAAACACAAATGAGAGTTAATCATTGACTTCTAATAAAAGTTTTCCACTGTTTTTAATTCGCACTGGAGAATATGCTTTTACTGATTTGTATTGATAAAGAGAGAGAGAGAGAGAGAGAGAGAGAGAGAGAGAGAGAGAGATTGCATTTGATTATTTGGCTACAGAATTCTGAGTACAAGTTAATGGTATTTTCCTGGAAATTTGAAGGCATTATGTCTAGTAACTAGTGTTACTCTTGGAAAATGTAATGACAATGTAAAACTTAGTTCTCTGTAAGTAAACTATATTTATCCTTTAAAAGTTTTTAAATTTTTTTATACTCTTCATGTTTGCAATTTCACTGGAATGTATCCAAACACAGGTTGTTTATTGTGGATCCTGCTGAGCAACTCAGAGAACTGCCTCACTCTTGTGACTAATTCATAACGATGTTCAATTCTGGGAAATTCCTCCCATTATGTCTTTATTTCCATTACTTTAATGTCTTTCTACTCTTTTTAACATTATACTGTAGAAATGTTGAATTTCTTGAGTGCTAATCTATGCACTTTTCCATCCAAGAGGTAAATACAATTCTAACCAATTGTATTTCTCTCACAATTCTTCAAAATTATATTTAGTCATTTTATGATCTGTATATACACTGAATTTCTGTTGACTTTTATACATATATTAGAGGCTTGGTGCATGAATTCATGCACCAGTGGAGTTGCTTGCCTTGGCCTGAGAGATCAGGCCAAAACCAGCTCTTCGACATCCCCTGAGGGGTTCTGGATTGCGAGAGGGCACAGGCCAGGCCAAGGAACCCCACCAGTGCATGATCGGGGCCAGGGAGGGACACGGGAGGTTGGCCAGCCAGGGAGGGACTACGGAAGGGCTCCAGGGCGTGTCTGGCCTATCTTGCTCAGTCCTGATCAGCCAGACCCCAGTAGCAAGCTAACCTACCAGTTGGCGTGTCTGCCCCCTGGTGGTCAGTGCACATCATAGGGAGCGGCCATAGCATATCATTAGCATATTATGCTTTGATTGGTTGAACCACCAACCTGACAACTGGATATTTAACATATTAGGCTTTTATTATATAGGATATTTTTAATTTATAAGAATTCTGTCTTATTTTCCTTCTGATTATTAGTACTTTTTTACTATAAGCTTTCTGTGCTTCAGAGATATAATGGCTTATCTTAATCTGTAATAGTGAGTTAGATGAGGTAATAGATATATCTGGGATGAAATGCTTTCTATTATTATTAATTGGATTTATGTTTTCCTATCTCTTTGGTTAAAATTCTTCCTTATTTAATCTTTAGAATGCATAATCTTCCAAGGTCTATTTAATATTGAATATTGAACTCTTTCCTGGAGTACACTAGAAATACTCTTTTAATTTGGATTTTGTTTTCTGCTTAAGTTTATACTTCTCTCCCCAACCCCTGTAACTCCTGTGCATACAAATTATCTTACATTTTAATAACCCAAGATAATGCTTTCTTAAAACTTCACCCACTCAGTGTGCATTTTTCCATGAATGATTAATGATAATAATTTATACAAATCTTCTGCTGAAAATCACATTAACTAACAACATTGCCAGTACAACATATTTCATTACAGTTGAGAGCAATACTTGGAATAAATGTAGCTACTTTAACCAACTGAAAATATTTCAAGTTGTATCTTTGAAGAAATGTAATAGGTAAAAGAAAGTATTTTAATAGATGTGCATACTGCCCATATTTTCCCTGTTCACACAGGCAGTATCAAGTAGTCACTAGAGATAACAGATTGGTTCAGATCTCAATTCAACCATATGCTTTTGGGCAAACTACTCAAGTTTTCAGGCCTGATTCTTGATAGCATTGGTATAAGGATTAACAAATATAATGCATATGAAGTATTTTCTCTGCTACCCAGCACAATGTAAGCATTTAAGTATATTGGTTCTTATGATAAATGAATACATTGACAATCTTTCCAATAAAAATGATTGAATCTATTTTCTCCCAAAAGTAATTGCATCTTTTAAAATTTTCTCATTACCCCATTGCATTGCATTTTTACCCCTAGAATAGTTTTCACTACACTCAGTCTATAATGTAAAAGTTATTTTTCTGCTTCTCCAACTATACTTTTAAAACCAGGCAGCTAGAGATTGTCACCTGTATCTCCAGGTTGACTAGCAGGAACTTCATATATTGTTCTCCATCAATGAACAAATGATGATGGCACAGTAAGAAGGAGATACATTTTGATCCCTAGAGTCTGTAAGGGAAAAAAAAATGTTTTTAAGTTACAAACTCATTCAAACATTTATATCAGATGGTGATCCCCTTCATGGAATAATGTACAGCATCACTAGGGAAATGGATCAATCCTATCGGTGCTTTCTTAGAGGGAGCAGATATATGGTGACCACTAACAGTTCCCTTCCAACCTTATGGAAAGACTCAGAACTGCCACAAAAAGTTCAAGTTGATGAAATATATCCAGTGGAGTCTTGGGCTAGACTCACTAAGTGACAGAGAGTCAGGCTTAGGTCTGGTACTTACATAAGTGAAAGGCCTACAGACAACTGAATTATTATAGATCTGCAACTTCCTTTGGTGGGTTTGGTCCATATCTACTTTCATGAGAATCAGTTAGCACTAGTCCTGGTCTTTAATATGTTTCAGATCCAATCCCTCTCATATGCCCATGTTACTGCCATTCTGATGCTCATTAACACTTCCATCAAAGAAGGGAAATAGAAAATAAAAAAGAGTGCAACCCAATTCTAACCATTTTAGCATGTTTTAATGGGTTTGGCAGAAGAGAAAGGTAAAACTCTGGGCTAAATTGTTTTTAAAGTTTTGCATGTGTTTAAAGGCTCTCACAATGAGAGAAAATCAGAATTAACCTTGACTATTTTATTCTACTCTTAAAGCTTTAGTGTTTGTTATTCTAAATTCACTCTAATGCCTCTCTTGTTTACTAATTTCACTAACAGCTAGAGTTCCTTGAGATTTAGAAACAGCCATATCTCAACTCCAATTCCCACTTCCTGCATCCAGTGTAGAATTGGCAGAGTAGGCTGCTGCTCTTGGTGTGTGGAGCCTGAGGATCTCTCTGTGGGAGACTGGGTGGGTGTGAAGCTACGGGACTGGGACCTGAACTCAGCTTGGATGGCAAGGGAAGGAGCCTATTAGTGTATCACAAAGCTCCTTCCTTCCTTCTTGGCAGGAATCGTTGCTTGGAGCCAGCAGGTGTTTAATGCTGTTAAATTTATGAGTAGTGAAAGCTGTTGGGTTTCTTAACATCTGGGTAACATAAATTATCAGAATTTTTTTTTTCGGTCCTGCATAGTTGGAAAGTGATTCTGAAATCCATAGAAAGCCATTAAGTAACCTTTACTGGAATGTGTTTATTTCTGAACATTTACCTCCATGTCTGCAGGCTGTCCCTCGATGAGCTGACAGACCCTGGCCGAGCAGGAAGTGACAGGGTCAGGAAAAGCTAAGCCGTAGCCGTTTCCGTTTGAGATCTCTGGTAAGACAAGAGCACTTTTGATATATGTATTCATAGTGTTTGTTTGTATGTTTTCTTGCTCAGAATTACCAATAAGCTAAGTGAAGATCCAAAGTATAAGTTTGTAAAACACTTCTAATAGTTATTTTTTTATTTTAAGCTGAGTGTAATATTGAGAGTTGCTTCTTTGTCACCCTTTCGTCCTGTTTCTCTATGCCTTCATCCAAATAAACAATGAGTTTATGACCTGTCGAGAGAATTTAAAACGTAAACTAAAATAGCAAAAGAGGAATTGGCCTTTTCTTTAAAGTAATAGGTTAACCACATAACATTTTTCATCCATGTTGTCACTGACTAGGATGCTAAATGCAAATAGGCATTTTTTAAACTTTTAGCCACTGTTGAGTTTGAGTGGTGCTCTCCATAGAAAGCTCACACTAGTGTTTCCATATTGTGAAGGGGACCTTTTAGAGCTAAGACTGTATTGAGAGGTTATTTTCACACCCACATTTTACTTTCTAATAGAAATTGTGGTATTATTTTGTAATATAGGCAGAGAATATTGCTGGTTTTCATGCTTCACCTATCAATTGCATACTTATAATTACATTCAATGGTTTAAAAAACATAACACAAAATATAGTAATATAGTTTCACCGGGTGTAGTGGAAAGAATATTGGGCTTATGAGAATAAATGCTGGGTACAGACCCTGTCTCTGCTGTTTTCTCACGCCTGACTGTGGGCAAATCATGTCAAAAGCCAGAGTCCTTTTTCTTCAGTAGAGTAGGATTTGCAATGAGCACTGCAGATGGAAGTGCAGAATCCATGGCATCCTTGTCCTATGGGTAATAGTTTGGAAACTTCACGTAAGGTAACGGAGGATCTGATTGCCCAAAGAGTTATCCTATCCCCTTTTTTCTGTAACAAGCATGTGACCTAATCATTGTCAAAGAGATGCAGTAAAACATTTCTGGAGATTTCTGAGATAGTCATTTTAGTTCTTCTTCAGAACTTAGGCTCTCACTTATACATAAATCTAGAAGCATGCTGTCCCAGTTGGCACTCTAGGCATCTTGTGACCTGTGAAGGAAGACAACCAGAAGACAAAGCAGAAATTTCCTAAAGATTAGACCTGGTTGGATCATAGAGAAAAGAAGCTCCAGCCTTGGCCATATCTCTCCTGAATCCTACACAGATCATAGGTCCCCTCAATCCTAATCTCTGAACTTGCAGTTATGTGAGCCAATGAAATTATGCATTGTGTAAATGACAGTTCTAGGTGGGTTTATATTACTTGGAGCCAAAAGCATCACAATGGATACAGGAAGAATTTTATCTACCCATCAGGATTATTTTCAGGGCTAAAGGGGGAACCCATGTGGGAAATCCTTGCAGATTTTAAGTCCACCATTAATAACAGTTCCTCTCTTTGCCTTGTAGCTCTGCCATCTCTTCCCAAAAGAAATTGGAATCAAGAAATTGAAACACCAAAGGAAATAAATTGAAAGATAGACTAGCTTCCATTTTTATATGGATAGGTATATTAAAATGTGTTACTGAGCTGTAAAATAGATTAATATTTTTAGACTATTATTTATATTGTAATAGACTATATAGTATATATAAACTTAGAACATTCATCTACATTATGTATGTATATCAACATTGTATGTGCACTAGAGGCCAGTTGCATGAAGATTCGTGCAATAAGCCTTTCTTCACCTGGCTGCCGGCACTGGTTTTCCTCCGGCACCTGGGACCCAGGCCTTAGCCCTGGCTGCCTTCTGTCTTCACTTAGGCCGGTGCCTCTGCTGCAGCCAGAGCCTTCAGTCTTTACTCCAGCCAGAGTGCCGCTCCTGTAGCTTTCTCCACCCCTCCCACCTCCCCATAGCAGGCGTCCCACCAGGCCTGGGCACTCTGCGCCTGAATGCGCGTTGCCCATCTTTATAGGGTTAATTTGCATACGGACTCATGATTGGCTGGTGGGTGTCGTGAAGGTATGGTCAATTTGCATCTTTCTCTTTTATTAGTGTGCGTGTGTGTGTGTGTGTGTGTGTGTGTTAAGGCATTACAAAGCACAAACAAAAACAATACAATAGATACAACTGGGCTATTATCTGTAACATTTGTGGATTCCAAGAAAGAATGCAGTGTTTCCAATGTGTTTAAGTAATAATTTACCCTACTTTGAAACTTCGGGTTTTTTTTTTTTTTTTTTCGATATTGGCTATTTAGGGAGATGTGCTCTTTAAAAATTTTTTTTAAACACAACACTTGCTCATCTCTGTGTGGATGTTTGCTCAGAACTGTATTCATTTATGAGGATATTTTAGTATGTTTTCATAAGAGGAAAACAAAACCCAAAGCTTTCAGATAGGATCAATAATAATGCTTCACAACCAAAGACAGTTTTCTTGGGGTTTTTGCTCCTTCTATAAAAGAAGAACAATAACGCACAACAGACCCCAAAGGGAAATATATTGTTAATGGAAAAAATTGCCTTCATTCACTCTTTCTATTTAAGGGAACTCTTGCTGCCAGGTTATAATGAAAACATAAAGGTCTAATACAAAACTGATTAGGGGGAAGGACGCAGGGGAAAGGAACCCAGAAAATGCATCATCTAATCCAGATGTTAGCTTAGTGAGTTTTGTCAAAGACAGCGGCAAACTTCATCTTCACCCTCTCTGAGGTCCCCACTTCTTGATCAAATGAAAAAAAAACAACTTATTTTTCAGGTTCTAAGATCTTTACATAATTTCATTAAAGTGTGTCTACTAATAAAAAATCTCAAGGATGAGACAAGTCCTTCATGATGTTTGACTTAATTGATCTAAAGTTGTAGAAAAGATAGCATTGATCAGACCATCAAACCTAAGACGGAAGGTAGGGAAGGGTGTGGGGGGAAGGAGGAGAGATCAACCAAAGGACTTGTATGCATGCATATAAGCATAACCAATGGACACAGACACCGGGGAGTCGGGGGTGAGGGCATGAGCGGGGTTGGGGTGCAATCGGGGGATAAGGACACATATGTAATACCTTAATCCAGTGGTCGGCATACTCATTAGTCCACAGAGCCAAATATTAACAGTACAACGATTGAAATTTCTTTTGAGAGCCAAATTTTTTAAACTTAAACTATATAGGTAGGTACATTGTTATTAACTTAATTAGGGTACTCCTAAGGCTTAGGAAGAGCCACACTCAAGGAGCCAAAGAGCCGCATGTGGCTCACAAGCCACAGTTTGCCGACCACGGCCTTAATCAATAAAGAAAAAAAAAATAAAAGTAAATTTAAAAATAAAGGTCTAGCTGAAACCGGTTTGGCTCAATGGATAGAGAGTCGGCCTGCGGACTGAGGGGTCCCAGGTTCGCTTCCGGTCAAGGGCATGTACCTGGGTTGCGGGCACATCCCCAGTGGGAGTTGTGCAGGAGGCAGCTGATCGATGTTTCTCTCTCATCGATGTTTCTAACTATCTCTTTTCCTCTCTGTAAAAAATCAATAAAATATATTTTAAAAATAAATAAATAAATAAAATAAAAATAAAGTTCTAGAAAAAGATGGAAACAACACCTAAAAACAGTTTTGTCCAAATGAGGAAATCACTGAAAATCCTGTCTTCATATTGTCAATGATTAAAGTAAATGTTTTCTTTACTGATGAAATTAAGTTAGGGATAAATCTTTAGAGTTGTTTCTTTGTTTGTTTGTTGTTTTTAAGATTCATGTGTGACTTAGGAAATGATAGTTTACTGATCAATTTACAATGGGAGGGGGGACGATAGGGTTGCTAAAAATAAGAAACAAATTAATCTCAGAGAAATCCAAGCACAGCAATAAAGTAAAATAATATGTAGTGACAAATAAAAGAACACAGATCTCAGAGGAAGAAGTGAATAATATTTTTGAAAAATTTATCTTGGCCTTTTCATAATCTTTGGGACTGCTCACAGAATTAAAATAAATTCCTTTCAACTGCTTTGCATAGTCTGTAATTCCGTGCCTCTCTGGAAGGTTATAAGCATGATGAGGATGCTTGTGCTTCTGCACCTGCCTAGTAAGAGAG
Source organism: Myotis davidii (assembly GCF_000327345.1). Taxonomy (NCBI): domain Eukaryota; kingdom Metazoa; phylum Chordata; class Mammalia; order Chiroptera; family Vespertilionidae; genus Myotis; species Myotis davidii. The sequence continues at coordinate 152,229 of NW_006288892.1, read as the reverse complement.
GGTACTCTCAGAGCTATTGTTTATCCTCTGTTATTGCTGGCTGGTACGCTTCCTCATGCCTGGCAGTGTGTACATGTACATTTGTCACATAATTTATGAGATTGTTTTGTTAAGTACTTGATATGAAGTAATTTTCATGAATACATTAATGTGAATTTATTAACTATAAAGCTTGTTTGGGTTATAATATGTAATGCATTATATTCTGGTTTTAGAAAGTTTGTCTTAGTTTCTATACCTCCTGAAATAGACTGAGCCAGGGCTTTGAGTGCAAGTGGTTGATTTGAGAATTGCAGGAAACATCAGCAGGGGACAGGGAACACAGGCAGTAAAGGCTGCAGTGGAACACTGGGGGATATTTGGTGGAGAAATCTGGAAATCAGTGTAAAACACATGACTGAGAGTTCTGTCACATGAAGGGTGTGGAGTTGTATGCCCACTCTGCCAGTTCTCTGCAGACCACTGTATTCAGGGGGTACTAACTGGCCGGCACGCCCAGCCTGCTGCACCTGGGCAGAGAGGCATCGAGTAGTCAGTGATAGAGTAGTGATGAAAACAAGATCATCTAGAAATTATCAAAGGCCTTCAATGTTTTAAATCATATTGCATTATCCAAATAAATAAGTAAATTACCGAAAATTTACAAGAACTGCTAACTGAAAATAGCATCACCAGTGATGACATTGAGTTAACATTTATTTATTGCCTATATAATCTATAGATGAAAGGATATGGGATTTTTTTTATACTTTTCTATATTTCTATATTTTGAAAACTACAAAGCATATTGTTTTGTTATAAAAGGCATATTGAATATAATGCAAATATATTATTTTTGTCCATTGTTATTTGTATTAGTTCATTAACATTTTATAGCAAATACCTTTAATATTGGTTCAATTTAGAACATGAAAAAAATAGAATTATCTAACTTTCTTACTTTACAAAAAAAAAGTAAACCCCACAGGTATAAATTAATCAAATAAGTGAATAAACAGAAGCCTCTTAAGGAATAAAATATTTCTCTCTGTGAGGTAATTTCTATTTGATTCATTTAGATATTTTTTTATACGTTTTGCTTTTAAAATTCTATAACAATCACATCTACCATAAATTTGCTTTTGATTTGCATTTTTGGATTTCGTTTGCACTGAAAACAAAGAAAATAAAATATTCTAATATTAAAAAATACACCCAAGCCAGCTTTAGGGAAAGGTAATTTTAAGCTGCCATTATCATATTTCAGTGGTCTATGATATACTAAATTTCAAAAGAAAGACCATAAGAGAAATATTTAAGCTGTCTAGATTGGTGAGACCACAGATTCTGTAATATCTTTCAGTAAGTTAACATTTCAGTATATGTGGGAGTCATAACTAAACAAGGCATTATTTAACATATTAAGAAAGTTCTTTTTACTATAAACCTATAGCCAATTTATAGACAACTACGAAAACTTATGAGGACAAAATTTATGCCCACTTAAATTTCCTAAAACTGAAATGAAAATCTTATACAATTCAAAAATTAATGTCAGTTTACAGTCCTACCACTATCTGTGTTTTACTGGCCTTAACACGTAGGAGAATCACCTCGAAAGCTAACACATTTTTCACTTATTTTATTTATTTTCTAAATCACTTCTACTAAAGCAAATAAATAAAACATGCTCATTTTACATTTACAAAGCAATTGATTAGGAATTACTTATTGTTTTCCACATCGGATAATAATGAATGTATTTTTTTTTTCTGGAACTATTAAGGGTTTCTCTTAGTAATTTTAAAAGAAATGAAAATAGTACTAATAAGGTGATGGTTATTAATAGCCTAAAATAAGAGTTTAAAAATTATATTGGCTCCTTCAGAATGTTTTAGATAAGATGATATAGTGTTAATACCGTCTTACAAAATAGCTAATTAAAATGTTGTATATTAATTTGCATTTCTATAAATATATCATTAATTTTTTGAGATCCTATTGTCAATTATCAGAAAATGACAGTTGAACTACTCAACTATCCTTAAGGGACCTGACTTTTATGATGTCAAGTATGAAGATAAAACATTTAAAAGTATTGCTTTAAATTTTATTTTAAAAGGTAAAGTCTTGATTTGATGAAGACCTGGAAAATAGGTTTTGTACATATATATTTATTACATTTACATGCACCTCTGAAATAATTTTTAAAATGAAGTCTACCTTTTAATTACCTTTTGAGTAAGATTACTATATGCTGATATCTGTGCTCTCATTTTCCCTCATAAGAAAAATCCAGACTTTTTCCAGGTAATTGATCATGATCACCCAGGAGAAGAATAATATTTCTTAGCCTATGTAGAAGCCAGCTGTGCTCATATCATTACATTTTGTATAAAGACATGTAAGAGGATATATGATGTGCAACTTTAGAAAGTATCTTTAAAAGATAGAAGACACACCCTGACCAGTTTGGCTCAGTGGATAGAATGTCGGCCTGCGGACTCAAGGGCACGAGGTTCGATTCTGGTCAAGGGCATGTACCTTGGTTGTGGGCACGTCCCCAGTAAGAGGTGTGCAGGAGGCAGCTGATCAATGTTTCTAACTCTATCCCTCTCCCTTCCTCTCTGTAAAAAAAAAATAAAATAAAATAAATCAATAAAATATATATATTTTTACAAAGATAGAAGACGCACCCTTAAACTTTCCTTTTTATTCCTGAGGACATGGCTAAGGATGTGAAGCTCTGGAGCCAAGTAAACACCTTGAAACATGAAGTGGGAGCTTCATGCTATGGACAGCAAAAACACAAGGTAATAAGGGAGGAATTTTTGCAGGTTTTAGAGCCATGACATGATCCTTTGCTGTCTAGTGGCAGACTTGTTTTCCATGAGAGAGAAACAGGCTTCTTTCTTGTTTAAGCTACTGGTTTTGTTTGATTTTTGGTTGATGTAACCAAATCTAACCCTAGGTGACCTACAGCTTAATTGTTATTCTGTCACTCTTTATCAGAAATTTTAAATTAAAAAAAGATGTTGACAGAGAGCAACCATAATAGATTTCTCATGTCAATATTTGGAGAGCTTAGAAAAATCAACACTCACAAGGTAAATAGTATTTTCCTGGCATGAGATAGCATTCTTTAAAAAGGTTGCTGGCCAGAGATCATTTCCATAATTCATCTATGTGAACATCGTGTCTTATAATCCTTGCTCTAATTTTCACTCTATTACACTAGGACTTTTTTTCTCTTTTGCAAAACTCCTTGGCAGCATAATACTAAAAGTGAAAATGAAAATTTTTCACAGTGAGGTGACCATCAGCATCAGAAGCATTTGGACTTGTAAATGCTCCATCAAACACATTTTGAAAATGGAAGACTTTTAAAACTCAGCATATGCAGGCTGTTTTTGAATTTAAAATGGTTATACAGTCAAAGGTGTATTTATAATTACCAGTAAAGTAAAAAGCATGGCCTTTATTGTCACAAAATATTTATCACTGAACTTCAGTCCTTCTTCTCCTAAATATTAAGAATTTTCTCATAAACTCTGTCTTTCAACTTTTTGGAGAAGGCGCTCTTTGTCCAACAGAAATGTTCTCCCAGAAGAACTGAATAACCCAGGTATCCTTGCTGTCCTCTACTATTTTATTGTCAAAGTCAAAAAAGCCAGCAAATTCCTGATGGCAAAGTTGTATCTGCTAGTAGAGAATGTCTTATTTCAGTGTAAGGCTGAATTAAATTATATTGCCAAGGCCATCCTCAGCTTTAAACACCAGATTGTTGTCACTGGCCAATGTTTTCTCCTCCTGCCTCAAAGCCTCCTGGTTTGGACAGATGCAATAGTCTTCTAACAGCCAGCTCCATGTGGTGGGAGAGCTGCCCTCGGCCCCAGTGCGTCTGGCACTATTTAGGTGATAGCTGTAGCAAAAGTTTTTCTTCTCTTTAGTATCCAGTGCCTTACTATTAGCACTCTGACCTCCTTCTTGAGGGCTTTTCTGGAGTGTAGACAAAGGCCATCCTAGCATCTGCTTGTCTCCACCTTCTCTCCATCTGTAGTGTTCCTTCTGCCCGATCATGACAAGCTGGTGCTCCTCAAGGTGCTATCCACACTGTGCTAGCATGTGAGTCACTCTCTGTCACTCCCTCCCTCCATGCGACCAGCACAAAACAGTTCCAGACCACAGAGAAGTGAGTGCAATTTGGGCCATTGCCCATCATTTCCTTCTCATCTCCAGCAGCTAGGCCCCCAGTTCTACTCTAGAGCTTTAACATTCCGTGTATTTCCTTGAGAAACACTCTTTTTTACCTCTTCTCTAAACAGTCACCCTTACAGTTTGAAACTGTTAAGGGTTCCTAGAGATCATCTGATCCAGAGGCCGGTGAACTGTGCTCTGAACTTGGCAGTTGTGGGTGTAGCACAGGGAGACGGCAAAGGCGAGCTCCCGGCCTCTAACCCTACTTCCTCCACAGCACCTTGTCTCTAACGCTTACATTCTTGTCTCTCATAAGATTTTAGTCTAACAAAATGTTCCTTGGTGAACAAAACAGTTTGCAAAGTGCTTAGTCCATATCATTGTCATAAAGGGAACTTAATGAAGGGGCATTTTTTCCAAGCTCATCTAGCACAGTGGTGGCAGAACTAAGGCTAGAATTGTGTTATTCCACCACTTGTGTATGAGTGATCTAGTTTTTCTGCGTGTCTACCAGCATTAGTGTAATCACAGTTTGTTATTTGAATCATTCAGTAGGTATGTGCTGGTGATTATATTACAACTTGTCTTTTTATTCTCATAGCAGGGTGTTTTGTAGAGCAAAAGTTTATAAATTTGACAAAGTACAATTTATCAACTTTTTCTTTTATGGGCTATACTTTTAGTATGAAGTAAAAATTCTTTGTCTGGTCCTGGGTACAGAAGAGTCCCTCATACTTTTTTCTCCTAAAAGTTTTACATATTAAAGTTTTATATTTAAGCTTATACTACTTTTGAGTTAAATTTTTTATAGTATATAAGTTGTAGACTTAGGTTCTTTGCCTTCCTCTGTCTCTCCCTCACTTCTTCTTTCCCTTCGTTTCATCCTTCCTTCCTTCCCTCCCTCTCTACCTCCCTCCCTCCATCCTTTCTTCTTATGTTTCTTCCTTCCTTCCTTCCTTCCTTCCTTCCTTCCTTCCTTCCTTCCTTCCTTCCTTCCTTCCTTCCTTCCTTCATCTCTTCTTTCCTTTTCTATAGATCAATTTAGGGAGAACTGACAAATTTGCTATGTTGAAAGTTTCAATCCATAAACATAGAATATCTCTAAGTATTTAAATCTTCTTTAGTTTCTTTCATCACCATTTTGCAATTTTCAATATATAGGTTCTGTAGATAACTTTTAAAATATTTATACCTAAGTATTTTATTTTCTTCAAAACAGTAAATAGTATTGTATTTTTAAATGTTGACTTCCACTTGGTCATTATTAATACACAAAAGTGCAATTTATTTTTTTGAGTGTGGATCTTATATCCAATTAACTTACTGGATTTACTTATTGGTTCTAAGAACTTTTTGTCAATTTCTTAGAATATTTTACATAGAAGATCATGTTTTCTGCAAATGGAGATGGCTTTGTTTTTTTGTTTTTTGTTTTTTTTACCAATTTGATTTCATTTTATTTCTTTTTCTTGCCTTTTATACTGTCTAGATCTAGAACTTCTATTGAATAAGATTTGTGGGAGCAGGAATTCTTAACTGTCCCAGATCTTAGAAGGAAAGCTTTAAGCCTTACAAAATTTACAGTGTTAACTGTAGATTCTTTTGTAGATACTCTTATGAGCTGATAAGCCCCCCTCTATTCCTAGCTTGTTGAAAGTTTTTATTATGAATGATTGTTCAAATTAGTTCAGTGTACCACCCATAATAATATTATAACTTTTCTTTATCCTTTGATTGTTTCTTAAATGTTGAACCAGACTTGCCTATTTGGACTCAATCTCATGTGGTAGCAGTATATTATTTGTGATGGATTGAATTTTATTATTTTGGGAGGTTTTTTGCATCTCACTTTATGAGAAATATTTATCTATAGTTTTCTCTTTTTTTCTTCCTTTATTTATTTACTAGAGGTCCGGTGCATGAAATTCATACACAAGTATGTGTGTGGGGGGGTTCCCTCAGCCCAGCCTGCACCCTCTCCAATCCAGGACCCTTTAGGGGTTGTTTGAGTGCCAGTTTAGGCCCAATCCCAGGGATCGGGCCTACACTGGCAGTCAGACATCCCTCTCACAATCCGGGACCGCTGGCTCCTAATTGCTCACCTGCCTACCTGCCTGATCTCCCCTAACCACACCCCCTGTCAACCTCTGTCTGCTGGCCTGGTTGCCCCCAACTGCCCCCCTCTGCCAGCCTGGTCACCTCTCACTGCCCACCCCACCACTGGCATGATAGTCCCATGAAGCCTGCTGTTCAGTTGTTTGGTTATCCCTCACTAACCCCCTGCCAGCCTGGTCACACCACTCAGCCTGCTGTTCAGTTGTTTGGTCATCCCTCACTCACCCCCCTGCTGGCCTTGTTCCCCCATGCAGCCTGCTGTTCAGTTGTTACTGTGAGGTCATCCTGACCAATTTGCATATTACCCTTTTATTAGTATAGATTTTTTGTGTGCTGTCTCTGTTTGGTTTTGATATCAGGTAATATAAGCCTCATAATATGAGTTAGAAAGCATTCTCTCTTCTTTTATTTTATGTAAATGATTGTTTAAAATTGGTATTAATTATTCCTTTAATTGTTTAACACAATGTCTAGTGAAAGCATAAGAACCTGTAAATTTATTCTTTAAAAGAGATTTTTATAAATTAAAAAATTCAGCTTCCTTAGTAGTTTTAAGATTATTCTGGTCCTCTTTTTCATCTTGAATGAGTTTCAATAGCATGTGGTATACAAAAAATTTGTCCTTTCTTCAAAGCCATTCTATTTATAAGTATAAATTTGTTTGTAGTATTCCCTTATTATCTTTTTAATGACTGTAGGATTTGTTTTAATATAGCCTGTTCTATCTCTGACATTAGGTATTCCTCTTCTCTGTATCAATTTATTGATAAATGAAGGTTTATCAATGTATTTTTATCAATTGCTAGAAGTTTATTGACTTGTTAAAGAATAATCTTTTTGTTTTATTAATTTTTGGTTGTTTTTTTCTAATTTTATTTTTATTTATTTATGCTCTTAGCTTTATCATGTCCTTCCTTCTGCTTGCAATGCTCTTCTTTTTTTCTTGTCTCTTAAGGTAAGAACTTGGGTTATTGAGTCAATATCTTTATTTTTTAAATTAAAGCATTTAATGTTATAAACTTTCCTCTTAGCACTATAGCCACACCTCACAGATTTCAGTGTTCGGGGTGGACAAATGCAGGCTTACAGGTTTACAGTTTTCAGCATGTGAAACACAGTTTATTTTTATATTATTTTTATTAGTTATACTATTATTTTCCATATGAATAACTGCAAACCTACATTTGCTAATCCCTGTATTTTAATTTTCCTGTAGTTGTACATGCATTTTTAATTTTTTTCTGAGACTTCCATTTTGACCCATGCATTATTTCATAGTGTGCTATTTAATTTTAGTGTGCTAGAAGATCTTTCTGTTGTCGTTCTGGTTTTGATTCTAATATGATTCTACTATGACTAGTGATATAATCCGCATGACTTTAATTTCTTTGAACTTGTTAAGGTTTATTTTATGACCCAGGATATGGTCTATCTTGGTGACTGTCCCATGGTTAATAAAAAGGAGTATATATTCTGATTTTGTCAGAGCTTGTGTTCTATAAATGTCAGTCAGATCTTATGGGTTGATAATGTGGTTAAGCTATTTTATATCTATAATTTCTGTCTAGTAGCTCTAACAATTGCTGAAAGTGGATAATGAAGTCTCCAATTATAACTTTGGGTTTATCTATTCTTCTTTCAGCTCTATCAATTTTGCATCATGTACTTTGGGGATCTGTTATTTGATGCATACACATTTATGATCGCCGAATCTATTTGGTGGGTTGATACTTTTATTAATATGTAACATTCTAATTTGTCCTTGTTAATTATCTTTCCTCAGAAACCTACTTTCTCTGATATTAATATAGACACTCCTGACGTTTCTTAAAATTATGTTTGCACAATATGTATTTTTCCATCTTCTGCTTTCATTCTATTTATATTAGATTTGAAGTGAGTTTCTTTTACACAGTCAGATAATGGTTTTTAGATTTTTCCTTTTTAATGATCTCTGTCAATATCTGTCTTTTAATTGGTGCATTTATATATATTTTTAAAAAATAAGTATTGATTTGATAGAGTATAAGTATTTCGTTGTGGCATTTGTTTTGTTTCTTATCTGTGCTCTCTGCTTCCCATTGCTCCATTTCTTTTGTCTTGCCTCCCTGTATGTTACTTGAATATAGTTTTAAAATTCTATTTTTCTTCTTTTTAGTGGTTTTGAGTATAGCTTTCTTAGTATAATTGCATGCTCTAGGTGTCACAATATACATGTGTAACTTACCACAGCTTACTACTTTGATCACTTCAAGCAAATTATAGAAAACCTACTTTCCTTGATGTTCCTTTCCCTGTCACTTTTAAAATACAACCAGGTTATTTCTGTAGATCCATTGAGCACCACATCAGATGGTATAATAATTTTTGTTTCAATCATAAAAAATGCTTTAAGAAATTCATGGGGTGAAGAGTGGTGTAGAGGACTCTATTATGTTTACCCCTATTTTTACCCATTCTGCTGTTCTTTTATTTCTAAAGACTTTAGCTTTATTATGTTATCATTTAATTCTCTCAATTTATTTCATACTGCTGCCATCAGTTCATTTTTCTCCTATTTCTTAATATCCACCAAAAGAACACACTAATTTTGTAATTTCAACCTCTGACCTTTGCTCATAATCATAAGGCCCCTTGCATCCATTCTGCAAGCACTTGTCTTCCATAAGTTTATAGTCTGGTTGACAGTTTTTATGATCTCAGGAGTTTTAATTTTATTTATTTAACATGTTAGGAAACATTTATCCGAATAATAACTATGGTATTTTAGCAATCTAAAACAAATGGGAAATTTTCGAAAGATAAACCAAGTATCAGCTGAAATCCCAGCTATAAAAGTACCACATGCATGTTAATTATTATTAGGGCAGCGTGAGAAGATTCAACTACCTTTGCTTTTTTATTCCATTTTTGAGTGATCAGAGTCATAGGAACCATTACAGACTATTATGCCAAATATTAAAAATAATCTTTCAAACCCCTGCAGCCATTGTCAGCTTTTCCTTATAGTATCAGAGGGGTTTCTATATTAAATAATAGCAAATGATTTCAGATAAAATGCTTCTGCAATAGTTAATCATAAAAAATACTTTTTTTACTACATGATGCATTGGTCTTTTAGAAAAAGAAAATTCTTGACTAATATGTCATTATGAAACTTTTATCTGCTTACTATTGACTCCAAATATTACTAATATCCCAAACCTTTTTGTTTTAATTTTAAGAAACTCAATTTCCAATAATAATGTCTTGTAACATTCATATATCAACCATTCTAACCTTTACATCAAGCTGTATTATATTTTATTATATTAACTTATCTGTGCCACAGTATTTGTTAACTGAATGGAACCTAATTGGTAAATAATTTTAGCTTCATTTTTACAGATTTGCTCCTTGAAGTGTCCAAGGAAAAAAATACCCTGAATTGTCAATATTTTTTAGTTTACATTTGTATTCAAGTTTTGTTTTGCCCAATATATGTGGAAAGACGACTTTTTTGTGATCTTCACTGCGTTCTAGCCATCAGTAACTTGTGATTTAAAAGAAATATGATTAGACAAATTGTAAGCAGAGAAAATGACTATAGCAGCTTTTTAAAATAAATTGGAATTTAGTTATTTAAGTTAATCTGAGTGCTGAGCTGAGAGACATATATGTTCTCTAACATGGAGATCATTGGACATTTAACTATTCCAAGTTCGTTCATTGCTTAAATTAATCAATTAGTAGATATTTTTGAGCGCCATTTGGCATCAGGTAAAATGAAAAGAACTATGCATATTTTGGTGAATAAAACACAACCCTTACTTTCATGGAGTTTGACAATTATTGTAAAACAGCAATAACAAACAACAAATGCACAAATAAATGTATACCTGTCAATTTTAGTAAGTACAAAGATGGAAACCAGCAAATAGAGTGATAGCATATTTTACAGATATCAGGGAGTAGAGAAAGGGAGGTTACATTTAAATGGGACTTTCTAGAATCTTACATTTCAGCAGTAATCTGACGAATGAGAATGAGCTAGGTACATTGGCCAGAAGAAATCTTTGCAATCTAAAGTCCTCTTGCTTACCTACAACTTTAGTGATTTTTTTACCCATGAACTTGGATGAGTTTGGGTGTAAAATAATCTCTATCTGTGTTGCACATTGCAGGATGGTTGTTAAGATGGTAAAGGAATTGCTGTTCTCCAGGACCCATTTCTACCTAGGCTAAATATAGTATGTTGAATGACTTAGTGGTCAACATGTCTTCCATAAAACAAATTTGAAGCCTAATCTTAAATAGTCTCATAAAGCAGCCCTCCTTTCTGTGCTCAAGGTCCACATATTTCCATGAAATTCAGGATGGAGACCTAGTATACCCAGTAGGGATAGAGTAAGCCACAGTGCATCCTGTTTCCTGATCGATGCTGCAGCTCCTCCATTTGAGTGAAACTGAAAAGGAGCAGCCTGGGGTCATTCCCTGTGCTGAGAAAGTACTTGGGTCACCCACTACAGTTTTCAAGGGTATTTTTCTTATTCTTTTCTTCCCATCTTCCCCTTCCTTAAGTGTTACAGCAGTAGGGAAAAAAGAAATCATGGGAGAACAAAGATCAATATAGAGAAAATTCGTCTGTCGGTTAGATTTTAAATCACAACTTTTTAAGTCAGTTTTAATTCATGGGAAAAAGCATGATTTTTATTTTTATTTTATTCCAATAAATACCTAATACAGTGCTCTGTAAAATACAGCTAGTGCTCTTCAAATGACATTACTTTATGATCTTCACAAATAATGTCATGCCTATGAACTTTACTTTTCCATCTTTCAAATCTCTAAAGTCTTTTAGGATCCAACAAGTAGCTACTGTTAGTTGTACCCTTATTATATGCCAGTTACTGTATGCAACATTATCTCAACTACACTAATAAAAGACAAACATGAAAATTGACCATACCTTTGATATGCCTTAAGCCACGACCACCAGCCAATCAGAGTGAGTGTATGCAAATTAACCCAACCAAGATGGCGGCCGGAAGCTATGGAACTGGAGCAAGCAGGAGGCTTGGTTGTCCCAATGATGGAAGCCAAGCTTATTCCCACCTGCCTGGTCAGCTGTTACCTCCGCTCAAGGAAACAAAGTTTCAATTATAGAAGGTAAATAAATCCCAGATACCTGCTTCCAGCCAGCCTCCACGGGGAGCTTGGGTGGCTAGGGGCTGGGGCGCGT
>NW_006288892.1:130588-140650 GCF_000327345.1 Myotis davidii | reverse complement strand
TCTCTATCTCTCTCCCTTCCTCTCTGTAAAAAATCAATAAAATATATTTAAAAAAAAAAGAAAGCATCTCTTTAAAAAAAAATTTTGAGTACATAGGAACTTGGGGTGGGAAAGGAAGGCAGAATAGCACAAGGCATGGACTGGGTAGTTCTCATTGCAAAAATCATCTGTATATATAAAAGTCTAAGTGACCACACCTGGTCCCGGCAGCCCACCAGCCCTGGGGGCAGGCAGCCACTCCCTTCCTCAGTGGTCCTGCAGGTCCAATCTCTGGAGAACGGGCCAGGAACCGACAGACCAGTGCCTCCCGCACGATCCTGACAGTGCTGCTGGCCTCCTGTAAGTTGGCCTCGGGCACCACGGCCGCTTCCCCTCCCCAGATGCTCTGCAAGGAAGAAACGATATAAAAGTTGCTGCCAGATGGCTCCCAACAACCAGCATGAATGTCAGTGGGATGGATCCAGATCCCAGGCCGGCAAGGGTGTCCCACTGCCCGCCTGGAGGGCCGATTGCATCCCAGCCCCACCCCCCTTGGGACACCAAGTGCACAAATTTTTGTGCACCAGGCCTCTAGTTTAACAATAACCCTACACTAAGCATGGTATTATTCTCATTCTACATCAAGAAAACAGACTCAGAAGCAACTTATTGGCAGAACTGAATTCAACCCAAAACTGCTTTCTTAACCACCTCCACATACCATGTTCTGTGGGCTGAATTTATAGCACAGCTAGGGAAGTAGATTTTATTTTTAGAACATTTATATTTCCTAAAATCAAAAAAAAGGATGCCCTGTGGAGCTTGACACGGGTGGGACCAGCTGAGTCTGGGTCTTGTGCAATTTCAAGGTGCATGCAGGTGGGCAGGGACTTGATATTAACATTTTATATTCATGTAAGACTCTGACATGAGGGAGATTTTCAGATACATTTTACTAATTTTCTTTCATCTCTGACACTTCTATTATAGAGAAAGGGCAAATAGCAATATTAAAATATTTCCTCTAATTAATTTCTTTTTAATGTGCACAAATTTCATATATAGCTATCACAATTGAATCTAAGAATGAAAGTAACCAATTAATTTGTTACAATTAATGAACCAATATTGATATTTTATTATTAAATATAGTTCATAGGTTGCATCAGGGTTTGCTCTTTGTGTTGTACCTTTTTATAGATTTTGCCAATGCTTAACATCATGTATCCAGCATCACAGAAATATGCAGAATAGTTTCATGGCTTTAAAGTCCCCTGTGTTCCACCTGTTCATCCTTTCTCCCCATGAGTCCCTGACAGCTACTGATATCTTTACTGCCTTCATGGTTTTGCCTTTTCCACAATGGCATAAGGTTGGATTCATCCACTGTACAGCCTTTGCAGCCTAGCTTCTTTCACTTAACAATATATTTTTAAGTTGAACTTTATTAAAATAAAAACCTTCTGCTCTAAAAATATGCTTTCTGTAGCCTGATGGCTCATTTCCTTTAATCACTGAATAATATCCCAGTGTATGAATACACTATACTTTGTTTATCCATTGACCTATTGAAAGCCGTCTTGTTAACTTACAATTTGGGAAAATTAAAAATAAAACTTCTGTAAACATTCATTTTGTGTGCACATACATTTTCAAATCATTTGGGTAAACATGTAGTAGCATGACTGCTGAATTGTATGGTGAGACAATGTTTAGCTTTGTAAGACACAGAAAAACTGCCCTCAAAAAAAATGGTTGTATCATTTTGCACTCCTATTAGCAATGAATGAGAGTTCCTACTACTCTACATCTTTGTTAGCATTTTTTATTGTCAGTTTTTTGTTTTTGATTTTGTGGGTGGTTTTTTGTTTGCTTGTTATTGCTTTTTAAATTTATTGTAGACCTTTTAATAGGTATGTAGTAGTATCTAATTGTTATTTTAATTTGCAAAACCTAAATAACATATGATGTTGAACATCTTTTCATAGCCTTATTTGCCATCTCTATGTCTTTTTGCTGATGCCTGCTCAAATCTTTTGCTTATTAAGTTGTTCAATTTCTTATTGTCAAGTTTTAAGAATGCTTTATATACTTTGGTTATAAGTTTTTAGTCAAGTGTTTTCTACAAATGATTCTCCTACTCTATGGCTTGTATATTTTTAGAATACTTTTAGAGCAGAAGGTTTTCATTTTAATAAAGTTCAACTTATCAATTTTTCTTTCATAGATCGTTATTTTGGTATCTAAAAATTCATAAATATTTTCTAGGTAACCTAGAATATAGTATATTCTAGAAATTTTAGTACAATATTTTACATTTAAGTCTATGATCCATTGTGAATTATTTCTATGAAGATTATAAGGTCTGTATCTAGGTTATTGTAGGTGTGTTTTTTTTGTTTGTTTTTGCATGTGACTATTAAGTTATTCTAGCACTGTTTTGTTGAAAAGACTATCCTATCTGTATTGAACTGTCTTAAATCCTTCATTGAAGACTATTTGGCTATATGTGTGGATTTGTTTCTGGCCTATTTTGTTCCATTAATCTATTTGTCCATTTTAACACACTGCCTTGATTACTGTAATTTTACAGTGAAGTTTGAAGACATTAATGTCAGGTCTCTGATTAGTTTTTCTTCAGTATAGTGTTGGCTCTTCTGAATGTTTTGTTATATGTTTTCCATGTAAACTTTAGAATAAGTTTGTTCATATCTTCAAAATAACTTACTGGAATTTTGATTGGCATTTCATTAAATCTATACATCAAATTAAGAAAAAACTGGTATGTTAACAATGTTGAATCTTCCTATCTAAGAGCATGAAATACTTCTATAGTTATTTAGATTTTATTTGATCTCTTTTATCAGAATTTATAGCTGTTTTTATATTTATCTAGTACATATTTTGTTGGATTCATTACATTTTTCTGGGTCCTTAGGTAAATGTCATTGAAAAGACTATCCTATCTGTATTGAACTGTCTTAAATCTTTCATTGAAGTATTTGGCTACAAAATCAAACTGCTCATTGTTTATATATAAAGAAAATCAACTGAACCCAGCCAGTGTGGTTGAGCATTGACCCATGAACCAAGAGGTCACTGGTTCAGTTCCAGTCAGGGCACATGCCCAAGTTGCGGACTGGATCCCCAGTAGTGGGTGTGAAGGAGGGAGCTGATAGATGATTATTCTCTCCCGCTGATGATGTTTTTCTCTCTCATTGCTATTTCTATTTCTCTATCCCTCTCTCTCTCTCTCTCTCTCTCTCTTAAAAAATAAAAGAGCCTTAGCTGACTTGGCTCAGTAGATAGACCATTGACCTGTGGACTGAGGGTCCCGTGTTTGATTCTGGTCAAGGCACATACCTGGGTTGTGGGTTCGATCCCCAATAGGGTGAGTGCAGGAGGCAGCCAATCAATGATTCTCTCTCTCTCTCCCTCTCCTTTCCTCTCTGAAATGAATAAAAAAATATATTAAAATAAAGAAAAAGAAAATGACTTTTATACTAACTTTGCATGATGCAAATCTGCAAATCTCTTTGCTTTCTTGATATTGTGAAACTTTCTACATAGAATATCATGTCATATGTGAACATGCACAGTTTTATATTTTTTCTTTCCAATCTGTATATTGTATTTCCTTTTCTTATCTTATTACATTAGCTAGGACATCTAGTACAGTGTTTAATAGGAGTGGTGAGAGGTGATATCTTTGGCTTATTCCTGATCTTAGGGGAAACATTTCTTATTTCTCACCATTTAGTATATATTATCTGTAAGCCTTTTTTATTTTATAATGTTCTTTAGTGGGTTGGGAAGTCCCTTGCATTCCTAATTTAATAAGGCTTTTATTATGAGTAAGGTTTAGATTTTATCAAATGTTTTTTCTGAATCTGTTGACATGATCATGTGATTTTTCTTCTTTAGCTGATGAGGCTTTGGATACTTTTCTCTCAGTGTATGTCAAAGAAGTTAACTTTACCGCCCCAAAAAGGATTTTTCTTAAATATTTATTGCTGAAAGTATTACAGCTGTCTCCCATCTTTCTCCCCATTGTTCATCTCCACCCGGTTACCACCCCACCCAAGGTCTTCACTGCCCTATTATCTGTGTACATAGGTAATGCATATCCTATATAATAAAGAGGTAATATGCAAATTGACCATCACTCCAACACACAAGATGGCCACCTCCATGTGGTCAAAGATTGCAACCCCCATGTGTCCACAAGATGGCCACCACAAGATGACCTGCAGGGGAAGGAAGTTGTGGGTGAACAGACCTAAGCCACCTCCATGTGGGCACAAGATGGCCGGCAGGGGAGGGCAGTTGTGGGCACCCAGGCCAAGCAGGGGAGTGGTTAGGTGGTGACCAGGCTGGCAGGCAAAAGCGGTTAGGGGCAATCAGGCAGGCAGGCAGGTGAGTGGTTGGGAAATAGCAGTCCTGGATTGTGAGAGGGGTCCCAGATTGGAGAGGGTTCAGGCTGGGCTGAAGGACACCCCCTCCAGTCCAAGAATTTTGTGCACCAGGCTTCTAGTATGCATATAAAAACCTTTGGTTAGTCTCTCCCCATTTCCCATTCCCCCTTCCCTCTGAGTTTGTTCAGTCTGTTTCTGGTCCATATCCCCATGCCTCTGGTTCTATTTTATACATCAGTTAATTTTCTTCAATAGCTTCCTAGTTTGTTTACTTCCATTCTTAAATTCAATTGTGATAGATATGTATTCATTATCATTTTACAGTTCATATCTTTTCTTCTTCTTCTTCTCCTTCTCCTCCTCCTCCTCCTCCTCCTTCTCCTTCTTCTCCTCCTCCTCCTTCTTCTTCTTCTTCTTCTTCTTCTCTTCCTCTACTTCTTGCTATTCTTAAACAATACCCTTCAACATTTCATGTAATACTGGTTTGGTGATGATGAACTCATTTAACTTTTTCTTGTCTGTAAAGCTCTTTGTCTGACCTTCAATTCTAAATGATAGCATTGCTAGTTAGAGTAATCTTGGTTGTATGTCCCTGCTATTCATTATTTTGAATATGTCTTGCCACTCCTTTTATGGCCTGCAAAGTTCCTGTTGAGAAATCAGTTTACAGTGGTATGGGTGCTCCCTTGTAGGCAACTAATTGCTTTTAAGATTCTCTCTTTGCATTTAACCCTTAGCATATTAATTATGATGTGTCTGGGTGTGGGCCTCTTTGGGTTTCCCTTGTCTGGGACTCTATTCACTTTCTGGACTTGTAAATCTATTTCTTTCACAAGTTAGGGGAAGCTTTCTGTTATTATTTCCTCAAATACATTTTCAATATCTTGCTCTCTTTCTTGTCCTGGAACCCCCATAATGTGACTGCTGGTACGTTTGAAGTTGTCCCAGCGGTTTTCTATTATATCTTCATATATTTGTATTCTTTTTTCCTATTGCTCTTCTAATTGGGTGGTTTTTGCTTCCTCATATTCCAAATAATTGATTTTATGCTCAGCCTCCTTTGCTCAACTGTTGAATCCCTGTAAATTATTCTTTATTTCAATTAGTGTATCTTAATTTCTAACTGGACCTTTTTTATGTCTGAAATTCTCACTAAGATCCTTGAAAGTCTCACTAAATCCCTTGGAGCTTTCTTTGAGTCTCTTGAAGTTCTCATTAAGATCCTTAAACATCCTTATAGCCATTGTTTTAAACTCTGTATCCAGTAGTTTGCTTGCTTCCATTTTATTTATTTTTCTTTCTGGAGATTTCTTCCATTCTTTCATTTGTGACATGTTTTTTTGTCTCTGCCTTTTGGCTGCTTCCCTGTTTCTATATATTAGGTAGAGCTATTATGTCTCTTGGAAGTGGTATTGTGGCCTTGTATAGTAGGTGTCCTGTAGGGCACAGTGGCTCAGCTTCCCCAATGACATAAACTAGGCACTCTAGGTGTGCCCCTGTGTGGGCTGTGTGCACAGTCTTATTGTAGTTGAGCCTTGACTGCTGTTTGCATCACTGGGAGGAGTAGATCTCCAGGCCAATTGGCTGTCAGAACCAGCTGCAACTACAGCTGAATAGCTGCTATGCAAAAGACTTCCCTATGGAGCAGGACTTGCTTCAGTCGAGCTTTGGACTTGTGAGTCTATTTCTTGAGTCTGCCCCTTGAGTATGTTGCTTGTGGATGTGTAGAGTTGTAATCTGATATGTTCTGAAACTGTGCATTGGGTATATTGGCTCTGAGGCCTCCCAAGAGGTGCAAAGTCAGTCACTGCCTGGAACACCCTGCAAGAGCAACAGAGAGATCTGCAGAAGGCTGCTATTTGTATTGGACATGGAAGTGCCCAGGTGAAGCCAAGCTGTGAAGCAAGGTAGGTTTGTGCCAGTGCTGGGACTTGGGCCCCTTATTGATAGGTATGGGGCATACTGATGCTGGCTGCTGCTTATTTAAGAAATTTTAGGAAAGTCTGAAGCCTAAGTCAGAACAAACCATTCATATGAAAAAGCTACTGCAAACAGCTTGGGTGGGGCTGCAAGTTGGATGAGGCAGGATCTCAGGGAATCACCAGTGTGGAGCACATAATGTGCTACAGGCTGATGGAGACTCAGATATGGCTCCCAATCAGCTTTGCTAATGGGGAGGTCCCAGCACAGGAATAACAACTCCTGTGAGCACCCACTTCTGGGAGAAAGCTGCCCAGGAGTTCCTGCCCTGAAGCCAGACAATTCAGTTTCTCCCAATATGTCCCTGGTTCACCCAAAGCTACCACTCAGCTCTGGAGCTCAAAGTGAGTGAGTCTTAGTAAGTCCATGCATTGGCCCTTTAAGAGGGACTGTGTGAGTCTCCATCAGCCTCCATGTCACTCAGCCATACCCTTGCTGGTTTTTACAGACAGAAGTTACATGAACTTTTCTTCCCTAAGATTGGGGTTTGGTGTGGGGCTGGGACTCCTTGCTTCTCACAGGAGGCCTCTGCAACTGGTCCCAAACCCCACACATGGGTTTGGGACCAACCTGTGCTGCACCTCTGCCCTTCCTACCAGTCTCAATGTGCTTTCTTCTTTACTTCTCTAGTTGTAGGACTTCAATTCAGCTAGCTTTTAGGCAGTTCTGAATGATTGTTGTTTTGTATTTTAGTTGTAATTTTGGTGTGGTTGTGGGAGGCATCAAGAACAGGTGTTTGCCTAATCTGTCATCTTGGTTCTTCCAAAGGGGATTTTTTTTGGATTTTCTCCAGGAGCATCCAATAAAGCTCCAGATGCTAAAATTCATAAAAATGTGTGTGCCCCCTTAAGACTGTGCCCTTATATATTTTTAATTCTCAAGCTAGTCCACATTTATCTTGTAGCAATTCTTCAATTTCCATCTAATTTTTTTTTTTTTACCAGTACTTGTTTTCAGCAGCTTATGTCTATAGTAAACTGTGATTCCCTGTATTCAACCATTTCTCAAACTTTCAGGATAACCATTTGTCTTGTAACTTTAAGTCTCTGATAAATCAAAGAAGAGTTATTGATTTTTAGTTGGTTCAATTTTTCTTTTGTTGTGAAAATGGGAGTTACAACTTCCAAGCTCTTTGTATTTCAGAGTGGAAAGTAGAAATTTCAATTAGTTTTAGAAACAGTGTATCAGGAACTAGTACTTAGTACAATAAGTCTATCTGAGCTGTAAGTTGAGGGAATTTTGTTAAGTAGAAATACCTTGGTTTGTATGCCATATTTCTCTTCTCTTAGATATATAATATTTACTAGAAATACTAAAATTTTTCTGAGGTGGTAATAAAAGAAAGATAAGTAACAATACACAAATAGTCAGCATGTTTTAGGAGCTCTATTATGTTAAATTATTTACTACTAAAGGGCCGGTGCAAGAAATTCATGCATGGGGGACGGGAGGCAGAAGGCCCTCAGCCCAGCCTGCACCCTCTTCAATCTGGAAACCCTTGGGAGATGTCCAACTGCCGGTTTAGGCCCAATCCCTGCTTGATTGGGCCTAAACAGGCAGTTGGACAGCCCTCTCACAATCCAAGACCACTGGCTCCTAACTGCTCACCTGCCTACCTGCCTGATCACCCATAACCGCTCTACCTGCTGGCCTGGTGGCCTCTAACTGCTCTCCCCTGCTGGACTGATCCTCCTAACCACCTCTGCTTGGGACCCCTGCCACATGGCTTTGTCCAGAATACATCTGGAAGATGTCCGGTCTAATTAGCATATTACCCTTTTATTAGTATAGATTCTGTCAATAAATGCTGCATATGCTTATTCACTCCTCCACCATTGTAGTTGGTAGCTATCTCTCAAACCACTGGATCCCACTAACTAGGTCTCAGAATTAAAAGAACAAAAGGGAAGATTTAGTTACACTTCCCTTTGGCAGTGATTCAAACTGCATTTCCTTCTTTCACTTTTCTAATTTGTAAGTCTAAGTTTGAAATCAAAATTGATCTCTCAACACCTTTTAGTTTATTTTTCATGGATTTATATACACTGGATTTTACCAGCCTGATTCTTATTCTGGTGCAAGTTTAATCTGAGATATTAACTGTCATTCTGTTTATGATGTTTGGGAACTGGTCCTCATACCTGGTATTTGCATTTTATTATACTATTGGACAGTAATCCAGGACCATGATCCAAATCTGGGAATGACCTAGATCTGCTAAACCTTTCTAAAAAGGCTATAGAGTCAAAGTACCACAGTTATCTTTATAATTGGCTCCTTTAAATTATGAATATTTAATTCATAAATAATAGACTTACACAATAGATGGTAGAATAAAACATTCAAAATTGTGACAGGTAAGAAAAATTATAAAAATACATTGCAATGTAGTTGGGATACATATGAATTTTCATATTTTATTTATTTTAGATTTTAAAATTTTATCAAACATATTATAGGGCAGAATTGGTGAGTTATTAAAAAAGTATTCATTGACTAGTAATCTCTAATTAATCCAGCATGTAACTACTGAAAAAATATTTGTATAATAATAATGGAAGTACCATCTACTGTCCTAAGATGAATATATCCTGCCAAAAATGGTTTGGCTCAGTGGATAGAGCGTCGGCCTGTGAACTGAAAGATCCCGGGTTCGATTCCGGTCAAGGGCATGTACCTGGGTTGCGGGCACATCCCCAGTGGGGGGTGTGCAGGAGGCAGCTGATCGATGTTTCTCATCGATGTTTCTAACTCTCTATTCCTCTCCCTTCCTCTCTGTAAAAAATCAATAAAATATATTTAAAAAAAAGATGAAGATATCCTATGCATATGTATTAGCAAAACATTGATAATGTAGAATAATCCCAGAATAATGTGCATGATATGTTGATATGCTTGAAAAGCATAATCCTTAGTGAAGTAAAATACACAAACACACAATAAAAAATATTTTTCAACATGCAGAATATCAATCTTTCAGGCATGGCAACAACAATTTTAACACTCTTTGAAAGACTCCACATGGAAGATAATATGTTTTCTCTCCAGCAATAGGTAAGTTTTCTCTACCTATTGCTGGAGAGAAAACTTGGAGAACCTTACAGGAATCCTAAAGAAGAATTCAAGCCAATAAGAACTGGAGTGGATTGTTACATAAGGAACTGAATTCCTATCCCTAATAATTTTCAAGATGAACTGGATACATATGTCACATTGGCTGTACAATTATGTTTAGGTAACATATTATTGCTACCTCATAAAATTCTGCAATTTTAATAATGCCAAAAAATTAAAGTCTTTGCTGCCATTTGCTTTCAAGGATTGTTTAAGGAGGGACTATAATTAGTTTACCCTAAACTTTAAGGGAAAACAAACAAACAAGTATATATATGTATATATATATTAGGGGCCTGGTGCACAAAATTCGTGCACGGGGGGGGGGTGTCCCTCAGCCCAGCCTGCCCCCTCTCACATACTGGGAGCCCTCAGGCATTGACCCCCATCACCCTCCAATCGCAGAATCGGCCCCTTGCCCAGGCCTGATGCCTTTGGCCCAGGCTTCAGGCCTTGGCAGGGGACCCCCAGATCCCTCCGATTGCTGGCTCTGCCCCTTGCCCAGGCCTGATGCCTCGGCCAGAGGCATAGACCCCCATCACCCTCCGATTGCCTGATCGGCCCCTTGTCCAGG
>NW_006288892.1:126588-129967 GCF_000327345.1 Myotis davidii | reverse complement strand
AGCTGAGAGCTGTCTCCAGCTCTGAGGTCTCTGCTAATGAAAGCGGGTATCTGAGTTTTGTTTAGCTTTTATAATTGCAAAATTGTTGCTTAAAATGCAACTCAGAGCCCGTCCGCGCAGGCGGTAAACCTTGGCTTCCTTCATCACTGGAGCAAGCAAGCCTCCTGTTCGCTTCAACTGCATGGTTGCTGGCCGCCATCTTGGTTGGCAGTTAATTTGCATATCCCCCTGATTAGCCAATAAAAAGAATAGCGTCGTACACCAATTACCGTTTTTCTCTTTTATTAGTGTAGATATGTAGATATATATATATATGCCGGAGAAGTGATTCTCAACCTTCTGGCCCTTTGAATACAGTTCCTCATGATGTGACCCAACCATAAAATTATTTTCGTCGCTCTTCATAACTGTAATGTTGCTACTGTTATGAATCATAATGTAAATATCTGATATGCAGGATGGTCTTAGGCAACCCCTGTGAAAGGGTTTTTCAACCCCTAGGTTGAGAACCGCTGTGCTAAAGGCTTGGTGCACAAAATTTGTGCATGGGAGGGGGGGATGTCCCTCAGCTCAGCCTGCACCCTCTCCAATCTGGGATCTCTTGGGGGATGTCTGCCTGCTGGTTATCCCTCACTCAATCTGGGACTGCTGGTTCCCAACCACTCGCCTGCCTGCCTGCCTGCCTGATTACTCATAACCGCTTCTGCCTGCGAGCTTGATTGCCCCCTAACCACTCCCCTGCTGGCCTGATTGACACCTAAATGTTCCCCTGCCAGCTCAATCGCCCCCAACTGTCTTCCCCTGCTGGTCCAATCACCCCAACTGCCTTCCCCTGCAGGCCTGGTCTCACCCCTAACTGCACTTCCCTGCCTGCCTGGTCAGCCCCAACTGCCCTCCCCTGCTGGCCTGATGGCTCCCAGCTGCCCTCTCCTGCTTGCCTGGTCTCCCCTATTTTCCCTCCCCTGCTAGCCTGTTTGCCACCAACTGCCCTCCCCTGCCAGCCTGATCTCATCCCCAACTGCCCTCCCCTGTGGGCCATCTTGTGGCGGTCATCCTGTGATGACATCACACGTGACACCACCTAGGCTTTTTATTATATACTAGAGGCCCAATGCATGACATTTATGTATTGGGGGTTGTGGGGTTCCCTCAGCCTGACCTGCATCCTCTCCAATCTGGGATCCCTCAGGGGAGCCCTCTCCAATCCAAGAGTTTCTGTCTGTCTTTGCAATCATATGAGCAAATTGTCTGAGACACCAGCTCAGTTTGAATAATTGCTCAAGAATAATAGAGGCATATTTTTTCTTTGCTTCATTGGAGGCGATTTCCGGGAAGTTTTAGGATATCTTCCCTTTAATTTTTCCTAGACACTCTGATTTTACTTATGTCTCTCACCTTTGCTTTCCCTCTATCCCCCCACTGCAACAGTAACTTGCTCCAAGCTCACTTTGCTCTAGTGTCTAGGAGATCCATCTGCCACCAGAACTACTATTCCCAGAATTCCTGGTGCTCCCCACGCTCTTAGTTTTCCCTTCCTGCTCTATCTCCATCCCATGGTCTCCCACTCTGCTAAATGGCATTAGGAAGGTTGAGAACTTAGTGTCTGGGAGATTCGTCTGCTACCAGAACTATGATTCCCAGCATTCCTGATGCTCCCCGCGCTCTGGGCTTCCGCTTCCGGTCCTGGGGCTGTCACCAAAACTACTATTCCCAGAATTCCTGGTGCTCCCCACAGTCTGGGTTGGGAGTGACCAAGGGAGCCATGTCCCCCCAAGCCTATGGCTCTCCCACTCTGTTCTCCACCTGGCAGCTGTCTATGCAAATTTACCCACCATCTTTGTTGGGTTAATTTACATATTCACTCCTGATTGGCTGGTGAGCATAGTGGAGAGACGGTTTAGATATTTCTCTTATATTATATAGGATATACTAATAATAGAGGGATATGCAAATTGTCCGGGACACCGTCACAGTAACAGTAATGACGGAACAGCAGACTTCATGGGGCAACAAGGTCGGCAGAGGGGTTAGTGAAGGATGACCAAATGACTAAAAGCAGTCTGTGTGGGGTGACAGGAAGAGAGTGGGCAGTTGGGAGGCACTGGGGGGCAAATAGGCCAGCAGAGAGGGGCAGTTGGGGGTGGCCAGGCAAGCAGGGGGGGCAGTCAGGGGTGATCACCTGGTGGGGGCCAGTTAGGGGCAAATCGGCTGGCAGGCAGAGGTGGTTAGGAGTGATCATGCTGGCAGAGGGGACAGTTAGGGGCAATCAGGTAGGCAGGCAGGTGAGCAGTTAGGAGCCAGCTGTCCTGGATAGTGAGAGGGATGTCTGACTGCCAGTGTAAGTCTGCTCCTTGGGATTGGGCCCAAATCGGCAGTTGGACATTCCCCGAGAGATCCAGATTGGAGAGGGTGCAGGCAGAGCTGAGGGGCCCTCCTCCATGCACAAATTTTGTGCACTGGGCCTCTAGTATCCTATCTAATAAAAAGAGAATATGCTAATTGACACTCGTGAAATCACAGAGATGGCAGAACCCACAGCCAATGAGGATGGAATATGCTAATTGACAGCCACACCCTCAAAGGTGGTGGCACCCATAGCCACAAGATGGTGGCACCCAGTCTCCTAAGCCCCACTGGGACAGCAGGTGTGCAGCAAGGCTGGGCCCTCACCCAGGTGGGCCCAGCCATTCTACGCACCTGCCTTCAGAGTCCCCCAGTCCCCTCAACCCCCCAGCCACCCAGGACCAACCCGAGGCACAGGTAACCAGGGCCGGCCAAGGCTTGTGCTGCCAGCAGTGGCAGCAGCAGAGGTGTGATGGGGGTATCGCCTTCTCCTGATCACCAGGTTTCCTCCTGTCCCTGAGTGGCCCCAGACTGTGAGAGGGGACAGGCCAGGCTGAGAGACAACCCCCCTTCCAGTGCATGAATTTTCATGCACTGGGCCTCTAATGTATATATATATATATATATATCTCAACCACCTGAAAACTTGCTTTCAAATGTGAGAACCTATTTTTATCTCACATAATCATATATTGTTATTATGCTTTCCCTTCTTTAAATAAACTGAGGCTTAACATGGGTGTGTTAATTTTCCAAAGTCCCATATTTGGAAAGCATAATTGTTAAGTCCTCTGATTTCAAAAGCCCTGTATATAGTTATCATAAGAACTTCTATAGTTCATCATTTCTGGTGATGTATAAGATAACTCCTATCACTGAATAGTTCTGATCTCATTTTATGAAACTGACTTTTCATGCATACAACAAAAATGTGACAAGATAATTTTAGGGAAATAACAAAATTAAATTCAGAAGGCTACTTGGCTACATTCTTTCACTTGGTATTGATGTTCCCAGAGCTAAAATTTGGTTTTGC
>NW_006288892.1:118136-126490 GCF_000327345.1 Myotis davidii | reverse complement strand
GGCCAATGGGGAGTGTGCAGGAGGCAGCCAATCAGTGATTCTCATCATTGATGTTTCAATCTCTCTCTTCCTCTCTGAAATCAATAAAAGTATTTTAGAAGTATATATATATATATATTTTATTGATTTTTTACAGAGAGGAAGGGAGAAAGATAGAGAGTCAGAAACATCAATGAGAAAGAAACATTGATCAGCCACCTCCTGCACATCCCCCACTGGGGATGTGCCCACAACCCAGGTACATGCCCCTGACCGGAATTGAACCTGGGACCTTTCAGTCCCAGGCCGACGCTCTATCCACTGAGCCAAACCGGTTTTGGCAACTAATTATATTTTTAAGCCTAAATTTTAGTTTTGCTTATTGGAATCTTTAACATGGACTATAGAGTACTACACCCAAAGCATGGTTGTTCTCAACTTGTAAATATTATTTTGGTTATTTCACTTTAGGTCAGTCATCAAGCCTGTTTTCTGCTGGATAACTTGTGAAATCATTGCATATAAAGACAGAAAGGGCAAAGAATAGTTGGGCTGAAAATCTCAAGTTCTGTCTGCCAGCTACCCTCCTCAACATAGGAGTAATTTGCAATGGAATCTCTGCCATGTCCCTCCATTTTATTCTTATTTATACTTCTATTCAAGTAAATTTGAAAGTATAGTGAGGTGTACAGTGTTTGTGAGCACAGGATCTACAGCCACACTGCCTGGGTTCAAATTATGGCTTTATGTTTTTAATCCCTTCAAGTCTATGTCATCTCATGAGCAAGAGAGCTGTTAACTCTGCTACTCTTGTGTTTTGTCAGACATCAGAGTATTTCAATGGAAATATAAATGTTTTTCTATTTACCATATGCTGAAGCATGAGGCTCACCTAAATAGAATTGATAGGAACTATTCCCAATTGTTATGCCACAGCAACATCAATCTATTAAAAAGGCAACTATATTGGGATTAGGGGAGTCCCAAGATAAAACATGATCTTTACATCAGCACCTGTTTTCTAATTAGGATTGCTTAGTGGCAATTTTCATCCAATAATTTAGTTAAATTTCATTCCTAAAGTATAAATATCCTCTGAAGGCACATGGGTGAAGCTAAATCGATAACAGCATTATTGTAAATTACTTCATAATTATGTATTGATAAAGAGAATAAGGTTATGTGATATCCATTTTCCATATCACTTCATACCACAGACAACTTAGTAGAAAATTGCATTCTTATGTTGTTTTCAAAACAGCTTTGTTTGATATAAAATGCATTTCATCATTTTAAAGCAATCTAATTTTAGCATAACACTCTTTGCCTTTTTAGATTTCCACACCATGTTAGCTCAGGATATCTGAATCATATTTTGCTCTTTAAATGTTCTTAGAGAATTTTATATGAATAAATTAATGGCATATAGGGAAAAATCTTGCATGTTGTTCTATGTTTTTGGCCTCACTAGAGAGTACTGGAAGACTGTGGGATGTCAAAGTATTTCAAACCAGTCTGTCTCCCATCTCTCCTATAACCCTGACAAACCACAACTTACAATGTTCTCTTTATCCACTGGTTTCTCTTCTGTACATTGTCTCTTCCTCCCCTGTGCTATTTATTTATCATGTTCTGATTTATGCTGCCCGTGTGCCTTAGAATGTTCACAGTTGTCTGCTTTAAAGCTTTTTGGCCTATTTTCTGTAAAAGTGACCCAATTTTTGGTTGAGAAAAAATGGCCCCTGTACACATACCTATTAATTAATGTATCACTTTTTTCTTAACTCAGACATGTCCTTGGTACAAGCCTGTTCTTTGCTGACTCTGCTCCTCTCTGGGGAGATACACGGGAGGATGTGTGTATAGTGAAGAGGGTTTGCCTTGTTTTAAGTGCAGGCACACTTTCCCTGGATTCTATTTTCAACACTTACTAGATTTTTTTTTCCTAACCAAGTCATTTAATCTCTTCCTATATGAAATAAAGCTAATACTTCTTCCTCTCACTAAAATAATGTTTACATGAGATTAAGCATTCATGACTAGTCCCGGTCCTTAACACTTAATGGGTGTTCATTATGTGGACACTGAGAAAGAAAATACCTACCATAAATCCTGTTGGCTAACTGGGAAAAAACAAACAAACAAAAAACAACACGACACAAAGACACAACAAATCAAAACAGAGCCTAGCAGCCATTTCTACACAGGGGCCAATCATGCAAAGTGCAATTCAGGAAGAAGTCTCACTGAACTACCTGCCTCTGGAATCTGACTTATGAAATGATGAGTCTCTGAAATCTTATTTCAACCATTGAGACTGAGACTTTCCCATCCAATTGGAACTGCATAGCTATATCCCCAACAACATCTTTACCCAGCAACCAGAGAAACTCTATTCTGATGGGAAGTTTTGGACCAATCAAACTATGAGGATTTGAGCCCTTATTTGCATGAGGATGGACCAAGCAGAGACCAGGAGCTGGGACTTTTGTCTATGTGAGTCAGCTCCCTTCTGGCTCTGGGAGCACAGTTCCCTTTCCACTGAAGACTGCATTTTCCTGGCTGAAACTCAAACACCAAAGATGTCTGGAAGATGTCTCGCTGAACCAGGACCGGTCAGCTGGGACCAGAACAGGTCGGTGGGGCCAGAGCAGACTGGCACAGAATAGAGCATACCAGAGAGGAACAGAAGAGCTGTCAAACTGAAGAGGGACTGGGTCCCAGGGACACCTCACCACTGTGCTCTCCTCACAGCTGTGCTGTATTACATTGAGCTGTTTTGCACTGAATAAAGTTTCCTTCTTCACTGCACCCTAAATTGGGGATTCCCATTGGTGTTGAATTGGCACCAACAAACATCAGTTGACAATTATGTGGTAGGAATTATTATGAGTAACAATAATTAATATGAATCACTCTGTAAATAAAACTTTCTCGTTACTATCACACTGTCTATCTCACCAGGTCTTATCTTCTCATCTTAAAATGATGGTAATTATCTCTGTGAGATAAAGCTATGTTTAGATAAAGCAATATTTCTCAACCATCCATGAGTTTCTTCCTCAAATTTACTGAGCCAGAATCTTCAGAGGTGGCTGTGTTTATACACCCTCCACAGGGATTCCGAAGAGAAATCTGATTAAGAAGAACCAAGCCAAACATGTGAATGGGGTTTGAAAATCCTCTGTCAGAAAAAGTTTTGCTCCTTCATAGTAATTAGCAGGAATCTTCAAGGAAAACTGCAATGTCATATGTCCCAGGCAGGACCAATTCCAAGCAGTAGAGAATTAGGAGAAACTTATATCATGCAGACCCTGGGCCCTTCACACATGTCAATTTCATGTAAGTGACATCTTGTGACAACAAACAACAAACGAACACTTTCTAAGTGTGTATCCTCCCGGGAGTCAGAAGTGGGAAATTTTTCTTGATAGGCAGGCCCAGCAATGCTCAGAACTCCAGTGTTAACTGTCTGTCTTAGGTCCTTCCCTTTCCCTCTTCCTGAGTCACCATTTGGGAGAATTATTTGTTTATCTCAGCTCACCTCCTTCAAGATGATTCCCTTAGCATCATGGACTCACCCAAAACGTTCTTCTGCTTCAATGTAAAGCATTTTATTTTTCTGTATTGATTAAGCTATTGTGAATTGTTGCTTAGCAGGCCTTCCCTCTCACTCTAGATCCCAAGCAAAAGGAAGTGGGGGAAAGGTGCTGTAAGGGTGACTGTGACATTTAGGCTTCATTCATAGTTAATTTTTAATTAATTCTAGAATCATGGCCTGCATATCTCCAGACTATATGTGGATTTTTTTCTGAAATCAAAACTGGTATTTTGAATGATTCTTGGGTATGAATCCTCAAGACATATACAAGAAAGAAAAGTTGTGCCCTATGTGCAGCTATCAACTTAAATCAAAGACAGGAGAGAGGTGAGCTCAGGGGAAGGAGAAGATTAACAAATGTCTTTCTCACCTCTAAGATAACAAATTCTGACATTTTGAACAATTTTACTTGCAGTTAGTTTCATACTTCAATTGCTTAGATAATCTTTTAAAAATTGACAAGCTCTTGAAAGATTTTGCATTACTTTCTTTTTCTTTTTTTAATTTATAAGTTTTTTAATGTTGACATTTACAAGTGTACTTTCTCTTGACGTCTAACAAATATGAGTATTTGCATTTGAAATGCATAAAAATGCAAAATGTAGCTCTGTTTTGACCACCAAAATGTTTGTTTATAATCATAACACTTTGAAATATCTTTCAAAATGTAATACACCGGTAAGAATCCCACACAGAACATTTACAATGTATACCAGAAAAGAATTCTTCTATTAGTACAGTAGTGCCTTCTATATTTTGTGGGGAAAAATATAAAACAATTACAAAAACAATGAGGATAGGCTTCAAAATTAAGGATTAATTAATTTTGTCATTCATTTATTTATTCACATCCATTTAACAATTATTTATTGAGAGTCCTCCTATGAGCAAGGTGCTGTTCTATCTAAATATTTTTTAAGGAACAAGACAGACAGAGTATCTTTTCTCACAGAGCTGACATTTTAGTGAGTGAAAGATGTCAATAAGTAAACAAATAAGAACAATGACAGGCTAAATTAATACTGCAAAGAACTCTTTACTTTTAAACTAAAACCTTAGTGTGTCCAAGTTTAGAAAGAAGTCATATAAATATTTTTTTTTAAACTAGTGTTCAAAGATTGTTAACATGTTCAGGTCATTCATTCTTTCTACTTTTATTAAAAAGATCACTTATCCCTGTAGTATTGAAAGGAAAACAAAGTCAGGAAAGTAAAAAAAAAAAAGAAGAAGAAGAAAAAAAAGATGATTCATATTAAGCAAACTTTGGTGGAAGAAGCTCCTTTGATAGTTTTCTAATGTGAGGGTCATTCCAGTCAGGAATCAAACACCTTTTCTCTTGTTCCCTGACTGCTCTCCTTACCCATTTCATCACATGTGCTTCCTCAGCTCACCTGAATGATTACCATTCTGCTTTGTTCTCTCTTTCTGAATATTGCACTGCTTTTTCCTAGTGACTCAAGAGAAGTCCATTATTTTTGACAACTGCTGCAGAGAGAGAAGCAGAGATGATGAAACTACTCAGCACTTGCAAATCCTTAGATACCCAACATTGGTTTTCTGTTCCCATAGACTTATAGGAACTTTGGTTAGTTAAACTATATCTTTTTTTAATGGAAACATTGGTCACATAAATGAGTGTCAAACCAATTCATAGAAGAAAAATGCTTTAATATGGTCTCCCTATAATCAGTGAAGCTAATATATGTTTGCTTATCACATCAATAGGGTTTAAAGATCATTTAAAGAATGTGTTGCTCTATTTCAGCCAAAATTCCCTTCCTGTTAATCTGAGCCAAATGTCCCATATATAGGATACCACTTCAAGTTATTTAAAACTACACAGGTAAAACTACACAGGTAATTAGGGGGTAAAATCTGTTTTTGAAACTTGCAGCATATACTTATATGAAAAAAATTTAATGAACAACCTCATATTTAAACATAGAGTTATCTTTACACATAGTAACACTTATAGTAGTACAAGTAATACTCCCACCTCTATACAGTCTCTATTTTGAATACCCTCTGTGATATCTTGTGGTTATTGTCTGCAGTTAGCAAGTAGTGTTAAAATATGGAAATTGGGCAACATGCAGTACTTGTCCATGTCTGGCATT
Organism: Myotis davidii; assembly: GCF_000327345.1. Taxonomy (NCBI): domain Eukaryota; kingdom Metazoa; phylum Chordata; class Mammalia; order Chiroptera; family Vespertilionidae; genus Myotis; species Myotis davidii. The sequence goes on along the minus strand of NW_006288892.1, from coordinate 120,793 downwards.
GTCTGCAGTTAGCAAGTAGTGTTAAAATATGCAGTACTTGTCCATGTCTGGTAATTGCACAATTACCTGATATCTCCCTGAATAGATTTGTTTCTACATCTTTCATCTACATTGAAAGATGTCTCAATATCACATCAACAGAGTACTTGATGTAAGCCAGGCATAACAGAGCACTATCAGACCATAGGCCAGTAACAAGGGCCTGCAAGCTGAGGTGGAGAAATTGATGGCACAGATTACATAAGCAGTAAGTCTTTGGAGGAGCACGGTACCCTCTAATGTTCCCTCCTGAAGATAGGAAGGGTGTTACAAAGGTGGTTCCTGGATGTCTCTCCTACCACAGCCTTCTGAATTACGTGGACATGTGTTCATTCAGTGCTTAGCCTGACCGACAGTGACCTCCTTGAGGTGGGAGGGCATAACTGATTCAACAGTTAATCTCCTGTATGTTGTACGGTGCCTGGAAAAATGTTTGTCAAACTAAGATGAAATAAGTTACTTATAACAAATATGACATTATTGTTTGCAATAAAGTCTCTTTTGTTGTGAAGATAGGCCCTAGTATATAATGCTGGAATCTTTTGCTTTTATTTATTTTTCAATTATAGTTATACTCTACACTGACACACATTTGTTCAAATACATTAGCGTTCCTATGTTGACAGGCTCTTTGAACAGGAAAACTGCACATATATGCCTCAGAGTGGGCTCACCTCACAGACATTCCAGCATAAATTCAGAGCATCGTGTTGTTTTGTATTTGTGCAAAAAACAATTTAGAATATGGGGTTTGTCTTTTAATTTTTGGCAGTGCCCCGTGAAATTTTATAAATTTACAAGCATTACATGTGAAAAATTCAAATATTGAGAAACTGTATTGGAAGAGAACAAATATATTTCACAATTATTAGTGCATAAATATTATCATCCTATTTTCTTTTTTAAAATATATTTTATTGATTTTTTTACAGAGAGAAACGGAGAGGGATAGAGAGTTAGAAACATCAATGAGAGAGAAACATCGATCAGCTGCCTCCTGCACACCCCCACTGGAGATGTGCCCACAACCAAGGTACATGCCCTTGACTGGAATCGAAACCGGGACTCTTCAGTCCACAGGCCAACGCTTTATCGACTCAGACAAACAGGTCAGGGCTATTATCTTATGTTCTACAAAACGTAGTGCACTCTAAGATAACATTTGAGAATAGTTTTATCTTCTCTAGGAAATCCTTCCTGATCCCCCATCAGCTGCCTACACACACACACACACACACACACACACACACACACACACACACCACTATTACATACTCTTGTCTGGGTTGTGTGCCCTTTTCTATATTTTCTACACAGCATATTGTATGGGTCATCATCATACTATTTAAAGCATACTATCTATTTATCCAGGTCTCTCAATTGATTAAACACCTCAAGGTAAAAGAATAGAGCTTATTCATATTTAAATTCTGTATTTATCATAATAGTTGGCTCATAAGTTCTCAAGAGATTGAGTTGAAATGACTTCCACTTGTGTCTAACAGTGGCATACTCATTACTTATCCCAACTTAGTTAGGGGACAAGTCTTTGCCCTCATTTTCATTTGCATCCTGGCCATGATTGGACTACTGTCAAACATCACAGAATAAGTAAATTGGGCTAGAGTGAGGCAAACTCACAGGACTGAAAATATCCTCATTAACAAAGTGTCCAGGCAATTGGACAAGTTAACTGAAACCTATCCTATGGTTATCATGAAAGACCAATTATGATTTTGATGTCAATTCATCTTGCCAAATATGCCCTTTGTTTGAAAGATATTCATGATATAGCAACTACAAAAATAACAGCATTTAGTAAACTTTTACTATACTCTAAACACCCAGATAAATTACATTTTTGTTTTAGTTAATAAGCTGAATAAAATTATTAGGTAAAGCTCTCTAATATCTGTATTGTCTTATTTTAAGGTGTTTTTAAGTACAGTTAAAATTAATAACAGAAATAAGGAAATTATCTGCATATTCAAGCCCAAATCTATTAACACCATATTTACCTACCAACATATTTTGATTTTTAAAAAATCTTATGTCACCCAACTCTGTAATTAAAAATGAAACAAAATTAGCCCTTCTAATAACCACATGGCATATTGTAAGTAGTTTTTAAGAGTCTCTGTTCCAATTATCTTGAGAATAAATACCTTGAGTGAGAATGAATAATTAGTTCCCAGGTATTTTCCATTAAATGTTTAAAGGAGATGATGTCTTTTTTTTAAGTTAATATATTGATTATCAATTGAGAAAATGCCCCTTATAAACAAATATTAATTGGCAATAGCTAAAGTAATAAAACAAATGTCTCAAGAAGGGCACTCAGCTGAAAGAAAGAAAAAAAACAACAGCAAAGATTTATTTTAAAGCCAATATTTTGCAGGCAGTTTATATGTGTTATTTTACTTAACTCACATTGCAACCTTGTGAATTTTGTGTTATTCCCCTCCCACCCCCACCATATACCCCTACCAGTTTTTCTGATAAAAAAACTAAGATTAACTTGCTCAATGTTCATTAACCATGACTGAAAACTAGATCTGACTTTAAACTCCAAGATCTCTACATAGTAAAATGTTGGAAATCTAGGATAAAATGATGTT
>NW_006288892.1:116498-118050 GCF_000327345.1 Myotis davidii | reverse complement strand
TTGTTTATATGTAGCCAAAGAATTACATAGACTAGGGCAGGATGGGCAGGGGTACTGGAATGTGACCAGTCCCAGGTAAAGGAACATGCCTTATATGCATGACCTGGCCAGGACAATGGCCTATTCCAGGCACCAGCACACTGTGGGACACATAGGAGAGGTACTGGTTTCTGTCAGGAGAGCATCCAGGAAGGATCCCACAGTCTCCGAGGGGGTAACAGGAAGTAATCTCCCCCCGGGTCCCAGTCCAGCAGTCACATCTGGACCAGTCAGTCACATCGGACGAGTTTCTCCTCCACAAATGGTTGTAAGATTTCACAGACATTTAAAATGTTGCTGGGCTGGTGTTGCTCAGTGGTTGAGCATCAACCTATGAACCAGGAGGTCACTGGTTCAATATCAGTCAGGGCACATGCCTGGGTTGTGGACTTGATCCCCAGTAGGGGGTGGCAGGAGGCAGCTGATCAATGATTCTCTCTCATCATTGATATTTCTATTTCTCTCTCTCCCTTGTTCTCTGGATTCAATAAAAAGATGTATTAAAAATTAACTCAGTAAATTAAATTAAATCCTAGTAGAAAACTGTTTGTAAAGCATGGGAGCATCGAAGTTGCAGTGGCAAAGAACATATTCATTAACATTATGTTACTTTATTTTGAGTCTTAGAAATTCCTTCATATTTTACTAAAGTGAATATATATGTATATTTAAGTAAGAAATATGCATATGCACAATATATTGAAGTATATATAATGTTTCATGCTTTAATGATATATGTAGATAAGCTATTATATGCAATATATTGTGAATTATATACTATATATTTAAATGTAAATTCAGTCACAATAGTGTTTTATATTTTGTACCGCTGGTTAATACTTGATTCTGGTAAAAACAGCAGTTGAAGCCCTAGCTGGTTTTTGCTCAGTGATTAGAGTGTTGGCCCTTGGACGAAAGGGTCTCAGGTTCGATTCCTAGTCAATGGCACTTACCTTGGTTGCAGGTTGTGTGGGAGGCAAAGCTTGATGTGTTTCTGTCTCTCTTTCTCCTCCCTTCCTTCCACTCTCTCTAGAAATCAATGGAAAAAATATCCTCAGGTGAGGATTAACAAAAAAACAAACACAGCAGTTGAAGAGCATAAAGATATCTTGGAATATAGTAAGCACAAGAGAGCTAACAGCAAAATATTAAAAAAGCAAATAAACAGAAAAAATACATGACAGAGTAATATATGTCAGCATTTATGAGTCATAACTATTTAACATAATGTAAGTTCCTAATAAGGATGCTCTTAATGATTTATTGAATTAATGAATTCAATATACATAATGAATTGATTTTCAGAATTTGTATTTAATACCATGAGGCTCTATATATTTTGAAAAACATTCTATGTGGTTGTATTTATTCTATTGAGACATTTGTAAATTGGTTGAGTACAATGTATACATTCCCAATTTAACTGAAAACATAGTTTACAATTGCCTGTTTATGAAAAATAATATGGGGTATTATTTATCTAAAAAAGAAATATAAAATTATAAATGCCTTA
>NW_006288892.1:112075-116472 GCF_000327345.1 Myotis davidii | reverse complement strand
GTAGGGAAAATGTGGGTCTTTTTATGGTTTAGTTAAGCATTATATTATTGCAAATCCTTTTCCCATGATTTTCTCAAATTTTTCAGTTACAGAATTGTTTGGGGTAGTACTACAGAAATTATTAAAAGGGCAGAAAAAAGATCAATATAAAAGGATTACCTAGCTATTAATTTGTGTCAACAAAGGAGGAGGGGAATACTTAAAATTGCATATGGAAAATTTAGACTGGACACCAAGAAAATAGGTACATGACTATGGAAATGAATAACTAAAGCGTACTATTTATTGGGACTCAAAAATGATGTTCACATTTGAGTATGTAATTTCCTGACCAAAAAATTCCATGTACAAATGTTCCTATAAACATATGTTCATTACACAAAACTTGAAAGAGTAAAAAATAAGAAACAAATTCACCTTCAATATTATTCCTCTAAAGTCTAAAAGAATTCATGTCATCATCATATATTTATTATTCCTGCAAATATGTCAAAATGTTTATATATTTGTTTTAACAACATAATTTAATAAAGATAAAAAACACAGAAATGACAAAACAGAAAATATATATAAATAATTTCCATTTTAGCATACATTATCTTTTTCACTTACCATTATATTGTAGGAATTTCCATTCATCATGTAATGCTCTCAAAAATATCATAACATTCCATTATGTGAACATGCTCTATTCTATTTAATCAATTTATTCTTAAACCTTTAGATTATTCCATTTTGTGATTATTAAGATGTGTTCCTGAAGTCCTTTTGCATATATTTTAACACATGCTAGATTATTTTCTTTTCCTAAACTTCTACAAGTAGAGTTACTTAAGTAGAAGGTTTGCACAATTTTAAGGATTTTCACAAATCTCAACCTTCTGCAGAAAAGACACATTAACATCAACATTTTTAAAGCAATTAGTGACTAAAGAAGAAAGTAATTATGTTTCCTTGCATTCAGTCCTTGTTCTGAGGAACCATGATAGACTTTAAATTTTCCCTTTAGAATTATTTTTTCCACTCAGAAAAAAGAACACTTCTAAAAGGACCTTAAAACCTGCATCAGCTGAGGCTTACTAAACAATATCAATAAGATCATGTCATTCTCAAGAAAAGCATGTTTCAAATAAAAAGGAAATGTCAGCCTTGAGCATTTTTATTAACCATCTTCCCATCTTGACTTTACATTCAGCTCTGGCTGACCACTTCCTCTCTCTGGTTTATTTGTATTAGAAATAAGTGGATTCATTAACTGTGCCACGTGGTGGTAGGCCAGGCCTGTGAGTGTCCAGTAACAGGGAATGGTTGTCTTTTTCATGGGGTGAGTGATGTTTACTTTGTAGATGGCCTCAGGAGCCTATGTAATCTGAGACTGGTCTTTGTTTACTTCTTGTTTTACTGATAATGCTGACCCATTTGAAACCTGCAAGAAAGAAAAATAAACATTCTTGGGAATATCGTACCTGTAGTAACTCTTCCTTTGGTGGCTATTTTGGAATCTCTTCAAAGAATTTTTTAACCCTCTGTTCTCCCAACAAAATCTTGTACCTATTCTCCCAATAAAACCCAAAGTAATTAACATCAAAACAATTTTAAAAAGCAAATTAAAAATATAAAAGATTGAAATTATGGCTTAAAGAGAGTTTGTATCTGGCATTAAATTACCTGTGTGTTCACATGTTTTGTGTCTGCTGTTTGCTAATGATACATATTAATAACTGAACTGTCTACAGGAATTAAACTTGAATAATAAGTTAACTTAGATTTTTCTGTACTGACACGTTTGTTTTATTCTTTTAGATGTGTTGAAATGAATTTTTTTAATGATGATATGACATAAACATGAAGTGAGAGAAGCATTTTAATAACTAACATGTTAGCATTTAATTGCTAACATGTTAATGAAAATTTATTATTGTGCCACACACCTCATTAAGCTATTTGTTACATTATTTTACTTAACTATACAGCCAATATTCATATTTTATATATGAAGAGACCAAGGTATAAAGAGATTAATTCCCCAGAGGCAGAGGGCTAGCAATTGGTGACTGCATGCAGACAGAGATCCACACCTGCCTGAGTCTGCAGTCCATGTTCTTAACCATAACACTGCGCTGCCTCTATTCTTTATAATTCAAAATTGCATTAACACTAATATAAAACAAGTATATTGGAATCTGAACAAATGAGCAACCAACAGCATACGCCCATTCAGCTAACCTTAACATGTGCCAATTATCTTCACTGACACATCGCCTAGCTCAGAAATGACTAGGCATTTATGATCTGTTTAATTGCGTTAAAGTCTCCTTAAAGGGCTAGATTTGCCACTGTTCAAACCATTTTTGCTATTCCAATTTTGGAATTAACTTCATTAGCAATTTGAGCCAAGAGTAAATAAATGTCATTATTTCTTAAATTGTACCTTTGAAATTATATTTGTACTAGAGGCCCAGTGCACGGATTTGTGCATGCGGGGGGAGGGCAGGGCGGTCCCTCAGCCTGGCCTGTGCCCTTTCGCAATCCGGGACCCCTTTGGGGATGTAGCAGCGCACCAAGTGGCAGGTGGCCAGGGAGGAGCCCAAGCCGGGGCCAGGTGCTGAGCTGCTCGTGCTCATCCCAGCCCGCTGTGCCTGCCATCCCTGCTGGGTAGCGCTGCCGCAAAGATGGGAGACGCTCCAGCCTCAGCAGCTGTGCTCACCAGCCATGAGCCAGGCTTCTGGCTGAGCAGAGCTCCCCCTGTGGGAGTGCACTAACCACTAGGGGGCAGCTTGTGCATTGAGCATCTGCCCCTGGTGGTCAGTGCACATCATAGCGACTAGTCAACTGGTCGTTCCTGCTATTCTGGTAATGAAGTAATAAATAGCTTCATTACCACAAATTAGTTACTATATTTTCTTTTTATGTGTGTGTTTTCAAGAATTATATTTAATTTCAAAGAATTGCCATTATTTTGCATGGTGGTTTCTGAAAGAAGTTTAGAAAGATTTTGAGGAATTACACTACTTGAAAAGGTATAGCCTCTCTACGTAAATGAACCATTTTTAGGAATCTTCATGTTAAGTATGAGTATTAAAAAAAGTGTTTAAAAGTATTCATGTTACTTTATTCATGTATACATTATATTCACAGTCTGAATATATTTTTAAAATTAAGCTACATGTACTTACAATGCACGATGTGTCAGGAGACTAGCAGTTACATCCCAGAACAAAGTTGATCAGTTAAAGGTCTAGTCCATACACTAGGACAGTGATGGTGAACCTTTTGAGCTCAGTGTGTCAGCATTTTGAAAAACCCTAACTTAACTCTGGTGCCATGTCACATACAGAAATTTTTTGATATTTGCAACCATAGTACAACAAAGACTTATATTTTTGGTATTTATTTTATGTATTTAAATGCCATTTAATAAAGAAAAATCAACCAAAAAAATGAGTTCATGTGTCACCTCTGACACGCGTGTCATAGGTTTGACATCACTGCACTAGGAAAACCAGAGGCACTCCTTTGGAGCTGCACTGGTCTATAGCCTGCTCAGTGTGGTGACTGTCACATCTTCCACTTCCCCTTATTTGCTTACAGTTGTTTTGTTAGTTGCAACAAAAACAGCCTGATGACTTAAAGTCTACTTCATAAGCAGGTACTTGGAATAGAAAAGAGTTTCTGAGGGCATTTAAAAAATATATAAAATAAAGATGTTGCTAAAAGCTATCTTCTTAGATTCACAAGGATGAGAGGAAAGCCCAATTCCAACTCAAAAACCATCATGACCAGCCAAATGCTTTGCTCTGTCATGGATGGCAGAGACGTGGGCATGCAATCCGGTGTGTTCGCACCATTGACACTGCTAAAAAGTAGGCCAGATCTTCAGTCCAGATAAGAACCCAGGTGCTTGGGAGAAAAATCCATTTTAACTATTGTATTCATTTTCCAGGAATACAATCCATAGTAGCAGGGAGCATTTAGGAATGGTTCTCCGTGACTTAATTTCAATGAAGAAAGTCAGAATATGGGAGCATTAATGGTGAGTGTACCCAAGCAGAAATAAAGGGTTACCAAATCAGGGCTACAATAACAAGAACAGGTAGTGTTTACTTGGTGTGAATATTTATATTATCCTATCTAATAATAGAGAAACATGGTAATTAACCATAACTTCACTACCCTTCCCATTGGCTAATCAGCAAGATATGCAAATTAACTGCAAGCCAAGATGGCAGCCAGCAACCAGGCAGCTGAAGCGAACATCGAGGCTTGCTTTCTTCAGTGATGGAGGAAACCAACGTTCCCCGCCTGCCTTGCAGGTCTCTGAGCCTGCAGCTTGAAACATTTTAACAAATATAGAAACTAAAAAAAAACAAAAAACCAGCTTTCAGTGAGCTGGGATT
>NW_006288892.1:80296-111676 GCF_000327345.1 Myotis davidii | reverse complement strand
CTGCTGGGCTGCCAGAGGGATGTCTGATTGCCACCTTAGACCCAATCCCCTGTGGAGCAGGCCTAAGCCAGCAGGTGGTCATCCCCTGAGGGGTCCCAGACTGCAAAAGGGTACAGTCCAGGCTGAGGGACCCACCATCCCCCCGAGTGCACAAATTTTTGTGCACCGGGCCTCTAGTCCTATCTAATAAAGAGGGAATATGCAAATTGACTATCACTCTGCCACAAAGCTGGCGGCGCCCACAGCAGAGGCGGGGTTTCTGTAAAACAAAATGGCTGCACCCACAGCGGAGGCCGAGTTCTCTTAATGAGCCTTAATCATCAATCTGCAGGGACCTAAAACTGTGTGTCCCCCCACCCCCATGGGGTTTGACAGGGGACCTCAGGCCACGCCCCCTGCCCCGGCACCAGGCCAGGGGATCTGAGGCTGCACCGCTCATCTGGCAGGGCTTGATGGAAAGTGCTGGGCTGGGGGACCTCAGGCTGCTCCCCTCACACTGTGTCAGGGGACCTCAGGCTGCACCCTCTGCTTGGCAGGGCTTGAAGGGGGACCTGAGGTTGTTCCCCGATCCTGGCGCCTGGCCAGGGGATCTTAGGCTGTGCACCCCCACCCGGCGGGGCTTGACAAGGGTGGGACCAGCCAGGTCTGGATCTAGCCCAATGCAGGGGAGCCAGCCGGGTCTGGGTCTCGCATGATTTTGCCGTGCACATGGGTGGGCGGGGACTTGACTCTGGGTCCCATGGTGCGCCCCAGACTCTGACAAGAGGGAGATTTTCATATACATTTTACTAGTTTTCTTTCATCTCTGACACCTCTATTACAGAGAAAGAGCAAATAGCAATAGTAAAATATTTCCTCTAATTAATCCCCTTTTAATGTGCATGAATTTTATGCATCGGGCCACTAGTAGGAATTATAATGAGAAAGACCATTATGATGATATTAAAACAGTGGGTGGCATGGTCTGATATTTTTACCTCACTAATGAAATGGGAAACCCTGAGACAGGTGTGATGCAGAGAGATAGCACCTTTTTTGTGTAGTATTAATTTTTTTTATTAAATTTTGCTCATTCTCTTCTATGTGTTCAAAATTGGTCCTTCCCTATGTCATTATGCATTAATATCAAAACTGACTTATACATGAGACACTTGTCTTTGGGCCTGGTCTTTGGGGCCTATGAACCTTTTGGTGGTATGTGTTTTGGTTGGAGTTTAGGTTAAAGTAATATTAACAACAACAATAATAACAATAACAACAATCGACATACATGTAATGTCTACTCTGTACCAGGCAGGATATAAGAGCTTTACAACCATTAGCTCTCCTGATTCTCACACCATCCTCTGGGTGAGGTACTGTAATAATCACCATTATATTTGTTGAACCTGAGGTACAGAGATGCAAAGTAAGTATTCCATTACATCAGTAGTGAACAGCAGAGCTGGGCTGTACCTCAGAGGATGTGGGAGAAATTTTACTCCCTGAATTGCCTCTCACACAAGTGTTCAGTAGCACAACATTTGGAAAAAGACCTTCAAGCTTTCGGCAGTAGAGAGCCCAAAAAGCTGCCAGAACTGGGGTCTCCTCTATTCAAACACCAGTCAGAGGAAAGGGCCAGGTCCAGAAGCACAGGAAATCTGGCTTAATGGAGGAACTGGAAGCTGGAAGATATGGATGAAAACCAGACATGAGACAAAGGTGGCGTGAGAAAAAGGCTAAGCAGTTACAATCTTTCAGGTGAATCCAGGTTTAAGTCATTATCTCTGGAACATAGGAAGCCAATAAAGCATTTAGCTAATTAAAATTTTAAAGTGCACTCTAGAAGCAAATAGAAAACTTATCTGAAGTGGGGGAGGCAGAGTAGATACCAGGAGAGCCTGGAGGCAGACTCAGTAGCCTAGGCAGTGGTCAGCAAACTGGCTCGAGAGCACATGTGGCTCGCGAGCCGCAGTTTGCCCACCACTGGCCTAGGGGGTGATGAAGGGTCTTAGATTAAAGGGTTGCTGGTGCAAGAAAGCTCCCTCTGATCCAAACTTGGAAACCAGCTGGGACTGGTCGTTGATGTGTAGACACCTTGAATATGATCCTTTGGCTTATGGGTTGTTTTTTCCATTCCAATTTTTAATGCAAAGTTCTATCTGTTTTAAATGAAATTCTTGGCTTTCATTCTTAAACATGATTTAGGCCATTTGAAATTTATAAGAAAGTAACAAAGAAAAAAATCACATGTTAAATTTGGCATGATATCTAAGGCAAATAATAGAACTGGTAATTTGTTGTCTTGGAGTCCTCCTTCTATAATAAAAATAAAATAAAATAAAATCTGGTCTGCAACAATAATGAAAGAGTTAAACCAACACAGTAGCCTGTCTGTTTGCTTTTGCTGAGTTCAATATTTTCAAAAGGGGTAGGATCACTTTCTATATAAATTTGTACTGCATCATTCACTGTCAGGTAGTTGAAAATTTATAGTATAATATAAAATAATTTTGACTTGAAAAAATGCCAATTTGTATTTAATTTGCTAATTTAACAATATCTCTACAAAAAGTCTAAAATATCTCTAATTTTTCTTAATAACAAAAATACTACCTTGTCAAAACTTGATGTATTCCAAAGGTATAAATTATGATTATAAACTATAAGATATTAAAGCATGGGTTTCATGTACTACTTAATACTAAATAGCATTCACCTATATTGTGACCTAATATCATGCCTGTGTGACTTCAAGTATGCTTTAACACTTGTTGAAAGAAAGTTTATGAAGATTTCTACAAGGAATGACTGTGATTAGAAAATATAATTCATTGGGCTGTCTCTTTTTTTAAAATATATTTTTATTGATATCAGAAAGGAAGGGAGAGAGAGGGAGAAACACCAATGATGAGAGAGAATCATTGATCAGCTGCCTCCTGCACGCCCCCTACTGGGGATCGAGCCCACAACCCCAGCATGTGCCCTTGACTGGAATCAAACCCAGGACCCTTCAGTCTGCAGGCAGATGCTCAGTCCAGTGAGCCAAACAGGCAAAGGCTGGGCTGTCTCTTATAGGAACAAAGCAAACCAGATTGATCCAGGATTCAAAAGAGCATTGCTTGCATCCTAGATAAACAAATAAAATATATCTGAATGTGTTTATATTTACTTCCTGTAAAGATTGTTGGAAAGGTCAAAGTTGTGACTTTTCTGTACTACTCTTTAAGAGCAGGATTACTAATTTTGCATTCTACCTAAAACATCTTGGTTTACAGATAATGTAAAACTTGTGTCCAAAAGACCAACCAACTAAAATTACTATATTGGTGATAATAGAAGTAACCGGAGTGAAAGCACTGAACCACAACAACAAAAAAGGCAGAGGCTGGTGGTTCAAATTCTACCTACAACTTTGGAAGACCCACTCTCCTTTTCTTTGTCAGCTGAGTTCTCTGAAAGCCATATGTTTGTTTTGGGCCTATAGGGAATTTAGTGCCACTCATTGTTTGTACAAAGTTTCTTTTGTGACTGATGATTATTAATTACCCTCCGGAAAGAATTTCAAGTCAGAAGGGCTCCAGTTTCAAAATTAACATATGTATCAGCCCTTGCCACTTGAATGGGAAGAGCCTGTTGATGGCTCTTGTTTGGTGCCAGGCCCTCACGTGCTTCCCCATGGAAGCCATAGTTAGAGGGAAACAATTTCCTAATCTGACTGATAGACATTTACCTAGAATTTCTATAAGCACCATGAGCTTATTATTTATTGTATAAACAGCTATGTTTTTACAAATTAAAGATGGTATTGTTCCCCAAAAATGGCAGGTCAATGACTATAAATTGAAACTGTTTTGGGAAGATTAGAAAACAATTGAGAACCAAGAGACAAAAAGTCTTACAAATACCCCAAAAGTATAAAGAAAAAGTGAAATACTAAGGTTTAAACAGCTTATTATGAGAGACTATTGGACTCTTTATTCGGAACAGAATTTCTCTTATTTTAGATACAATTTGAGTAATCTTTTTGTTGCTTTCCTTAATATCCAGGGGCTATCCCTTCTCCTCAAGACTTTCTCTGTCTTACAGGCATATATTAAATCATGTAATGCTTGTTAAGATTCATAAATAGAATACTAGTACATGAGTAAATAGGTACATGAATTCTGGATTCTTCTTTGTTATATCCTTCTGAGTCAATTGGATAATTACTTAACTTCTCTAATTTCTTTGGAATAGATGATCATGCTTTCAGTTTGCAGTGTGGTTGCATCATGAAAAGAAGAGTGTCCAGGAAAAAATGTTGTCCTGAGAATACAGGCCAAGATTCCTTTCTTGAAGAGTCTACTCAGCAGAAACAGTGCCACATGCCAGGGGAAGGAATAACCAAAATATTTTGAGGTATTTTTGTCTGTTACGACTGGAGGGAGAAAGAGGCGGGGCGGGGGAGAGAATGAGAGAGACATTCATTCTTACTAAAACTCACATGTCATCCTACTAGCATTCTTGCATGTGAGCATTAAGGTTATGAACCAATTCTTCCTCTGTAGGGTTTTAATGCTGGTGTTCAAGAAATAAGTCATGTCTGGCTTATGTAAAAGGAACTATTGGTAAGTAAAAATAAAGATAATGAGAGGGCATGACAGAGGTGGAGCTCTGTTTGCATCTTTTCTCTATGGTAAATTCTGGGGAAGAGAGCTCTGAGGAAGTACAGCCTGTCTCCCTGTGGAGGGGTGGGCTGAGGCTGGGGGAGAGGCCTTGTGAGGGGGAAGGGGGCTTCAGCACGAAGTTATCATGAGCCTGATGAAATATTTGAGGACTACTTACTCATCTATGTCCAATACATTAAATAGAAGCTCCCTAAAGCTTCTCAAAGATCAAAGTTACTCTGGGTCTCAGGATCAAGGAACCAGGATGTGGAAATTAAAAACTCCAAATTATAAAATCCAACAGACATTTTGACAAATTTTCAGACAGTGAAAAAGAATCCATAAGAAGGAATATTATCTTGATAAAGTAAAACAAATTTGCAAGCATGTTGTTGAAATTATAAGAAAGATAGGAAAGAAAAGCTTTTAGTGAATAAAAATGTGCTTCATTGTAGCCTTAACACTAACTTAATAATGTCACTAGTATCATTCACTGTTTTTAGTATTTCATTTTAATAAATGTATATATCATAATGTATATATCTTCTTACAAGTTAATGCTTGTCTAAATCTTCCCAACTGTCTATTTTTTAATTTGTTTTTTCCTTCTTGGATTTTCAAAAAATATTGTCCTTTAACACAATTTGGAGCAGAAGCACCTATAGCTAGTAGAACTTCTTTGATTCACGCATTGTTGATTTTCTTAAGATTACAGAAATAATAGTTGTAAATTGACTTGACTTGTCCAGATGACTGGATAGGAAAATCTGAATACAAATTTTTTTGGAGCTATCCTGTGATGCCATAGATTTGGGATATTAATGAGAACACATACAATAATATATGTTTATAATCTAAATATGATTACTCAAATTCCTCTATTAGGTCTTTGGATTAGTTTGGTAGGGCTGCTATTAACAAAGTACAGTAGTTCCCCCTTATCCACGGTTTCACTTTCCATAATTTAATTTATCTGAGATCAACAGCAATCCAAAAGTATTAAATAGAAAATTCCAGAAATAAACAATTCATAACTTTTAAGTTATTTGTTGTACTGAGTAGTGTAATAAATTCTCTAGCCACCTCTGGTCCATCCCACCTGGGTAATAGACACCCTTTGTCTAGTGTATCATATATATATATATACACACACACATACAGTGGGGCCTTGACTTACGAGTGTCCAGACTAACGAGTTTTTCGAGATACGAGAAGTCTCTTGGCCTATTTTTTGCTTTGAATTGCGAGCTAAACTTCGGGTTATGAGCCAGTTTCGGATACCCCACCGCTAGTTGGCGCAGCAAACATCACAGTGAACGCCACAACATCAGCCCAGCATCACGTGTCTCACTCGTTTACTTTTGATTTGACATACGAGTAATTTGAGTTACGAGCTCTGTCACGGAACGAATTAAACTCATAAGTCAAGGCCCCACTGTATATTGATTTCAGAGAGAAGGGGAGAGGGAGAGAGATATAGAAACATCAATGATGAGAGAATCATTGATTGGCCACCTCCTGCACGCTGCCTATCGGGGATCGAGCCCCACAACCCGGCATGTGCCCTTGACCGGAACCGAACCCAGGACCCTTCAGTCCACAGGCCAATGCTCTCTCCTCTGAGCCAAACCAGCCAGGGCCAGTGTATCTTCTGTTTGTGCTTCTTCCTTATTAGTCACTTGGTGGCACTCTTGGTAGTCAGATCAGCTGTCACAGTAATATGGTACTGTATTCAAGTAACCTTTATTTTACTTAACAATGGTCCCAAAGTGCAAAAGTAGTAATTCTGGCAATTTGGATATGCCAAAGAAAATCCATAAAGTGTCTCCTTTAAGTAAATATGTGAAAGTTCTTGACTTAATAAGAGAAGGGGGCCGAAACCGGTTTGGCTCAGTGGATAGAGCGTCGGCCTGCGGACTGAGGGGTCCCAGGTTCGATTCCGGTCAAGGGCATGTACCTAGGTTGCGGGCACATTCCCAGTGGGAGATGTGCAGGAGGCAGCTGATCGATGTTTCACTCTCATCGATGTTTCTAACTCTCTATCTCTCTCCCTTCCTCTCTGTAAAAAATCAATAAAATATATTTAAAAAAAAAAAAAGAGAAGGGGAAAAAATTGGTATGTGGAGGTTGCTCAAATCTTCTAGCCCTTAAATTGTGAGCAAGAAAAAAGACATTATGCTAGTTTTGCTGTAGCACTTCAAATTGCAAACGTTACCCCACAGTGCATGAAAAGTGCTTAGTGAAAATGAAAAAGGCATTAAATTTGTGGGTGGAAGAAATGACCAAAAAGACACCTCGATGGTTCCCTACCATTGGTGGCTTCAGGCATCCACTAGGGGTCATGGAACGTAACTCCCTCAAAGAAGGGAGACTACTGTACCACAGACTAGGTAGCTTAAACAACAGAAATTGCTTTCCTCATAGTTCAGGAGGCTACAAGGCCAAGATCAAGAGATGTTAAAAGGGTTGGTTTCTTGAAACCTTTCCTCTTGGCCTGTAGATGGCTCTCTTCTCCCTATGTCTTCACATGGTTTTCCAGCTGTGTGAATCTGTGTCTTAATCTCTTCTTATAAAGACCTTAGTCTTATTGGATTAGGCCATACCCCAAATGACCGCATTTAACCTTAATTACATCTTTAAAGACCCTGTGTCCAAATACAGTCACATTCTGAGGTACTGGAGGAATTCACATATGAAATATAACACTTTGAATGCTAATCTTACAGTTAGTGTCAATTTAGGGTACTGTTGTAGATTATACCCTAGCATTTTGATAATTATATATTCTTGCATTATTTATCAAATGTTTCTTTCTCAGACCAAATTTGTGGAAATAGAATAAAAGCGAATCCCTCTCCTTCATGAAATGCTACCAAGAACAGAACCACTGCCAATGACTAATCCTGATGGCACCTGAGGTTAAGACACCTGCCCTGCATGGCACATTAGCATCAATGACAACCACTTAACACATAATCTATTCCTTACATTGTGTGGCTCTGAGCTGTGCTCACCAGGAAAACAGAGTCCTGGGGTCCCTGTTGCGTTATTTACCTCTTTCTTGAGCTGTTAAGTCCACCACAGCCATTTAGTAAATTATCAGTTTTCTTATTGGCCCTAAATCGTGCCTAATTAAAAATCTGACCTCCACAAGCTAGTCCCCTTCCTAAAGAGACAGAACATAAACAGGAAAAATCAGCTAATTGCTACAAAAACTGCTTTTGTGGCACTGTAATTGGACCTCAGTGAAACAAATGAACCCACTGGGGATTCCTTAATGAATGTTTAACTGCAAACGGTAGTCAGGCACTTAAGCAGCTAGGCGGATGGTCCCTAATGAAATCAAATAAAATCAAATAAAAGAATCTGGCATTTTTACTAACCAGATTTCTTGGCACTATGACATGAAGAATAATATATTTGAGTAAATAAATATAGGAAAACTTATAAATGGAGCAGTGAAAACTTGGTTGAAAAGCTCAGGTTACACTAAGAAAAATACAACCCATGGAAAAATCCTCAACAAATGACACATGCTGTTTAATTTCACACACGGATCTCTCTGTCATGAAAGTCACTTGAGGGAACTACTGAATTTGAGTTGTACTATTTTCTTATTGACACTTAAGCGCGATTTCTTTTCTTTACCTTTCTTTAAATTTATTTTTAATCTTAAAGAATATTTAAAAATTGACAAGCGTTAGCATCACAGTTTTCAATCAATGTTATCAATGTGCTTCCTCGGGGAGTCAATGACATTTCTAATTTATTATTCCCTTGCCTAATAGATGATAAATGAATTCTAATGACAGTGAAATAGCTGTATAATTTAGATTTCTTCCCTGGTTATATCAATACTAAAGAAAACCTTAATAAATTGTTTTTATCATTATAAATAATTTAATGATGTGTACACACCAGTTGTGACTAAGAATGTTAACACTCACTAAGATTTGTGAGTTTCCACTTTCCTTGGCATCTTGCTACTTTCAGCCCCTTTGTGTGCATGTAGGCAGGGGCCGTATAGTGGAATTCCAGGGGAATGTGGGAAGAGTCAGATATGCCACGTCCAGGCCTGACCACAAATATCCCAAGACCTGCCATGTCTTCTGCTACGACTTGTGAGAGACTATCGAAGACTGGGCTCTGGGAGTAGTTAATAAGAATAAACACAAAGGATATCAAATTGTGATTCCCAAATTTATAATAACACAGCACCAACATCATCCAGAAAACTGTTATTAATGGAAATTCTTGGACCCCAACCTAAAATCACTGAATGAGAAACTTTGAGAATAGGTCAAAAAATCTGCCTTAGCAAGCCCTCCAGGTGATTCTCATACATTTGAAAGTTTGAGTACTACTACTCCTCAAGAGACTTACTAGTTGGAAGAATCTGGGGTCCCTGAATAAATGCGCAGATGAGAAACTCATCCTTCCCCTCCCTAAGTCATTGGAGAGTACTTCAGGCAAGAGATAGCTCTCAATTATGCTAAAATGCTAGAAGTTTTGTGTTGGCTATTATAGAAATCAACATGATATGCCCACACTCATATATCAGTAAAGAAACCTTTTACGTAAAATTTACATTCTTTTAGTTTCAGCTTCCTTTGTACCTATGCAGGGGTCATATAATATATATGCTAATTCCTTACCAACGGGATGTGGGGAGAAGTGATGTGTGCCACTTCTAGGCTTGGCCTATAAAACGTTCCATGGCATTGTCTATATGGTTTTTCTTTTCACGTTGCTCATTGGATGGATATACAAGACTATGCAATCCTGGGGTCTCTATATGTATAAAAGCCTAAGTGACCATTATAACTGGTCGCTATGACATGCACTGACCACAAGCGGGCAGACACATGAGCTGCCCCCTGGTGGTTAGTGTGTTCCCACAAAGGGAGCATCACTCAGCTGACAGACCTGTCCTGATGGCTCACCAACCCGGCGACAGACACTCACTCCCTCAGTAGTCCTGCAGGTCCAATCTCTGGAGAATGGGCCAGGCATCAACAGACCAGTGCCATAGACACAATCCTGACCGCACTGCCAGACTCCTGGAAGTCAGGCTCATGGCCGCTTCCCCTCCCTAGACGTTCCACAAAGAAGAAAGGATATAAAAGTGGGTGCAGATAGCTCCTGAAAACTGACACAAACATCAGTGAGACTGATCCAGATCCTGTGCCTGCAAGGATATCCCACCGCCCACCCAGAGGGCTGATCGCATCCCTACCACCCCCACCCGTTAGGACCCTATCCGTGCAAAAATTTGTATGTATATAATTATCCAAGGATATGTTTGTATTGATTTTATAGGGAGAGGAAAGGAGAAAGAGTGATATCAATGTGAGAGAGAAGCATTAACATTAATCCGTTGCCTCCCTAACCTGGGATGGAACCCAAAACCTAGGTGTATGCCCTAAGTGGGAATGGAACCTGCAACTTTTGGTGTATGGAACAACTCTCCAATCAATTGAGCCACCCAGTCAGGGCACTGGGAGATTAGTTTAATTAATATATACATTTTGAAAACAAGGAAACTGATATCCCAAGTTAAGCAATTTGACTGAAATCATATTATTGTTTTGTCTAAATCAGGCAGAAAACACACATACATTATAAAACACTAGAGGCCTGGTGCACAAATTTGTGCACGGCTGGAGTCCTTCATGGCTGCGTAGGGCCATCTCACCCAGTCCCAATCGAGCTGGCCAGCTGAGGGGAAGGACCACGGGAGATTGGCCCGACCGTGGGAGGTTGGCTGTGGGAGTGCACTGACCACCAGGGGGCAGCTCCTGCATTGAACATCTGCCCCCGGGTGGTCAGTGCGCATCATAGCTACTGGCTAGTTGTCTGGTTGTAATGGTTGCTTAGGCTTATATATATGTGTGTGTATATATATAGATACAGTCTGTGTCCTCATGGAAGACTTTACCATTGAATTTTCAACATAATACTCCATATTTTTTCTTTATAAATGTGTTTCCCTTCACATATTTACTTTATTAGATATTTAGTAGGAATAAAACCACTTATATAATTTTGGATACTTCTCTACCATTCATTATATCTACCCTTTTATGTCATCAATACAAATTTGAGCACTTGCTATTTGCTAAGTGCTCTCCAGAAAATAACTTCTTTTTTAATACTTGGCTATAAACTATATTTGTTTTACTGAAGCTGAGTTGGCTCTGAAGGCTCGGAAGAGAGCTTTATCTCAGTAATTACTTGAAAAAATATTTGTAAAATGCTTATACAATTTAGCAAATAGCATAAAAAGCAGTTGTTATGAAAAATCTAGAATGAGTCAATAGACCAATTTGTGTGTGTGTGTATGTGTGTGTGTGTGTATGTGTGTTCTGGTTCTTCCATAACCTAATTGTGAAAACTTTACCCAGTCATTTTAGACCCTAGCTCTCAACATTGTCAAGTACAAAATTAGGGATTGTGCTAAATGAACTCTAAATTCTCTTCCACCTCTAGATCTGTGATTCTAATGAAAAAATCCTAAATTTAGATTCCAGGTAGGATCAATGAGATTTTATTCAATGGGATGGCGTTTCCCCTCTTTTTGGAAAAACAAACAAACTATTCTGTTACCTTGAAATGCTGAGAATAATGTAGACCTTAGTCAAGTTCAGAATATTAATGCATGGCCTTTGCTGTTACAAAAATGGATTACATGAGGACAGTAAATATTTCAATTGTCTTAAACATGGTCAGCCAATTAGGATTATTGAATGACCTTATAAAGTGAATGGAGGTCACCAGAAATTATGCAATGTGGCAACCCCGAAAACAAGATCATTTAGAGTCACTATGGTTATATCCTAATTTTCAGGATGGAGTTGCAGCTCTCCCAACTGGGGCAAGTTTCTTAAACACTTAATCTTCATTTACCTTATCTTCTAAGTAAGCATATTAATATATACTTTACATGTTGACTATATATTAAGTCATATACTTGTCTGGCTCAAATGAGGTAGTTTATATAAAGGATCTTTACTAACTGCAATAAATTTTATTATGAGTTTGTGTCTAAGACATTTTCACTTCAAATTCTTAAATTCAGGTTAAACCCTGGCTGGTGTTCTCAGTAGTTGGAGCATTGGCCCCCACATCTAAGGGTCCCAGGTTGGATTCCTGGTCAAGTACACATACTTGGGTTGCAGGTTAGATCTCCACCTCTGTAAGAGTGTGTGGGTAAGGAAACCAATCAATGTGTCTCTTACATGGATGTCTCTCTCTCTTTCTCTCTCTCTCTCTTTTCCCCTACCTCCATCCCTTAAACTCTCTCTAAAAATCTAAAAGTCCATGGAGCCAGGCCTGTGTTGTTCAGTGGTTGATCATTGACCCATGAACCAAGAGGTTATCAGTTTGATTCCTGTTCAGGGCACATGCCCAGGTTGCAGGTTCGACTCCCAGTAGGGGGCATGCAGGAGGCAGCCACGATGCTTCTCTCTTTCATTGATGTTTCTATCTCTCTATTCTTCTCCCTTCTTCTTTCTCTAAAATAAATAAAAACATTTTTTAAAAAGAAATAAGTAAATAAAAATCAATGCAAATAATATCTTCAGAAAAGATATCTTCTAACAAAAAAAAAATTTGTTTCAGGTTAAAAAAGAGAAAAGAAGACTGCAATGGCAGTAGAATCTCTGATTCAGATTAATTACAGATATGCTGGAGCTGGTAACTGAAGTTACCAAATTAATTTAAAACACAGTTTATTTTTCTCCATGTGAGTATAGTACTTGAAATAACTGCTAGCAAATTGTTTTCAAGTAGAGATCCTCCGGGACTATTTAAATAAATAGTTAAGACTCATTTGAAATTAGCAGCTCTCATTTGCATACAAACAAAATAATGTGTTAAAGCCTTTAAAAACTGTTCAGTGGTATGAATTTAAATTCTGGGCCCCAAGGAACAGTATGTACACCTGTAATTCATGAAGCCTAGCTGTTTACCTGTAGCTCGAAGCCACAAACTCATTTCTTTAAGTAGTGAACTAGTCCAGGAAAATGTATCTTCCAGGTTTTTAGAACCCAGTGCACTTTATCTCCAATTTTTAGTGTCTGGTTTTCATTTTCAGACTTTCCCCCTGGTTTTGTCATCACTGTATGTGGAGTCTTGGGGGCTTTGGCATAAGAGCAAGAGGGTTCTCAATACAAGTGAGATGCTAGCTGAAGCAGCAGACATTCCCACCCACATCTCTCCATCATCCTCTTCAACGCCCACCCCATACCTCTGACTAGAAATTTCTGAGCCTCTAGCCTTCATCATTTCCTGCATCCTTGGAGATTGAAATTAGTTGCTGATACTGGGATTTAAAATGGAATCTGACATCTAGCTAGCAGTTCTCTCATCTATTCAATTAATTCCTGTTTATCGAACATATATTATTGCTGTTAGTAATGCAATGCTATTTCAGGCATTTCCACTGAACTCAAGGCTGACAATTACTGCCGAAACCGGTTTGGCTCAGTGGATAGAGCGTCGGCCTGCAGACTGAGGGGTCCCAGGTTCGATTCCGGTCAAGGGCATGTACCTGGGTTGCGGGCACTTCCCCAGTGGGGGATGTGCAGGAGGCGGCTGATCCATGTTTCTCTCTCATCGATGTTTCTAACTCTCTATTTCTCTCCCTTCCTCTCTGTAAAAAATCAATAAAATATATATTAAAAAAAAAGACTGACAATTACTGAGGAATTTTCAATGAAAAGCGCTAAGGATGCAATAGGAATAATTATAGGTTACTATGGTAGAAAATAAGGAGCACTTAATTTGATATAGGGAAATTCAAAAATATTGTCTTTAGGAGGTTATGGTAAGATCTAAGCAAAGATATGAAAGATATTTAAGAGTTATTTGAGTAAATGGAATGGTGGACAGGAATTTTTCCAGTATATACAGAACTTCTTCAATGATACTAGAGCCCCTCCTATCTTTATGTAAAAATCATTGTGAAGACAGATAGCAAAAGGTTTCTCTTTTTGGATGTAAGTACCACTCTTGAGATGTTTCCATCGACTCCATTCCTACATTCAATCATAGAAAAATATTGTTAGAGATTTGTAAAGGTGGTAGGTCTTAAGGAGATAAGATTATCTCCAGGGAACTTCAGTTTTCATAATTAAAATATAGACCAAATAAGGAATTAGAGATAATGGGAGTGCTGTTCTCAATATGATGGTGATTGAAAGTTTGTTACTTTATCTACTGCTTATAGTCCCACAGATTCTGACAGTGGTTTCAAATGGTTTCAGGTTAATTTACAATGTTGAACTAAAACCTGATACTTTTACTGAGAATTATTCATATTTGTCACATCTCTATTTGAAGGTCTAAGAACATTCAATGGACCTACAATGAAACCAAGAAAAAGGCATGTGTGCAGTGTATAGTAAATAATGTGTTCAAATAGATATTTTTTCTCATGTAAGGATAAATGTTGGGAAAGAACTTAAAATAAAGAAAACTATAGAAAAGGGATCAGTATGTCAAAGTTTCAAAGAGCAAGCAAATCTAAGAAGTATCCATTGGGTCAACCAGATAAAATTTTTGAAGCTATTTTCAACAGATGCTACAATATCTAAAACACACCTGCAGTGGATGGTGCTAAAGATAAAAGGAATAAGGTAAAAAAAGAAATGGATGGTGGGCTCACATAGGAGGGGCTCAGAATGAACATACTGAAAGGGAGCCAAATGGCAATGGTAGATCTTAAATGTGCATTGGAGGTAGCAAAGAAAAGAAATAACTATGGGGTAGCAAATAACACTAGATGCAAATCTGAGAAAATCTCCCCTATGAAGAATAATCAAGGACAGATATTAAAGTGATGAAATAAAAGTTTATAGTTTTAAAGGACACATGCTTCCTAAGAATAGAAAGTAAATAAGATCAAGAAGGCTAAAAATAACTGCAAAGGCAAATTGAAAGATTCACAATGTTTTTTTTTTTTTTTTGAGGTTAAAAAAACCAAAAACAAGACACCAAAAAAGCAAAAACCTTCTACTATATACAAAACAATTAACAAACTGAAGTTATGATTCCTTTGAATGAAAATAATAAAGGGTTATTTCATATATTTTTAGGAAAAGAGACAATGTTTATTTAGTAATAACATATTTTATTTTTTTTAATATCAAAAAAATACTTCACATGGCAAGGTGTGGCTCAATGGTTGATTGTTGACCCAGGAACAGAGTGGCCACTGGTTCAATTCCCAGTCAGGGCACAAAAGAAAGAAAGAAAGAAAAAGGAAAGAAGGAAGGAAGGAAGGAAGGAAGGAAGGGAGGGAGGGAGGGAGGGAGGAGGGAAGAAGGGAAGGAGGGAGGAAGAGAAGAAGGAGGGAAGAAAGAAAATACTTCAATATACAGAAAGCCAGAAAATATGCCACGTGTATATTATTTTTAAAATAAAAATATGTCTAATAACTATGTTATACGTTTGAAAATAATATAATATTGTATGTCAACTATAATTGAAAATTAAATGTAAATAAATTTAAAAATAGAAATATAACTTGAACATGGGTATCAACTAATCAAGAGACAAACACAATTTAGATTCTCAGAAATTCTTAAGTTCCCTATAGCCAATGAAAAGCATTGATATAATTAAAACATTAACTATTAATTATAAATGGAAATATTCAAAATAAATTTCAAGAAGATGTGTAATGTTAAATAAGTTATTCACATTAATGTCCTATTATGTTAACAAAGATAAGAGAGAGAAAAGATGAGTCTGAAATAAAATATATAATGTTAATTGGTTTAATAACATTTTAAAAAATCACAAATTTGAACAGTATAAAACATTACAAAAGACAATAAATTATAGGAGATAGTCACATATGTACTTGAGTTTCTAAGAAATCAAGTAAACAATAAAATAATAAGAAATTATTTTGGATATCATAATGGATGTTATATATTTAAATATTTATATAAGTAGTCTATCTTTATATTTGTCATCTATCTTCTATTTATCTTCTATGTATATCTCCTATTCTAAGTAATAATTCATATAATGTCCTATAATAGGCAATAAAGTAAATATGTGTTGACTACATTTAGAAAAAAACAATTTTTTAAGGAAAATACTATACTAAGGAATAAACAAAATCCCTGAAAATTCTGAAAGAAGAAAATTTATGAGCTATAATGCCTGACAATAATTCATCAAAATCACTATTTGTAAATAAGAAATATAAAAATATTACCTATAAAAGCAAATGAGATGAGACTAAAGCTATATTTTAAGTCACTGTGTGGTAATTTATTACCATCACTACAGAAAAATAATACAGAAACCAATAAAAAACTTCCTTTATCAAAGGAAAAATGCAGATTCAAACAACATCAATAAAGGAATTAACATTAATCAAACAAAATAGCCTCAATGATATATACATTTATGTACCATTTACCGTGTTTTGGTAAATGATGGAGCATGGACCCCATAATACCATGTTGGTCCCATAAGATTATAAAGGAGCTAAAAAAATTAGTATTACCTGTACCGCTATAACTGTCCTAATATAGCACATCTTATTACTCATGTGCTTGTGGTGATTCTGGTGTAAACAAACCTACTGCATTGTCAGTGTATAAAAGTATAGTACCTACAATTATATAGTATATAATAATTGATGATAATAATAATTGATTATATTACCGGTTAATGTATGCCATGTTACAGCAGCTACAACCTTCTACATCTCCTTTCTTCCACATCTCTTGATTGCATCATTTTTTCTTAGGCTTGATTTAGTCTCCCGTTGTTTCCTACAGTAACACATTGTACAGGCTTGTAGCCTCGGCACCATCCTTGTCATTAAGGAGCACATGACTGTAGAGTAAAAATTAACAAAAGTACAGTAGGAAATGGAAAAAGTCATAATCAACATGAGAAATTTTAGTACTTCTTTTTTGGTAACTAAACTTAAATGAGTTAGATTTTAAGAATTCAATTCCCATAATGTAAAAGCCTGTTCTAATACACCTATGTAGGCTCATATCCAGAAGAAACTCATTCTTTTCAACTATACCTGGAGTCATTTACAAAGTGTCATGTAACTGGCCACAAAGAAAGTATTCATCAAATTTATAGTATTTTAGAGGTCATGTTCTGGTCACAATACACTTAAATCAGAAATCAACTTTTAAAAAGTAGTTGAGCCCTAGCTGATTTGCTCAGTGCTTAGAGTGTCGACCTGCGAACTGAAGGGTCTGGTGTTCGATTCTAGTCAAGGGTGCATTCTGTGTTTGCAGGCTTAACCCCTGACCCCGACCAAGGCTTGTGTGGGAGGCAACCAGTCCATGTGTCTCTCTCACATGGACATTTCTCTCTTCTTTGTCTCTCCCTTTCCCTTCCACTCTCTCTAAAAATCAATGGGAAAAATATCCTTGGGTGAGGATAAACAACAACAACAAAAAAACACCAACAGCAAAAAAAAGCTAGTTGAAATGTAACATTATATTTGAAAACTGGAAAACATCATTCTAAATAATTTTTACAATTAAGAATAAATCATGCAGAAATTATGAAATATTAAAGGCTGAATGACAATAAAGGCATATAACTCAAAACTTGATGGAGACAAGCAAAAAAGGAAAAAGCGCTTATATCGGATTTTGTATCCTCAATGCATTTAATTAAAAAAAAAAGTCTGAAAAATTTTATGCTAGCACATGTACCAGAAAACTATAAAAAAGCACAAGTTAAGAAATGAATTCAAGTAAGTGTTAAGTAACATTAAAGTAAAATAATCTTAAATTGGGAACATAAAATATATATTAAACCTTATCAAGAACGCAAAAAATAAATCCCTGAAAAGACTTGAAATGAACAAATTGGGAATGATGAAAAAGGAAAACATGTATGAAATGAATATATTCCATGTGAAAATAGACTTAGCTATAATTATAATAGAGATTGAATATACATACTATGAAAAATTATATGCTAATGTATTTAAAAGCAGACATGAAATGAAAATTTTCTAGAAATATAAAACTTCCTAAAATAATAATAGAAGAAAAACTGAATACCCAATATATATTTAAGAAATGAAAATGACTAAAAAAACACCCTGCCTCCAAACCTCTAAAATCAACTGGGTGATTTTACAGGGGAAATTTACAAAAGTTAAAGCCATAAACAGTTCCTATTACAAACTATTTGAGAATACATACTAAGTAAATGCATTTATATGCTTCATTTTATGAGATCAGTGCAAATTTTAAAGGTGATTTCAAATAATAAAATGTGACCTAGTAAAAAATTGTCCCAGCAAAGCGAAAATGGTTCAATTTACAACCACAGAAAATGGTAGACATCAAACCAATAGTAATAGTTGCAAATGATAGAAAAAATTAACTCATAAATTGCAATACCTGTTCTTAAATACCTTCCCAATTAAGTGACTTGAAGGGAAATCTTTCATAATCTGAATAAAATGTATTTTTTGAACATCAATTGGCATCATTGTACTTAATGACAGAATTTGAGAAATATATAAATCAAAGGCTAGCACAATATAAATCCCTCTATCATTATCACTACTGGAGCTTCTAGCCAGCAAACCTAAAGAAGAAAAAAAGTATAATGATTATAAAATACAATTTTTTAAAGTTGTTATTTTTTACATGTTTTTAGATAAGGGATACAAAAATAAGTAATATGGAATCAGTAATAGTTTATTAAGATTGCTAGATATGCGTTCAACCTACATAAATTAGGAGCATTCGAGAATGTAGTAAATAGAAGTGTTTTTATTACTTCACTGGGTTTTGGTACTTAATGGACTAGGCCAAACAATGACAACGTAGAACATTTCCTGATTGTTTTTGTTGCTTTTTTGGAATTCGGAAAAGAGCTAAAAATTAACTCTTAAAGGAAATTTATTTTTAAATAATTGGTTTATGAATTTGTACTTTATCCTTAACAATTATTTTTTAAAAGATAGCAATAAGTACTAGTTAAATTTTACTGCATATTTTCTTCTTTTTGAGAATTCAATAATTGTAACTATAAAGTTCATTTCACACAGCTGGAGAAACGCTTGCATTGTGGTGAACTTAATACCATGACTGCCTTCAGAGCAGTAAATAGCAGTTCATTTTTGGGTGCCTCTTTGATCTATTTTAGAGGCTGAACTAATGACTCATGCATAGCTGGCCTTTCTTCTGTAGCAATGATCCTTCAAATATCTCTGATTTTCTGTGATTAAAATCATCAAAGACTATTGTTTACAATATTTTAAAGTGCAGAAATATCAACGCATGGAAAATCAAGTGTATTTATATGGTATATTTTAAGACGTCCTGGTAAAGACTTTTGAAGATACTTTCCTAATGCATAACTTTGTTTTCAGTAAACAATGACTAAACTGTGAAAATACTGAAATGATTGCATACTGTCAAAAAAAAAACAGATCTTTTCTTATAGTTTTTGAATTTCATTTCATGGTTATATTAATTTATAAGACAAAATTTAAGATGAGTCTTAATAGCTTTTATTTATAAGTATGCTCTTTATAAAATATTTTGTAAAGTGCTGGGTGGTAGGGGAGGTTGGGAGGCGGTCAGTGGGGAAAAAAAGGAGACATATGTACTACTATTTGTAATCCCTTAATCAATAAAATAAAATAAAATTAATAAGATATATTTTATGCATCATAGACTGAATTTCTAAATGAAGCTTATTGGAACATCATTTACAATTTGAAAAATTATATCATCAATTATTTTCTATCACCAATATTAAATAATATAACTCTTAAATGAATATTTTTCTTTTCTAGTTAGGAACTCTGTCAGAAAATCCTATATAATAAAAGCCTAATATGCTAAGTGTCCAGTCAACCAGTTAGCCATTCAACCAATCAAAGCATAATATGCTAATGATATGCTAAGGCCGCTCAACTGCTCACTATGATGTGCACTGACCACTAAGGGACGGACACTCCAACTGGTAGGTTAGCTTGCCCCTGCGGTCTGGCTGATCGGGACTGAGTGAGATGGACCAGACACTCCCTGGAGCCCTCCCACAGTCCCTCCCTGGCTGGTCAACCTCCAGTGACCCTCCACAACCCCAACCATGCACCGGTGGGGTCCTTTGGCCTGGCCTGTGCCTTCTTGCAATCCGGGACCCCTCAGGGGATGTTACAAGAGCCAGTTTCAGCCCAATCCTACAGGCCAGGCTGACAGACCTCACTGGTGCACAAATTCATGCACGGGGCCTCTAGTAGAGTATAAGGGGAAGAAATAGCCTTATCTCCTTATCATTTGCTATGCCCCACATCACACTATCTCCCATCCAGTTGGTTCCAAGTGAACTCTGCAAAATTCTATGACCTTAAGTGGAAACCACTCATCTTAATGAAATGTATAATTATTGCTATTTTTTAAAAAAATAGAGAAACTTTAAAGTGCATAAATATCGACTCATGGTATTCAGTCACCACAATATAAACATTTCTCCAGCTGTGTGGAATGAACTTCATAGTTACAATTATTTCTGTAAGTTTATTGTCAGTAACAATACATTTTCTTAGTTTTCTTTTTTTAAGAATAAAACTATTTGCTGAAGGTATGTTTGATTATGTAGAAAATCCTAAGGATACTGCAGAAAAGCATTAAAATTTATAAGAACTTAATAAGAATGTAGATTCAAAGTCAACATACAAAAGCAATTGTATATATTATCAAGGTATAACTAGAAAATAATTTTTAGTTTATTTTATTTTTTGCTTTTTTTAAATTAAATTTTATTGGGGTGACATTAGTCTACATGAACATATAGGTTACATGTGTGAATTACTAATTTACAAAATTTGTATATAGCACCATGTGCCCACCACCCAAAGTCTAACCTTCTCCTGTCACCTCATATTAGGACCCCCTTTCCCCACCACCCCCTTCCTCTGGCAACCACCACACTGTATTGTGTTCATAAGTTTCAGTTTTATATTCCACATATGAGTGAAATCATATAGTTCTTAGCTTTTTTTGTCTGACTTATTTCACTTTGTATTGTGTTCTCAAGGTCCATCCATGTTGTAAATGACGTTTTTTCATCCTTTCTTATGGCCATGTAGTATTCCATTGTGTATATACCACATCTTCTTTATCCAGTCCTTTGTTTTAGTAAGTAGTTTTCATATCTGAGATTGAACTTCTTTAAGGATACCTCCTCTCTCTTCAGTGTTCATGATTTCCTGGCTTCTCTTTTCTAGTTCACCTGACCAGATAGACTGGTGCATTCCTATGTGTGCTGCTGCCTGTACTGTGTGTTCTGTGGACTGCATTTAACTTCAAGATAAAACTGCAGATAAACTAAGTTCCTCCTTAGCCCTCCTTCATGTTTCCACTCCTCCAAAATCTGTCTGCTTATGTAAAGTGTTCAGGAAAGCAACCTCCATATTAGCACCATCAATAGGAGTTTGTTTTTTTTTTTTTTTGTTTTTTTTTGAGTTTCTGTTTCTTCCATGTTCAGATATGAGTATGCAATGTGAATAAGCAGAATTTGGGTATTCTGAATCCAACTCTTTTCCTTTTGGGATTTCCTCCATTCTCTTCAATATGTACAGTATCCAGGTTTCATTGTTTTGTTTGTTCAGCCAGAAATATTTTGGAGTTTTCTATATGCCTTCCCTGCCATTACCTCTTGCCCAAAGGACTAAACTTAACTCTTCAAAGACTGGAATTATTTGTACACCTGCCTTTCTCCTTCCTACTGGGAAGCAGGGATTGTCTGCTAAACTATACATGCTCTGTTCACTGTCTAGTTCCTATAGGTGGCTCCTTTTAAGCTAGGTTTTATAGTTATTTTCTGCAAAGGAGTTCATTCAGTAGGGTCTAAATCCAGCTACCTAGATGTGAAAAACTTGCAGTGGTTTTGAATGGATTCTGCTTCTATATTTTTGCTATTATTTCTTGGATAATTTTCTTTTTTTTCTTCTCTATTTCTGGAATTATTATTTAGATTATGGCATTTCCTGGCATAATTATCTATGGCTCACCTTTTCTCTCAAAAATTATTTTACTGGTCTTTTGGATTACATTCTGGAGCTTTTCCATATTATTTTGTAGTCCATTAATTCATTTTTTAAAAATTTTTTTCTTTATTATTCTTATATTCAAAAATATACTTAGCTTCTTATTTTTATTTTTTTCATAATGTCCTGTTTTTATTTATGAGTGAAGCATTTTCTTGACTCTCTTTGATCATACTAATTAGTGTATTTAAAATTTCAAAAGATATTTCTATATTATGATTAATTTTTGGTTAATTTTTCTATTTATTTGGTCATTCTCTTTCTTGCTACAGGACATCGTCCTTGATTTTCCATTCATGTTTTAAATTGAGGCAGCAAAAGAGCTTCTTGGAATCTTTAACTGTTCGGCCAGTGTTTGGCTTTTATTTTGTGAGCAGATGGCAAACAAGTGGTAAATACTTATACCACCTACACCAATAGCTGCAGTTTTGTTTAGTTTGTTTAACAGCTTTAGAGATGTGTTTTCTAAAAATTTTTTAGTGTACATTCTGATCTTTTTATATTATTTACATTACAGTGGGTGAGGCATGTTATAGGATATTTAGGGTCAATTTTTCTTAAACAGACCTTTAAATATCTCCTTGTTTCCATCCTTATTTCTCATTTCTATTCATTTGTTCTTTCTACTGATTTCATACTGGAGCTTCCCAGTATTCCTTCTATATTATCTCATCTTTGAGGCAGCCCTCTCTGTATTGTGCTTTCTTCTATTTCTCCTAGAAATTTGTTGCAATTCCTTTTATGTCCAAAGCCACCATTTTGATTGATTTTTCTATTATTTATTTATAAAATTTTTATTCTTTTAACTATCTTCAAGGTTTTTTTTTCCTTCCTATCCCCCTTTCCTACTCCTTTCTCTCTTTTCTTACCTGTGAGAGCAAGGGGAAGCAAATGTCATTTTCAATTGTCCATTTTTAAACTTACTTTTTGGTATTTTAAGTAAGTATACATTCCATCAAGGTTTTCTTCTTTCTACAAACTAATAAATATAGTTTCAAATCGATATAATAATTCTCATTTTAAAAGTTTTAAATATCTCTAAAAAAGTGTTTATACTTAAATATTCAAATTTTAATAGTCTTATATTTACTTATAAAAAGTTTATTGTTACTTTAGAAAATACAAACATTAGTAATGAAAATATAATCATTTAAAATCTTATATTTCAAAGACTAAGAGTGTGAAATAAATAAAATGATGTCACAGTTCACGTGTGCTTTTGCAATTTTAATATGGAAGTAAATAGAGGGAACTTCTAAATTTAATTAATGTGCAATGTAACTAATTACAAGGGTAAAGGTGAATCTAATATGATGGGCTCATTTACAGATTAATCAGAATAAATACTATTGTTCTGAGAAGAATTATGTCAGAGAGCCAAATGAGAGAGGAAGCACACTGGCATTTGTGGGACCATTCCTTCATAAACTATCTTACTGTAGTGTGTATTGCTCATCCTTTTTCCTTTCTAAGAGATATTTTTGTTTCAAGGATATAATGTTGACACATTCAGTAAAAGCTAGAGATAGTGGCACAGGTAAATGCAGTACTCACTGCCTCCCACAACCACATCAAAATTACGACTAAAATATAGAACAACCATCATTCAGAACTACCTGAAATCTGGCTGAATGGAGGTCCTACAACTAAGAAATTACAGAAGAAAGCACATTGAGACTGGTAGGAGGGATGGAGGTGCCAAACGGGCTGGTCCAACACCCATGTGTGATGTCCTTTTAATTGGGAGGGTCATCTAGGCTGCAGAGGCCTTCTGTGAGGAATAAGGGGTCCCAGCTCTACACCAGACGCCTCAGCCAATGCTGTGAAGTGAAGTTCCTATGGGTAGGCACCATATCTGAGTCTCCATCAACATGGTTCACACTGCTTGCTCTATCCTGGTGATTCCCTTAGACCCTGCCCGATCCAATTTGTGACCCCACCCAAGCTGTTTGCAACAGCTTTTCCATATGAATGGCTTGTCCCAGCTCAGGCTGAGACATTCCTAAAATCTTTCAAACAAGAAGCAACTGGTGTCAGCATGCCCCAGGTCTCTCAATAAGAGGCCCCAGGCCTGGCACTATCAGCAGTCTGCCTTGCTTCACAGGTTGGTCTCTCCTAGGCACTTTTAAACATAACACAAGTAGCAGCCTTCTGCAGATTACTCTGTAGATGTGACTTAGATTACAGTAATCTAAGTGGGTGGAAGTGAGCAGATGTGACTTAGATTACAGTAATCTGGGTGGCTCCAGGCAGGGTACAGGCAGTTTCTTACTTTGCATCTTCAGGGAGGCCCCTGAGCTGGTGCAATTAGTGGACAGGTTCAGACCATGCCAGATTACAACACTACACATTAATGAGTGCACACTCTCCAGGGGAAGACTCATTGAGTACTAAAAGCCTCACTGAAGCAAGTCTGATCCACAGGGGTGTCTTCTGCACAGCAGTTTTTCTACTTTAGTAGCAACTATTTCTCACAGCCAGTTGGCCTGGGGTCAATTCTTCCCAGTGACACCAACAGCAATCAAGACTCAACTATAAGACAATGCAAACAGCCGGCACAGGGGTGCATCTTGAGTGGCCAACTGAGGTGACTAGGAAGGCTGAGCCACTGGGCCCTACAGGACACTTACTACAAAAGGCCACAATGCCAATTCCAGGAGACATAGCAGTTCTACCTAATATATAGAAACAAACACAGAGGAGCAGTCAAAATTTGGAGCTAAAGAAACATGTCACAAAGGAAAGAACAGAAGAAATCTCTAACTGAACTCAATGAAATGCAAGCAAGCAAACTACTAGATATAGAGTTCAAAACAATGGTTATAATGTTCCTCAAGGATCTTAATGAGAGTTTCAAGAGATTTAGTGAGAATTTCAAGTATTTTAGTGAAAATTTCAAGGAAATTATTGACAACATCAAAGACATGAAGAGACCAGTCAGAAATTAAGCATACACTAATTGAAATGAATAATAATTTATAAGGAATCAACAGTAGAGTAGAGGAGTCCAAAAATCAAATCAGTGATTTCAAATATGAGGAAGCAAAAAACCTCAATCAGAAGAGCAAAAAGAAAAAAGAATACAAAAAATATGAATATAGTGTAGGGAGCCTCTGGAACAACTTCAAGTGTGCCAACATTCACATCATGGGTGTGCCAGAAGGGGAAGAGAGAGAACAAGACATTGAAAATCTATCTATCATCTATCTATCTATCTATCTATCATCTATCTATAAAAGCCAAGTGACTCAAACAACTGGTACGACCAGAACTACTGGAACAACCTGTCACTATTATGTGCACTGTGGCCAACCAATTGGCACGATTGGGGGTGTGGCTGGCCAGCCATCCTCCTGTGGCCTCTCCCACCAGCCAACCTGGCCTCCAATTGGCCACCCCCATTTGCCCAGCCCAGTCCCAATTGGCCTCCCACCCCAATTGGGGGCATGGATGGCCAGCCAGCCTCTCACATCCCCTCCCCCTGGACAGCCCAGCCCTGATCAGCCCTGATCAGCCCAGATCAGGGTGGACTGGACTGACCCCACCTGTGCACTGGGCCTCTAGTTTGAAGAAATAATGACATAAAATGTCCCCTACTTGGTGAAAGAAATTGATTTACAAGTCCAGGAAGTACATAGAGTCCCAAACAAGAGAAACCCAAAGAGGCCCATATCAAGACACATCATAATTAAAATGCCAAAGGTAAAGACAAAGAGATAATCTTAAAAGCAGCAAGAAAAAAAGCAGTTATATACCTACAAGGGAGCTCCCATAAGAGTATCAGTTGATTTATCAATAGAAACTTTGCAAGCCAGAAGGGAGTGGCAAGATAGTAAGGACATATAACCAAGATTACTCTATCCAGCAAAGCTATCACTTAGAATTGAAGGTTAGATAAAGAGTTTCATAGACAAGAAAAAACTAATAGTGTTCATCACCAACAAACCAGTATTACATGAAATGTGGAAGGTTATTGTAGGAGAAGAAGAAGAAGAAATAAAACATATGAACAATAAATACATATATATCAATAATTGAATCTAAAAATCAAGATAAATGAACAAAGAATCTAATGAACAAAATAAACTGATGAATAAAATAGAACCAGAAGCATGGGACAATGGAACAGACTGACAAATCTCAGAGAGAAATGGGAGGGAAGATTGGGAAGAGATTAACCGAAGAACTTATATGCATACTAGAGGCCCGGAGCATGAAATTTGTGCACTGGGTGTGAGGGGGTGGTCCCTCAGCCTGGCCTGCATCCTCTTGCAGTCCAGGACCTTGCAATGTGGGGCTCTTGCAGTCTGGGACCTGTTCCTTCTTACCGCCCCCTGCAGTGGAAGTGGTGGGAGAGGCTCCTGCAACCACCGCTCTACTCACCAGCCATGAGCCCAGCTTCTGGCTGAGTGGTGCTCCCCCTGTGGGAGCGCACTGACCACCAGGGGGCAGCTCTTTTGTTGAGCGTCTGCCCCCTGGTGGTCAATGCATGTCATAGCAACTGGTCATTCCACTGGTCATTCTGCCATTAGGTCAATTTACATATTAGGCTTTTATTATATAGGATATATATTACCTATGGACAAAAACAAGAGGTTGGTGAAAATCTGGCGTGGGGAGAAAACCAAGTGGAGGTGGGTAATGGAGGGGACAAAGGGGGACATCTCTAATGCTCTCAACAATAAAGGTTTTAAAAAATAAAAATAAATAAATAAAATAAAATAGCTCAGACTAAAGCCTTTAGAATATTTCATGAAGTTGTTAGCATTCCTCTCATTTTAAAGTGGATAGCCTAATTTTTAAAGTGTACACAGACAAACCTTTTCAATTTATTAGTTTTTATAAATGTATGTAATTTTTGCTTAAGGAAAATCTTTAATCAGAGATCTTTAATCACAGTGAATGTCTAATCAATTGGAAAAGTAACTAAAAGCACTGTATCTCAATTTTAAGTTCATGATTTTATTAATCTTGGTGGTGTTACTAGAAATAAGATACTGTCTAAAATTACCACTCTTTAAAAAGTAGGCAATATATTGTTATTTAATAGGAACTTTCTGAGGTCAGAGCTGGGTCTAAAGCTAGGAGCTACAACTCTATAGGAACATATGAGATGTAATTAAAAAATTCATTTCTTGCCTTGCTATTTAATTTTTATATGTATATGCTTTATCTCTTTAATCAGACCAGAAATGTCCTGACTAATAAATTAATTATCTTTTTTCCATTGTTTAACTTTGCTTTCTGTAGCACACAGACTATTAACCAGGATTTCTTGAATAAAACGTTCTTTTTGCTTCCATAAAATTTTACAACTTAGACTCCCCTTATCCCTGACTTCCTAATCTCTTCCTCTGGTTCTTTCTTTGTCCAGGTATGCCTCTCAGATCCATCATATTTGTTTTATTCTCCTCATTTGGCAAATGACAGCCCTGAGATCCACTGACATAGATTCAGCTCCCACTGATAAGTGCATGGTTTATGTATACATATTTCTAGCCTTGACTTGATTTGAAGTCTAGGAAAGTATTTTAAAATCTTACTATGCTTTCAAACATCTCAAATTCAACATAGCAGAAATTTAACTCAACAGTAATTACTCTCTTTTTTTCTTCTAATTGGTAATTGTATTACCATTCTTTTTATCTCCTAGATTAGAAATAATTGTGTTAACCATTAACTTTCTTCTAGCTTGCACCCTTATGCCTAATGGGGATTCAATACCTGTTGGTTCTACCTCAGAAATGTATATTTAATTAGTTGTTAAACTGCCCATTTCCATGGTAGATCACCTTATTCAAATATCCTAATTGTTTTCTCTAACTTTTTGTTTGTTTGTTTGCTGTAATTATCCTTCTCCTTTTCTGAGAATACAGATTTGAACATGTTCAGCATGCCTTCACTTCTTCAAAAGCTTCATGGTTTCATTGCCTACATAAGTTCTTACCATAACAACCAACTCTGTTTATGTTCTGGTGTTAGGCTATCTTCCATTCCTATTCATTTTCTCTTACTGTACTTCACCTGTACCAAACAAAACATCATCACCAAGACAAATACTGTGAAGTAAACATTTGGGATTTTCAATACAATTATATAGCATGAAGTCTTAAATGTTTGACTTATTTCACTTAGTATGATGTTTGTGCAATTCGACCATGTTTTCACATGTATTAATATCATATTCCTTTTTGTTTCTGAATAGTATTCCATGTGATGGAAATACGACAACTTGTTTATTCATTCATCAATTGATGATCAATGGGATGCTTTCCAATTTCTATTTGTTCTAATGATGTTTTTTTTTTTTTATTTACACACATGTTTTTGTTTGGACATACGCTTTCCTTTCTCTTGAATAACCAAGGAAAAGAATTTCTGAAAAAGTCACTGAACTTTAAAAAGTACTGCCACATTGTTTTTAAAGGTGGCCATATCATTTTATACTCCAGTAAAAACATGCAAGAGAACTAATTGCTTCACATTCTCTCCATCACCCTTTTTATCTTTAGCCATTTTGTACATTTTATTGTAATTTCATTGTGGTTTTAATTAGTATACATAAAAATAATGCAATATGTATGGCTCTCTGATGATTGGTAATGATAAACAGCTTTTCCTGTACTCATTGGCCATTTTTTAACAGCTTTATTGAAATATAATTCTTATACCATACAATTCACCTATATAAAGTCTAATATACTCCACAACTTTTACAAGTTAAGTTCACAAGATTATGTCTGATTTTAGAGTATTATCATTCCTTCCAAAATAACCCAAGAACTAGTAGTCACTCCATTCTCTCCCTAAACACACAGAACCCAGTCATGAGCAAACACTACTTTTGTTTATTTTAGACTTGCTCATTCTGGACATATTATTTAAGTGAAATAATGCAACATGTCATCCTTTTGATTAACTTCTTTTATTTAGCATAGTTTTGTAGAGGTTCATCTGTGTTGCATTTTAATATCAGGATATACCATGTTATACTTTTCCATTGATCAGTTTATACACATTTAAGTTGTGTCCACCCTTGCTTAATAATGCTGCTATGAACATTTTGCACAAGTTTTTGTGTGAGTGTATGTTTATATCTCTTGTGCAAATACTTAGGAGTAAATTGCGAGGTCATAAAATAATTTTCTGTTTAATATTTTGAAGAACTAAAAAATTGTTTTCTGAAACAGAAGCACCATTGAACATTTCCAACAATATGTAAGAGTTTCAGTTTTTCCATATCCTCACTAATGCTTATTTTATTTCTGTCTTTGATTACAATCAATGTAATGTGTGTAAAGTGGTATCTCATTGTGTTTTTGATTTGCATTTTCCTAATGGTTAATGATGCCGAACATCTTCTCATTAAGGTATTGACCATTTGTATAACCTCTTTAGAGAAATATCTATTAAAATACATTGCCCATTTTTAATTGAGATGTTTTCCTTTTTGTTATTGAATTACAAGAGTTCTTTATAGATTCTAGATAGAAATCCCTTACCAGATATATAACTTGCAACTATTATTGCCCAATCTTTCAGTTGTCTTTTTACCCTTTTGTTGATTTTTTCATCTTTATTGAGATAACATATAACATGTGTAAGGTTAAGGAGCAAAATCCTGTGATCTTATATTTGTACATATTGCCAATGGCTAGTTAACACATCCATCACTTTGCCTAGTTACAATTTTATTTTTGTGGTGAGAATTTTTAAAATATACTCTCTTAGAAACTTTCAAATGGCACTATACAATGTTGGTAACTATAGTGATCATGCTCTACTTTTCATGTCCAAAATGTATTAATCTTTAATTGGAAGCTTGTGCCTTTTGACGACCTTCACCTATTTATTTTATTCTCTCACCCCACCCCTGGGAACCACCAATCTATTCTGTTTCTATGAGTTTAGTTTTCTAGATTTCATATATATGTGAAGTTATAAAGTACTAGAGTCCCAATGCATGAATGCGTGCATGGGTGGGGTCTGGCCAGCCACCCAGATGGGAGGCCCATTGGGTTTGGCCAGCTGCGGGGAGGGGCCATGAGTGGTTGGCAAGCCAGCCCTCTCCCGATCAGGGTGTTTGGGGCTGATCGGTAGCTGGGCTGGCCGGGGGCTGCCGATCTGGGCCCAGATAAGGCTGTTTGCCTGCTGCAGCATGTGTCATAGCCACAAGTCTTTCCGGTCATTCTGGTGATTCTGCTGTTATGGTCGCTGGGCTTTTATATACATAAAGATTTGTCTTTCTCTGTCTGACTGATTTCACTCAACATAATGTCATCAAGGTTTATACATAATTTTGTAAATGATAGAATATTCTTCATTTTTATGGCTAAATAATTATATATCTATTTTCTATCTATCTATCTATCTATCTATCTATCTATCTATCTATCATCTATCTATGTAAACATTTTCTTTATCAATTTACCTGCACATTGACATGAAGGTTGTTTCTATACCTTGGCTATCTGTAAATAATGCTTTAATAAACACAGGGGTGCAGATGTCTCTTAGAGATATTGATTTCATTTCCTTAGAATAATTACACAGAAGTAAAATTGCCAGGTCATATGATAGTTTTATTTATTTTTTTCATCATTTTTAAAAATATTGCCTGATGATATGTTTTTATTTATTTTTATAAAGAGAATATAGAATACAGAAAAAGAGGAGAGAGAGAGAGAGAGGGAGAGAGAGAGAGAGAGAGAGAGCAGAGAGAAATAGAGATATGATAGAGAAACATCCATCATTTGCCTCCTGAACACCCCCTGACAGGGGATTGAACCCACAACCTGGGTATGTGCCCTGACCTGGAATTCAATCGACAACCTTTTGGTGTAGTGAACAACACTCCAACCACCTGAGCCACCCAGCCAGAGTGGTAGTTTTCTTTTAAATGTTGTTGTTTTATTTTTTATATTCTTTTCCATAGTGGCTGTATTAATTTACATTCCCACCAACAGTATATAGGGCTCTTTTTTCTCCACAACTTCAGTTAATTGTTACCTCAACCTATGCAAATAAATAAATATAATATATCACATTAATAAAATGAAAGATAAACATCACATAGTCATATTAGATGCAGAAAAAAGCATTTGACAAAATTCAACACCTCTTCATGATAAACCCTCCACAAACTAGGTATAATAATGTGCATCAACATAATAAAAGCCGCCAGCTAATATCATACTGAATGGTGACAGGTTGAAAGCTTTTCCTCTAATATCAGAAACAAGAAAAGGGTGCCCATTTTCATCACTCTTACTAAGCATAATACTTTAGGAAAGAAAAAATAAATGAAAGCCATTCACATTGGAAAGGGAAAAGTAAACAATCTCTGTTTACAGGTGACATAATTTTATACACAAAAAAACTCTGAAGACTCCAGCAATTAATCCTATATAATAAAGAAGTAATATGCAAAATAACCCTCATGCCCTTACAAGATGACTGCCCAGGACCAGGCTGGCAGGGAGGTTAGTGAGGGAAGACCAAACAACTGAACAGCAGGTTGCATGGGATGACCAGGCCAGTGTGGGAACCATGAGGGGTGACCAGGACAGTAGGGGGGAAGTTGGGGGTGACCAGGCTCGCAGGGGGGCAATGAAGGGCAACCAGGCCAGCAGGGGAGAAGTTGGGGTTGACGAGGCTGGCAGGGGGTGCAGTTAAGGGCGA
>NW_006288892.1:79542-80128 GCF_000327345.1 Myotis davidii | reverse complement strand
GACAACCAGGCTGATGGGGGGAGGGTTGCGGTTGGGGCAACCAGGCTGGCAAGGTGGGCAATAAGAGGTGACTAGGCCAGTGGGGGGCAGAGGAGTTAGGGGTGACCAGGCCGGCAGGGAGAAGGCATTTGGGGGCAACCTGGGAGGCAGTTAGGGGTGGTCAGGCCGGCAGGGGGGCGGTTAGAGGCAACCAGGCAGGCAGACAGGTGAGCAATTAGGAGCCAGGGATCCAGGATTGTGAGAGGAATGTCCGACTGTCAGACATCCCCCGAGGGGTCTTGGATTGGAGAGGGTGCAGGCTGGGCTGAGGGGTCTCTCTTCCCTCAGCGCCCCCCACCCCCCGCACAAATTTTGTGCACTGCCTCTAGTTCTCTTTTTTTTTAAATATATTTTATTGATTTTTTACAGAGAGGAAGGGAGAGAGATGAGAGTTAGAAACATCGATGAGAGTGAAACATCAATCAGCTGCCTCCTGCACATCTCCCACTGGGGATATGCCCGCAACCAAGGCACACGCCCTTGACCGGAATCGAACCCGGGACCCTTCAATCCACAGGCCGACGCTCCATCCACTGAGCCAAACCGG
>NW_006288892.1:77821-79385 GCF_000327345.1 Myotis davidii | reverse complement strand
AGTACTGAAGGTATGTGCTCTGGACGAGAATCAAACCTGGGACCCTTGAGTCTGCAGGCTGATGCTTTATCCACTGAGCCAAGATGGTTAGGGCTGGGCCTCTAGTTCTTAATAAATTCAGTAAAGTTGCAGGATACAAAATCAATGTGCAAGTATCAATTGTGTTTCTATACATTAACAATAATAAATCAAAAATGAACATTTTTTAAGTTTACTTTTAATAGCATCATAAAGAATAAAATACCTAAGAATAAATTTTACCCAGGAGGTGAAAGATCTGTACACTAAAAACTATAAGATATTTATTTTTTAAAAAATGAAGACACAAATAATAAAAAGAAATTCCATGTTCATGGATTGAGAGATTATTTATTTATCATTTCTAGTGAATTTTAAATTCCTGTGTTTTTTTTTTTCAATATTAATTAGTATCCTTTTATTAAAAAAAAACAAAAACAAAACATCATTTGGCTTTTTTCTAAGGCAGGTCTAATGGTAGTGAATTCCCTTACCTTTTGTTTGTTTAGTTAAGTCATTATCTTTACATTTCTGAAAGGCGTTTCTTGGTATATTTTTGTTGGACAGTTTTTTATTTCAATATTTTAAATATATCACCCCACTTTGTTTTGGCATGCAAAATCTCTGTTGATAAATCTAAATATAGTCTTATGAGCAGACCCATTTATGTGATGAGTCACCTTTCTCTAGTTGCTTTCAAAAGTCTCTCTTTGCCTTTGACATTTGACAACTTAACTATAATGTGTGGGTTTCAACCTATTTGGGGTCCTTTAGACTTCATAAATTTGATGTCCATTTCTCTCACCATATTTGCTAAGTTTTCAGCTATTGTTGCTTTAAATTTATTCTCTGTCTTCTCTTCTTGGGATTACCATGATGTGTATTTATTTCTTTTAATGATAGCCCATAAGTCAGGTTAGCTTTTAATTCTTTTTCATTTAGTTTAATCCCTTGAGTGGACTGGAAATTGGGGACTAAATCAGGCAAAACTCACCACAAAGCTACCTAGCCAGACAGGGCATATGTTTAATTCTTCACATGGGCAGAGCCATTGATATGGCTCACTGCATGGGCACATTTATGAAAAAGATGCAGCCTTCTAAAATCTTATTGCTGTAAAGTTTACCCCTTCTTTTCTCTTTTCAATCTAATCCTTAGAGGCCAAACCCTGCAGATTTCCCCTATGAGGTGAGACTCAAGTGGGTCTCCTGGTAAGCACTCTGCAAGGCAGGGAGACCTAGATGTCAACTTTTGGATCTTTTTTCTCACTGGAAAAATTTTAGGTTCAGGGGGACCCTTTGGGTACTGTGTTTTGCTTGCCTGGGGTTGGTGCTATCTGGTCTGAATGTTAGCTGCTCTTTTTACCCTCTAATATGGCCCTTATGGGGTCCAGCCTCACATTAGGGTTCTGGAGTTTTTGCAATGGTATCTTGTCTATGACTAGTTGCTAGTTGGTCTTGTGAGGGAGACTGAAGTCAGGAAAGACCTATGTAATCAGCTTGATAACATCACTCCCTCTTCACTTTCTTGGCAGTATCAATTGCAG
>NW_006288892.1:52055-77748 GCF_000327345.1 Myotis davidii | reverse complement strand
AAACACGCTTCCTCCAATCACAAGCCTTATTGTTACTGATGTCAGTTGATGCAGTAATTGCAGGTGGAGGTGGAGAGTGAGCAGATACACGGGGACTGGAACGTTCTGAGCCCATAAAGATGTCAAAAAATAAAAAGATAAATACCAGTAAGTGACTGTCTTACTCTGCAAAATTCAAACTGAATGTAATCAGCTATGCAAAAGAGCAAAAGAGCATGGAAATAGAGCTGCAGAGAGATAATTTGGACCTCCTCCCACTGAGTGTATGATCACACAATGGAGAAAACAGGAAAAACAACTCCTTAAGATGTCAAAAAAGAAGAAGCCCTTAAGAGGAAAACCAGGAAAATGTTTAAAATATTGATTTATTAATTTTGGGTTGGAAAAGTGGGGAGTGTCTTATACATGGGGGCGTCTTATACAAGGAAAAATACAGTACCTTTTTCTTTAATATTTATTTATTAAATTGATTGGCATGACATTGGTCAACATGAACATATAGGTTTCAGGTGTGGGTTTCTATGTTACAAGATCTGCATATTGGACCTTGTGCCCACCATCCTGTCAAATCTCCTGTTACCATATATTAGGTCACCCTTTCCCTCCACTCCCTTTCCTCTGGCAATCACCACACAGCTGTTTGTGTTCATGAATTCCAGTTTTATATACCACATATGAGTGAAATCATATAGTTATTAGTTTTTTATGACTGACTTATTTTATTTACCTTTTTGTATGAGGATTTCTTGTTATCTAAGTACCATTAATTGAAAATATGATTTTTTCTCCATTGTACTGTCTCAGACCATTGGAAGAAATTAATTTGCCATAATTGTATGGGCTTATTTCTGCACTCCCAATTCTATTACTTTATGCCAGAAATATGATGTGTTTGTACTAAATTTTGAAATCAGCAAATGTGAGTATACCAAACTGGTACTATAAAAATATTTTTGGCTATTATAAGTTAAATATGAGGTTTGGGTTCAGCTTATCAATTTCTGCAAAAATTAAAAGCAGCTGGGATTTTAATAAGGATTACATTGAATCTGTATATCAATTTTGGGATATTTCCATTTTAATGCTATTACATATTCTGTTCCATGAGATGTCTTTCTATTTATTTAGATCTTTAAAATTAATTTACCAATAGTTTATAGTTTATAATGTTCAACTTTTTTACTACTTCTTAAAATTTGATGCATGTTTTATCTTTTTTTGTTATTGCAAATAAACTTTTTTTCTTAATTTTATTTTTGTACTATTCACTGTTGATGCATAAAATACAATTTATTTTTATGTTAATTATGTATCTGGAAACTTTCCTGTACTAATCTATTAATTATAATAGGATTTTACCAGAGTTTTTAAAAATTAGAAATAATTTTACTTTCTCTTTTCCAATCTGGATTTCATATATTTATTTTTATTGCCTAATTGTTCTGGCAAGGGCCTTCAGTATAAAGTTGAATATAATTTATTAGAGCAAACATTTTTATGTTTCTGATCTTAAGAAAAAAAAATGCAGTCTTTATTTAGTTTGAGGTTATTTGTGAATGTGTATAAATATCCTGTATCTGGTTGAGGATGCTTATATCTGTTCCTAATTTGTTGACTATTTTTTATCTTGAAAGGCTTTTGTATTCTGTCAAATTATTTTTCTAAATCAATTTTGATCATCATGTGGATTTACCTTTTATTTTATTACTATGGTATATTATGTTAATTGAGTATTGGTCTTAATCCAATTTTAAATTCTAAGATAAATCCTTCTTGGTCAAGGTATATCATCATTTTTATATGTAGATTGGTTTCATTTGCTAATATTTTGTTGATTTTTTTTGCATCATTATTCATCATTGATTTGCAGCTTTCCTTTCTCATGATATATTTACCTGGTGTTAGTATTACAATATTACTGACCTCATAGAATGAGTTAGAAAGGGTTCCCTCTACTTTATTTTCTCAAAGAGATTATAAAGGTATTATTTCTCCCTTAAATAATTTGCTAGAATTTATCAATGAAATCATCATGGCCTGGTCCTTCCTTTTTTTTTTTTAGAAACTTATTATTTACTCAATTTCTTTCATGTGTATAGTTCTATTTAGATTATTTATTTTATATTGTGTATGTCTTAGTAATTTTGATCTTTCAAAGTATTGGTTTGTTTCATCTAATTTATCAAATATTGAGGTATAGAGTTGTTCATAGTATTTATTATCCTTTTTATACCTATGACATCAGTAGTGTTCACCTCTATTTTATTTCTCATATCAGTATTGTTTTTTCTTCTCTCTCTTTTTCTTGATTACCCTGCCTAGAGGTTTATCCAAATTATTGATCTTTCCTAAGAACCAGCTTTCATTTTTATGTATTTTCTCTATTGTTTTTCTCTTTACAATCTTAATAAAAAATGAAAGGTAGATTTTTTAAATAGCTTAAAAATTATTTTTATATAAAGCCACCACATTAATTATAATTACTTTAAATTCTTGACTAATTCTCAAATATATGTCATAACTGATGTGGTTCTGATGCTTTCCTTTTCTCTTCAGTACATGTTTTTTTCTTTTCTCTAGCATTCCTGTAATATTTTTTAACAGACAGAAGTGATGTATCAAGTAATAGGAACAGAGGT
Source organism: Myotis davidii (assembly GCF_000327345.1). Lineage (NCBI taxonomy): Eukaryota > Metazoa > Chordata > Mammalia > Chiroptera > Vespertilionidae > Myotis > Myotis davidii. Next base: position 75,109 of record NW_006288892.1, on the reverse strand, counting down.
AACTAAGGCCTTTGTGTCAGGTTTGAAGTTAATCTAGCTAGAAGTTGGGCTGTGCTTACTGTTTGCTGTGTCTGTATGTAACAGAAGCTTCACATTTATCTAATATCTTTGTTGTCACTCACTTTGCCTTTGGCTTCCGGAAGTACTCCAGCTCAGATCAGGTCTGTGTCTTGTGGCTCCTTACAATGCAATGGACTACTATTGCATTGAAGCCCCACTGAGAGAAAATGCTCCATAATTAATCTGATACCCAAATCTCTGCTTTCAGTGGGCCTGCGGCTCTGGGCTGTGACCTTTATTCATGGTTCTTAGTTCTTCCTTCCTCAGGTGAGGCAGGGAGGATGAAGGGGACTGGAGTCACAGAAATGCCTTTCCTCCATGGGAAATATGACTAAGGGAAAGATTGTTTTCCTAGAAAGTAGGTCTTTGTTGTAAAATATACTCTGCGCATATTTCAGAGAGTTTACTCTTCCCCTCCTCCCCCTGTTGGAGGAGCTATGAGAAAAATTTTCTTGGCTCTTCAGTTTGAGAATTTGGTGGGTTCTTAGAAGTCAAAAACTGCAAAAGAGTTTTAGCCTCCGCCCCTCGCCTAAGACTATAGCCCTTAAAAATTTCTTACCTTCAAGTGAATCCAAACTTGGTCTACAGTAATTTGTAAAAATTACAATATAACAAATATCTCCACCTGTTTATAGCTCCAGCAATTTCTCTTCCAGATGAGCTTGCCTTGTGGCTGTATGCTCTTGGTTCACACATCTCTTTTGATTTGGGGAGGAGCAGTTTTTCTTGTGCCCTTTATTCTCTGATGGATGCAAGAAAAGTTAATCGTTTTAGTTATTACAACCTTTTCTATTTGTAAGAGTAGAGATAATGACATCCAAGATTTTGACATGATAGAACTGAAACCAGCAATGCATTTTTACTTCTCCAGTTCTGAAACTCAATTGTTTGTGTGTTAGATTATTTGCTATTGTACCACAGCACTTGGAGAAAATATATTTTCATTTTACATTTACATTTATGTTTATGTTCTCATTTCACTTTCATTTATATATTGTTGGTTCACTTTTTCCTCTTTTATATTAATTTGGATATTTTCTATTGATTTGTATTTCAAGTTCACTGATTCTTTCCTTTTCTGTCAAGCTACTAAATAGCTTATAAGGAGGATTCTTCATCTTTAATATTTTATTTATTGCATTTCCATTTGATTATCTTATTATATAGTTTCCATCTCCCTATGAAATTTCCTACTTCATAATAAGGTTTAAAAAGAAAATTACCTGAAATTAAATCCATTGTCAAAAGGGATAACTTAACATTTGTTAAGAGTGCATTCTATTCATAACATTTCTTTTTAAAAATAGTATGATTTAAGATTTAGTCTTGTTTTTTCATTGTTAATTTACCAGTAAAACTTTTTTAAAAAAATAAATAACAATTATCAAGAAAATCAAACATAAACTAAACTTATAGAAGTGGGTAGAAGACCTTTTATAACACCTCTGCATGGACAAAAATTATTTATATATCTATCTGCTTTAACATTTTCAGGGAAAATCGGTCATTTCTGTTCAGTAGATATACACCTTTTCTACCTTTAAGGCAAATGTAAAACATTTTTATTGTCCCTCCGCTGGAAATTTCTGTTTTTCAAGTTAAATAATCATTTTCTTTCTCCAAAAAAAAGTTGTTCATCTTGGAACGAGTTTGAGAATAGGGTATATTTGAAAAATATGCACAATATCTAAAATGTCTTAATGTATGACATGAAAATGTTGATTTTTTTATTTCTTCTTTTCTATCAATATGAGAATTCCTGTAAATAAAAAAGAATATAATTATGCACCATGGGTTATGAGAGGGACCTTTCCAGATAACATCTTGTAGTTGGAACCAGTTAGTTGATTATTCCTCTTTCCTGAAAGCTTCCAAGAAAGTTTCACTTCTCCTATCCCTCTGTTGGAATAGAGAAAACAGATTTCTAGAATCCTATCTGTTGAAGATTTTAACTTAGCTATATTATGATTTTTTTCCACTTTAACAAATAATTTCAGATATACTATTAATGGTTTTATATGTGCTTGCATTATTTTCCAGATATTTTTATTTATTCTAAAATTAATAATCTAATATTTTAAGGTAAATTTAAAAACTAGTTATTTTTTTCTAAAACTGTTTTCTATATATATAAAAAGCCAGCGACCAGAATGCCGTAACAACTGAAATGACAGAATGACTGGTTTCTATGCTGCCCACTGTGAACTGCCCAATCAGGGGCAGGGCCGCTGGCCAACTTTCTGTGGTCCCTCCTCCTGGCTGGTCTGGCCCTGATTGGCCTCCTCACCCCATAGGCCTGGGGCCCCTCCCCTCAGCCAGCCCTTTCCCCAATCAGCCCCACACTCCAATCAGGGGGGTGGGGCCGGCTGGCCAACCTCCTGCAGCCCCTCCCTCTCTAGCAGGTCCAGCCCTGATCTGCCCCAATTGGGGCCAGGCTGGCCAGACCCCACCTGTGCATGAATTCGTGCACTGGGCCTCTGGTAATAGATATTTTTAAAACTTTTAAGATTATATCCTGATCACTACACACTTTTTAGAATGGCCTAAATCTGAAACAGTGACAATACCAAATGCTGGATGTAAGCAAAAAGAACTCTCATTCATTGCTGGTGGAGATGTAAAATTATAAAGTCATTTTAGCAGACAGTTCAGTGGTTTCTTATAAAACTAAACATAGTTTTAACATATTATCAAGCTATTGTGCTTCTTATTATTTGTCCTTGGGAACTGAAAACTTATTTCCACTGAAAAACCTGTACATAGCTGTATATATCATCTTTCTCCATAATTGCCAAAACTTACAAGCAACAAAAATATTCTGTAGAAGGTGAATGAATAAGTAAACTGTGGTACATCCAGGCAATGGACTATTATTCAGTACTAAAAAGAAATGAACTATCAAGCCATGAAAAGATATGGAGAAAACTTAAGTGTAATATATTGAGTGAAAGAAGCAGATCTGAAAAGATCACATTCTCCCGTTATTCCAACTAAATGACATTATGGAAAAGGCAAACTATGGAGACAATAAAAAGATCAGTGTTTGACAGAGGTTGAGGGGTTATGGGCATGGATGAATAGGCAGAGCTCAGAGGATTTTTTTAAAGCAGAACATATACTCTACATGATACCATAATGATGAATACATGTCATTATATATTTATCTGAACCCATAGAATGTACAACACCAAATGTGAATCATAATGTGATCTGTGTTGGTTCAAATCATTCATTTTGACAAATTACCACTCGCTGGAAAATACTAATGGGAGGCTGTGCATGTGTGTGGGCAGGGAGGATATGGGAAACCTCTGTAACTTCTATTCACACTATTGCTGTGAATTAAAAACTGCTCTAAAAATTAATGCCTTAAAATTAAATCTTTCTCTTATATAAATAAGTTTCAGTGGCTTTGTTAGTATGATTTCTGCTCAATGACAGATTTTTATAGTTAAAAAATTAAAAAATAATGTTAACTCCATTAAGGAAAATCACAACATTGCCAGAGTTTTAACAGTGTCTCTAGGGAGGCAGAGCAGAGGCAGACATGTCATGACAACTGGGGTTCTGTTATAAGGTGAGTTTTTCAATGTGTAGGCCTGATTTCTATTGGGTGAGGTTAATGGTGTAATAGCTTAATGTAGTAAACATAATGACATGCCAATTTCATGTTGAGAGAATAAAGCTACTCTTAGAGAGTAAAGAGTGTCTTGTTTTGCATTAAAGAACATTTTCTCTTACCCAGACCAGAAAAGGGGATGCAAATGAATTGAGAATCATTACAAATTAAATTAAGATATCTTACCAATCATACTTTAAGCAAATGTAATCTACTAACCATCACAAAGAGATTTTTAAAAAACCTACTGTGAGCTAAATGTGTAATTTACATTTCATTCTCTTTTTATGCACCACATTAGTTTTTACTTCTTATCCAATTAAGGATATCATATTAATAACAGTTTACAAAAATAATAAGATACATATTCATGGCTCTTAATGAAAGAGACAAAATACCTCCCTGCCCATGGTTGTTTCTATCCTGTGCTTTAACAGCAACTAACCTGTTATCTTGAATGGCTAGTTGAATTGCTTATATTTTATTTCCTAGCTTTCTTTTTCTGGGTAGAGGAGAAAAGTAAAGGACTCTGAGCTGTCAAAAATAACATAGCTTCTTAGCTTTAGGGGAATTTTTTAATGATGATACTACTTTAAATGTGCCTCTGATAAACTTCTTTCACTGAAAGGGAGTCCATATGTGATATAGGCATATTTGTTTACAGATCTAATCACAGCATTTATATTAATAACATAAAAGGAAAGCTTCAACCCTACTTGTAAATTTATTTTAGACTTTTGATATTATTAAGGAATGAGGATTCTGATACTCAAAATTTTCATATTCAAATGCTCATTTGAAAAAAAAACAAATAAAAAGTATTATGCAAGGACTGCTAATCCAGCCGTTTTACTTCTGGGCTTAATTGGATTGACCTAAAATTGATATTTAATGTCAGTATGCATTATATCATCAACACAAGCAATAATTACCTGACATAAAAGAAGCTATGAAGAGGAGTCAATGATTAAAATCTCAAACTAAAGATATATTAGTTTATTTCACTCAGTCTTAGCATAAACACTTTTTAGTCACATATGTTAGACACTTAATATACCAATTTGATGCGATCTTTCTACATTTTTATCATTTATGTTTATCTCCTAGACAGAGACAAGTGAAGGGAATTGGAGCCCAATAAAAAGGCCTTGGAAATGATTATACACCTTTTCTTCCAGGCAGCATGTTGACTGTTGTCTCTAAATACAGGTGTGTAAAGTCTGAGTTCTAAAGGCAGGTACACATCATCGATTACAAGCCTTTCCCATTTGTGTGTAGAAAAATAAAAATAGGCAACACAAGCTTTGTTTGAGGAAATTATCACATGTATTTATTTATGTATATTTTATTCCATTTATCCATGATAAGTTAATATTAGATGCTTTCAAGTGAGTATCAAGAATATTTTATTTCAGAAAAAAAATAAAGAGATTACCATGGCTAATATGGAAAAAATCAATAGAAATGTGGAGAGAGTGATATATATACATATATATATATATATATACATATATATATATATATTCATATCACACAAAAGTGACACATTCAATATTTTTAGCTGCATAACTCACACTGATATTATCTTATTCACCCTGTTTGAAAATGTACCCCCTCATTTATATCAGCAGTCCTGATCTTCCTTTCCTGTTATAATTTTCTTTTTTATTTCAGTTATCACCAAATATGTTAAATAATGTATTTATTATGTATGTTTATTACTATCTGTTTTCTCCCTTAATGTTAACTTCATGAGAGCAAGGATTGTTTTGTTCATTGATACATCTCAATTGTCTATAACAGTGCGGCATAAATATAGTAGGTGCTTAAAAATTAACATTACAAATAGTATGTTGTGTACATATTTATGTGTACTAGTTAATGCAGGGATAAAGATAGATAGATAGATAGATAGATAGATAGATAGATAGATATAGATAGATAAATAATATATGTTTCCAGATTTTGCAATTATACTTTTCATGTATTTCTCTAATTTTTCTTCTTCTGGTGTTTGAGCTGTCCTTTGTCATTTAAATAGGACACAAAATAGAAAATGCACAATGTTTAGAAGTTTAAATCAAAAAGTCTATCTTAAATGCCTAACCTAATATTCTGAATTCAGAGTCCTGAGATAAATGCTTTGTTAAGCAAAATGCTTTAAAAATTATCTTTTTTTCAATGTCTCAACTCTATATATTGTTATCATAATGCTCTGAGGTTGGTTGACCAATATTTCTACTAAATCAAATAAAATGAAAGTTACTCCTCAGCTAAATAAAACAATTTTGTGTTTCATCCAAATATTTCAATGAAATGGTTGCCAGATCTCAGTAGTATCATCTGAGCTAATAGAGCTCAGACGAGTTTGAGTTAGAGGCAAAAATTACTGCACTATAGAAAAATACAAAAGTATTTTACATAACTATGTTTTAAACTGGCAAATCTAAAATCTGGAAAGCTCATCTATAATAATAAAAGCATAATATGCTAATTAGACCAGACATCTTCCGATGTCATTCTGGACGTCCTTCCTGACCAAGCCAGGCCAGAGGGAAGCCAGCCAGGGTCCCTGGTGGCTGCCGGCAGCCGGGCGGGAGGGAAGCCCCAGTCCCGGGTGCCAGAGAGAAGCCAGTGCCGGCAACCGGGGAAAGGAAAGCTTGCTCTTGCATGAATTTTTGTGCATCGCGCCTTTATAGTTTAATATTTTCATCACCAATGGCAAACTAGTTGGGTTGTTACAACCTATCAAGCAATGCAGGTGAATTCGACTGTATTTTGAATTGTCTTATGAAAAACAAATTTAAATTTCTGATGAAATATTTAGGTCTGGACTCAAAGTGTTCATCCTCAGTGGTAACTAAATAATATCATCTTCATGCATTTTTACTGCATATTATAAACTAGAATCATTTTGTTATTTGATTATTGGCTTTCTTCCTCACTAGCATATAAGCTCTATGAAGGCAAGAGCTTGGTATGCTTCATCATTTTTTCCCAGTAGTAAGAAAACTATGTCTCATAAAGTCTAGGTGCTCAAATAATAGTTGGCCTCTGCAAAGCCCCTTTTCACGCTCCAGCCCCACTCCAAGAAGGGCTCTGAAAAGCCTTTGTACAGAACATTTAAGGTAATAAATACCTTTTTCTGAAAAACATTTCTTTATCTTTCCCAGAAACATCTCCACATGTGAGTTATAATTCTATTGTCACATTAGAGAGTTCAGTAGGTGTGAGCTCATAACCTCATACTTGTCTTTAGAAATGAGCTGATTTTCAAGTTATTTTGTTCTTGAGACAATAGCTTGAGTATTAACGTAAAAAACAAATAGTATTAATATGTTGCTTGAGAAAAATGGATGAATGGGGAAGACTACAAAAATGCAGACCATGATGGTGGAATAGGAAATGATCTATTAAAATTAGATCATTTTAATAGATCATTAAAATTTTAAATATGTTAAATCCAAGATGTCTTTTAGGGATTCAAGTAGCTATAATGAGTATTCAGTTGAATGTATAAGCCTGGAGTCAGGAGAGAGGTCTTAGCTGAGTATGTAAATTTGGGAGTTATTATATCAATATTTAAAGCCATAAGAAAAGAAGTAAATGTAGATATACAGAAGAGGCCTAAAGATCGATATCTGAGATGTGCCAGCATTAAGCAATTGTGATGATTGGATTTACCAACTAAAGAATATGAGAAGGAGTAATCAGAGAGGTCGGAGAAAAAAAAAGTAGGTAGCTGTGGTATTCTAGCCATCAGATAAAAGAGATTTTTGAAAGGCTGCGATTGAAATGCTAGGAGTGAAATATATTATTTTTCACAATATTTAAAAATTATATTTAGTTCTATTTGTTTTTATTATAAAACCAACAGGTGCAAAACAGATGCATTAGGAAAGAGAAAAAAAGTAATTCATATTTAAGTTCAGTAAAACATGAGCTGAGACCTAAAGCCATTATTAGTCAAGTTTAATTCCTTCCAGTTGATTTCCTTTTATGCATAGTCCTAAATAATGAACTAATATTGTATGTACAGATGTTATCAAACTTACATATTTTACATTCAACCATATGCACTTAGAATAATATCATTGCTTATTGACTACCTTTTTTTTACATTTTATTGAAATATAATTCACTTGTAACATTATATATTAAAGAAATAATAATTCATAAGAGTTTAAACTGTACTTCTGAACCTCTTATTGATGGATATTCAGATTTTATCTTTCAATCAAAAACTATTTTTGAGAGCCAATTTGTGACAGATGCAATAGAGGGAAGAACAATATTCTAGAGAAAAAATATATATACAAGTCAGTAAACAATTACAAAATTATACAAAATTTAGAAATTCATATTTATTATAGCCCAAGTATTATTCTGAGTGCTTTACAGATGTTATCATATTTAATCTGACCAAATCTTATATGAGCATGAGTGTGTGCACAGGAATGGAAGAGTTTGGGGTTATTTAAAAACTTCAACTAGTTCATGTAAACATGACTGGGGTCTAGCTTATGGCAAGGGGGTTGCTCTGAGGAGACTGCCTGGAAGGGTGGCCTGAAGGGAAAGGCTGGGACCACTTAGCCGTTTCAGAGAACGTCCCATGTGCTGTCTGAAGGAGATTCTGGCGATCACGGAAGCTGTCAAAGGCTTTAGAAACGGAATGGCATGAGCAGATTTATGATCTAGAGACGGGTTCCATAAGTGAGACTAGAACCGTGTAAGCTACCAAAGAGACGGCTCGGGGAGAGGTGTGAAGCATGAAGCACACCTGGCTGGAGAATGCTTTTCTCTGCTTAGGAAGATTTCTCTTAGGAACAAAGAGTAAATAGGTCAAGAATGTGAATTTTGGAACAGAAGTTGATTATTTGAGAAAATTTTCTCAGAATATTTGGCCACCTTGGAGTGCAGATACATGGTTTTATTTTGTTAGTTTGTATTTATCATTTATTTTTATCACCTGGCCAAAATCATAGTAATTGCCAGTTGTCATTTATATTTTCTCTCCATCTTTGATTTTAGCTATTTGATTAAGATGTGTCTAGGTATGTGAGTGTTTTTTTTTAAGTTTCCATTCAAATATCTTTCTGAGATTTCACTTTAAATAATTATTACTATTTTCATTGTTATTAATATCATTATCATCATTAATACTTGTGAGGTAATAAAATTTTCAGCATTGTCTTATATATGGAATTCATTCATTCATTTGACACGTTTTCTAAGTTCTACTAATGACAAAACTGTTATACTAAGTCATGTTGTGGGCTCCCAAGGATGTATAAATCATAATGGAAAAGTAATATGCTTCTCACCAGCAAGGCAATAGTTTGCAGACATGCTTGCTTGTTTCTCCCAGTGGCCAGCTTGTTATCCCATACAGAGCCCAGCTTTCTGGACTCCAAGCCTCATCCCCAAGAATGCCTTATCTGTCTAGTGCGGTGGTTCTCAACCTTCCTAATGCCGCGACCCTTTAATACAGTTCCTCATGTTGTGACCCCCGATTTCATTGTTTCAAATTGAACATAATTAAAGCATAGTGATTAATCACAAAAACAATATGTAACTATATATGTGTTTTCCAATGGTCTTAGGCGACCCCCTGTAAAGGGTCGTTCGATCCTTAGGTTGAGAACTGCTGCTCTGGTGGTTCCTGGTTCCTTCCTAGTCTATACTAGATGTTTAACCAATACTATGTTACCACTTTGCCTATTGAAGGCACTCAAGGATTCCTCTTTGTTCTCTATTTCTTGACTCACCTGGCCTGGTAAGAGCCAGAGGCCTGGAGCCTACTGGAACTGAGCCCCTTAAAGGTACTAATGCACAGGAAATGGTACCTCAGGGACAGTGCCTCTCAACTATTTGATTTTTTTTCCCAGTAGCTAAGCTCTTTCATGTTAAAAATAAGAGAGTTGAATTAAAGAATTAAAGAATCTTCAGAGTTCTATCCAAATGAAAATCTGTGATTCTTTAATTTCTTAAGGAAAACGAGTCATATGATTTAAAGTTGGAAAGCAACAAATAAATACATACTTGTTGTAAAAATGAGAATACTGAGTCAAAAGAAAGTTAAATGAATTGCCCCAAACCACCTATATATACAGTATATATAAAAATAAGTAATATGCAAATTAGGTCAGGATGTTATAATGGTCGTGACCAGTTCAGGAGGAGGGACCTGGCTCACCCTGAGCCTGAGAGAACAACATGCAGGCACAGTCCAGAGCTGGAGAGAACAACCCATCAGGGGGATCCGGGCCCCACCCCTGCAGCGGTGCTCGGCTGCTGGGGCTGGAGCCAGAGGGGAGACAAGCCTGAAGGGGGTCCAGACCACAGCCTGAGCCCCAGGGCCAGTGCTGGGCTTCTGGAGCCAAAGCCAGGGGAGACACAAACCCACAGAAGTTGGCCCTGATTGGGCCGGTCCCTATGAAGCCCCGTGTAGCTATCAAACCACCTATCAGGGGTTAGGGCCTTTAGCCAACCTCGCAGTCCCTCCCCCCATGCCAGCCTGCCCCTGATAGGACTCTCCCATCCTGATAAAGAGCAGGGCACACAGAGCCTGGTCCCTTCCTGGCAGCCCCGAGTCCGTGGGGTTGAGAATTCTTATGGTTCTGATGGGGCTAGTCTCTGTGACATCCACTGTAGCCATCAAACCACTGATCGGGGGTGGGGCCATCGGCCAACCTCGAAGCCCCTCCCCCCTGCCGGCCTGCCTCAGACTCTCCCATCCCCATCAAGAGCAGGCCACAGAGAACCTGGACCCTTCCTGGCAGCCCGGAGCCCATGAGGTTGAGAATTCTGATGGCCCTGACCAGAGAGCAGAGGCACCTGGTGGGCAGGGACAGGGACCACAGGCCTCCAGGGAGCAGGCAGAATTGGCAAGGAGAGGAGAGGGCCTGCGAAGGGGGAGGAGGTGAAGCCAGTCATCATCAGCCCAGAATCCAGCCCTTCCCCTCCAGAGGCAGCAGGACTTAAACCCAGAACCCCAGCCCGAATCCGAAGAGCCCTAGGGAGGCTTCAGGAAGCTCTATGCAAAGCTGCGCATTGAGAACTAGAGACTTCGTGAGGCCCTGACCCAGACCACACTGTTGCTGGGGCAGCTCAAGGTGGAGCTGGAGCCCACCACACAGAGGCAGGAGCGCTTTGCAGAGAGGCCGGCCCTCCTGGAGCTGGAGAGATTTGAGCGCAGGGCCCTGGAGCGCAAGTCCGCTGAGCTGGAAGAGGAGCTGAAGGGCCTGTCCAACCTCCCGGCTGACAACCAGTGCCTCAAGGAGGAGAAGGCGGCCCTGATCCGCTCATCAGCAAACTGTCCAAGTGACCCCAGAGGATTTGCCCCTGCACCCGCATTTATACAGCTGCTTCTGCCACACGCACCCCTTACCCTATGAGAACATGAGTGACAGGAATGCTGGGGAGTGTCTGAGAAGCCATAACTTCCCCTTGGGACCTCCAGGCTGTGAGGGGAGGACAGAGCCCCCAGGAGCCAAGGGGGCCATCTGAGGCCAGGGTGGAGACGGGAGGCTGAGCCAGGTAGGGGGACCAGGGCTGCAGGCAGGACCAAGAAGGAACCGAGGACCAGAAAGTGCCAGGACCAGTAGCCAGGACCAGAGTGGCCACCCAGAGGTCCCCTCTCATATGTGCTGCCACCAGTCACCCCTCCAGCCTCTGAGCAGGGATCTGAGAATGTGCCAAGCATCCTACTGGCCTAGGCCAGGTGAGCCTGTATATAGGGTCAGTGTGCAATAGGAAGGGATGTCTTCTATTTTTTGCTGCCCCCTCTCCAACGTTGTCCCAGGCAGGGAGAGAATGTATTTTGAGACATAGCACAGGCACCACAAATAAAACTTGTGAAGCTGCCTATGACTGGCCCCACCCCAGATCTGCCCCCCCACCACGATCAGGAGCAGGGCTGGCAAGCCAACCACCCATGGCTCCTCCCCAAACTGCTGGCCCCTGATTGGCACCCCCCCACCTCATTCAGGGGTGTGGCTGGCCAGCCCACCTACACAGCCCCTCCCCATGGCCGGCCCCACCCCTAATCAGCCCTCCAACCCCAATCAGGCCAGTAGGGGGGATATTTGGGGGCATCAGGCCAGCAGTTGGGGGCATCAGCCTGGCAGGCAGAGTGGTTAGGGGCGATCAGGCAAGCAGGCAGGTGAGCGGTTAGGAGCCAGTGGTCCTGAATTACAAGAAGGATGTCCAACTGCCAGTGTGGGATTGGGCCTAATACAGCAGTTGACATCCCCTGAGGGGTCCCAGATTGGAGAAGGTGCAGGCCGGGCTGAGGTACCTCCCCTCACCCCGTGCACAAATTTCATGCACTGGGCCTCTTGTATAGATATAAAATGCAAACAAAAAGTAAGAAGAAGATCTAAGTCATGGTTCTTGACCACAAGGAAGGCTTGGAAGAGCCTTTACAGCTTAAAGGAAATTTGTTAAAAGCTTGTTTCTATTGTTTACTTATCTATAAATCCTAAGCAAAGTGACTCAACTTTTTAAAAATTCTATCTGCCCTTTCATGAAATAGGACAATAATGGCAGTATTGGCTCCCTAGGGCTGACATGGGCAGATAATGACGTTGTTGACAGTGCTTGGCTAAGTGCTATCAATAAATGTATTATGGTATTAATGCATGGACTGTAAATTAGTGAGCAGAGAAACTGTCAAATCAGCATTCTCTGCATTATTTTGAATGGAAATATGCTACAGTTCTCACAGACCTCAATTATACACAAGAAGGTTAGGAGCAGGTTGCATGTTTGGTTTTATGCAGTTATTCAGACTGGGTAGTGTTTTTAAAAAATTAATTAACCTAACTAATATATTTGCTTGCAATGTATGGAAGGTGGTATGGTTCTAATAAACATGGAGCACTTGATGAAAGTAAACATAGAGATGGAGGTTGGGATGGAGAAACTGCAGAGTAACTGCTGTAGAACTAATTGTTTTCTTCAGTGCCAGCGTGGAGTTTCTAAAACATATTTTTTAGGCAATGCCTAAATTTTTATTCTTGTTTATTGACCAAGGATTGCTTCATTTACTGTGCTAACCAGGTTGTGTAGCAGTTGGCCGGCCCTACGGTTTTGCTGAATGGGTCCTGTGAGTAATGCCCACAGGTCTCCCATAGATGGCAGCATTTCACAAACAACACACTGACTGTGACCCACCCAGCTCCCTCCCAACCTCCCCCACCCCCCTCTCCAAGCCCTTACTCTTTCCTCTCAAAGAGAAAATAGCTCCATAATCTGTTGACAGGATTAAAGACCCCTGTTGTTTAACAGGAAGTAAATAAATCCTTATGGCATTCTGAAAACCTCAGAAGTGAATGAGAGTGGTAAGAAATTGTTTATTCTATGGTAAAGGTATCAAATGAATATTTACAGCATTTAAAACAATTACCTTAGATTGATGTGGACTAGTGTTAAAACCCAGCCTGTTTGCATTATCTAGTTTGGAATATCTGTTAAACTCTTACACAGTAGGTTTACTTTCTGAGTACAGAATTTCTTGCCAGCATGAGTTATAGTGAACAGTAAAGCTGAGAAGACAGTGACATTTTCTTTTTAAATTCAAATAAGGCATTGAGAAATTAGAATATTATCTATTATGTATGCAAATCATTGTATGAAATATATGCCAGGTGATACTGTGAACTATACAAATAAAATAAGCAAAATAAAACATACAATACTAGAAGATAAATTGTATCATAATGGCTATGTTTAAGCAAAAGTTTATCTTTGACAAGAAATTCCGTTGAAAGTCTCAATTTTAAATAAGGTTAAGTTAGACATAAAAAAGCACTCGTTAGACCATTGATGCTGATTTAATTGGTTTTAACTAGTATTCTTAAGTACGTTTCTTAAATAATTCCAAAATGATACAGGGCAATAATCTAAGTCCATCAGAGAAATTTACCCAGTCAATTATGTGATCCTGATACACATTTGGGTTTTCAGCAACTTTAGACTGCATTATTTTTTTAACTCCTATTTTTTTTCCTGCAATTTTGTTTACACTGTATATTTCAGGAAGCTGCTGATTTTTTTAAAACTTTTAATCCTCACTTGAGGAAGTTTCCATTGATTTCAATAGAGAAAGGGAGAGAAAGAGAAAGGAAGGGAGAGAGAGAGAGAGAAAGAGAGAGAGAGAGAGCATCGATCTGTTGCCTCCTGTATGCACTCCGACTCCAACTCTCAACCAAGAAGAAAGAAAGAAAGAAAGACTGATGTAAGAGAGAAACATCTGTTAGCTGCCTCTTGTATGCACCCAGACCAGGGACTGAACCTGCAACCTGGGGATGTGCCCTGGTTGGGAATTGAACTCAGGGTATGGGACCATGCTCTAACCAACTGATTGAGTCACGCTGGCTAGGGCAGAAGTTGATGACTTTTTTAAAGAATATTGATATGTGATGATAATATATTATTAACTAAATGTTTTTCATATTTATAATTTTCATATTTTTAAGATCAGTATTTCGAATAAGAAAATAAAAATGGTCCTACAAATGGTAATCTAATAAAATGTCTGATCTTTTTTTTTTTTTATTAATCCTCACCTGAGGGTATTTTTCCATGGATTTTTAGAGAGAGTGGAAGGGAAAGGGTGAGACAGAAACATCCCTAGATGTGAGAGAAACACATGAATTGGTTGCTTCCCGCACTCGCCCTGATCAGGACTGAGCCTGTAACTGAGATACATGCAGTGACCAGAATTGAAACTGGAACCCTTCGGTCAGCAGGCCAATGCTCTATCCATGGAGTTAAACCAGCTAGGAAAAATGTCTGATCTTTAAGAGTACAACTAGTCTATAAAACTTAATGAGGGACCAAGTATGATTTTTCTTTATATTCAAGTGTTAAACTGAAATGTTGACTATCATTCTACTCTTATTTTTAATGAAAAATAATTAAATAAATTGGTCTTAAGAATTAATTAAACTCATACTCAAATACTAGATATAATATTAATTCTGCATCACTTGGACTTCTCAATCATTCTGGTCTTCAGTTGCCATATTGATAAATGTGAAAATAACTATTTTATGTAAAACACATAGTGCTAATTTAGTAAGTGGTCATAAATATTATTTCTGGAAATTTAATACTGAACATTTACTTGAGTAATAATCCAGAAAAGGCTGTAAAAACTAGATACAGTGGCAGATCTCTGTTGCTTACTACCCCTTACACTTGAGTATGTCATGTGATTGTGCACTTTCATAGTGCAAACTGATGCTATTGATAACCAGTCAATGCCTGTTGGCCAATCCAGATGTTGTCCATCAAGAATATTAAGCTTGACAGAATTCATTTAGCAGCCCAGAGTAGTGAGAACATTGCACAATTATGTTGCATCAAAAACATAATTCAATAAAACATAATAATGGTGATAAAAAGGTGATGAAAAACTGACCAGTAATTGCTTTTTTTCCTCTTAGCTTATGATAAATACTTTTGATGCTTTATTTACTGCTGCTGCTCAAAGAAAATAAATAAAACACTGTGTAATGTGCTTTTTTGTATGGTAAGAACATAACCTGACATCTTCCCTCTTAACAAAATTTTAAGTATACAGTGCAATATTAACTATAGGCATGATGTTGTACAGCAGATCTCTAAAATTTTTTCATCTTGCTTAACTGATACTTTATACCCATTAAACAACTTATTCTTTCACTTTTCTTCCAACTTCTAGAAACTATTATTCAACTTTCTACTTCTATGAATGTGACTATTTTCAAATACCTCAAATAAGTGGAATTATGGTGTATTTGTGTTTTTTTGTGTGACTGATTTATTTTACTTAGCATAATGTCCTCAAGTTCATCCATGTTGTCACATATTGCATGATTTTATTTTATGTATTATTTTATTAGAGGCCTGGTGTACGAAATGCACTGGGGGGGGGTCCCCCCCTCAGCCCAGCCTGCACCCTCTCACAGTCTGGGAGCCCTGGAGAGATGTCCAACTGACAGCTTAGTGCTTCTGTGGAGGCGGGAGAGGCTCCTGCCACTGCCACTGCGCTCGCCAGCAATGAGCCTGGCTTCTGGCTGAGCTGGGAGCACACTGATAACCAGGGGCCAGTTCCTGCATTTAGTGTCAGCCCCCTGGTAGTCAGTGAGCATCATAACAACTGGTAGTTCCACTGTGGGGCTGAAACGGGCTCTCCAACATCCCCCAAGGGATTCCAGATTGCAAGAGGGCACAGGCCAGGCCAAGGGATCTCACTGGTGCACAATCGGGGTTGGGGAGGTTGCCTAGATGGGGAGGGACCACAGGAGGGCTCCTGAGCATGTCTGGCCCATTTTACTCAGTCCTGATCAGCCGGACCCCATCAGCAAGCTAATCTACAGGTCAGAGGATCTAACCCCCGGGTGATCAGTGCATGTCATAGTGACTGGTCGACCAGTTGACTGTCCCCTGGTGGTCAGTGCATGTCATAGCGCGCAATTGAACAGTCTTAGCATATCATTAGCATATAATGCTTTTATTGATTGAAAGGCCAACTGGATGACCAGACACTTAGCATATTAGGCTTTTATTAAGTAGGATTTTATTAAGGCTAACTCTCCATTATTAAGTATATAGATTTCCTTTACCCAGTAACCCATCAATGGACATATAAGTTATTTCCACATCTCAGCTATTGAACATGTGAATGCTAATATCTATTTGAGATTCTGATTTCAATTCTTTTGGATAATTATTTGTAAGTGGAATTGCTGACTCATATGGTAGATCTATTTTTTAATTTTTTGAGAAACATTAATATTGTTTTTCATTTATCATTTTAAATTGCCACCAACTGTGTTCAAGGGTTCCAATTTCTCTACAAATTCACCAACACTTTGTGTGTGTGTGTGTGTGTGTGTGTGTGTGTGTGTGTTTAATAATAGCCATCCTAACAGGTGTGAGGTGATATCTCATGTTGTTTTGATATGCATTTCCCTCATGATTAGTAATTTCAAGCATCTTTTCAGGTACTGGTTGGCCATTTGTATTTCTCCTTTGGAGAAATTTTTATTCAAGTTCTTTGATTATTTTAAAGCAGGTATTTGTTTTTATGCTATTGAATTGTAGGAATTCTTTATATAGTTTGGGCATTAACCCCTTTTATGATGATTTAAAAATATTTTCTTCCATTTACTCTGTTGCGCAAAAGCTTTTTAGTTTGATATAGTCTTGCTTGTCTATATTTGTTTTAGTTGCCCATGTTTTTGGTGTCATATCCCCCAAAAATCATTGTCAACACCAATGTCATGAAACTCTTATTTTTTTATGTTTTACAGATTCATTTTTAAGCTTTTAACTCATTTTAATTGGTTTTTGTGTAAACAATACATTTTTAAATCATCATTTTGTTTTAAACTTTATGTAATAATCTTATATGTGCAACAAATCTATACACACTCTCTTTTTTAAGCGATCTCTCTTGACTTTTGAAATTAATTAAAAATTATTTCAATAGCTATAAATAATTGTGACTGTTTTAAAAGTAGCTGTATCAGTATTTTGATTTGCTTCTTTGAAATCATGTGGCTACATACAAATATGTTATATGGGCCAATATTTTGAAGGAGTATTATATTTTTACAAAAGTAGGAAACAGTAAGAGATTTATCTATAGTTTTTAGTAAGATGCCAAAGATACATTTTCCATGTATCAGATAATTTTTAGAACAAACTAATTAAAATACATTATATAGTAATAACAGACAATTAACAAACATTGAACTGAATGTGATTTAGTTTTTCACCTTTATGTGTCTTTGTGTAAATGTATTAAATATCAGGAAGCAAAATCCCCTTCCCATTCTGGAAATAAGGTCCCCATAGCCAGTTGTCTGAGTTCCTGTGGCTCCTGTCTCAGTTAGTTAGACTCTGCTGCTGCTGCGTGTCCTTCCCCACGTGGGTTTGTTGCTCTGCTCGCCAGCATGCTTCCAGGTTTGTCTGTTGGCTTAGAAACATTGCTGATCCTGTCTTCACTTCTGGAATGAATCAGGCACTTAGGCTGTTTCATTAGTTCCGGTACCTAGGTAGATGTTCCTTTTGGTGGTAAACAAACTTGACATCTTATTTTTTTTCTGTTTAGCATCTCTGACATCTATCTCTTCTTTTCAAGTTCACACTGTCCCCAAATCATCACCTCAAATTAGAATTCACTTCATAAATAGCTGGTCTCTGTTCTGGGGGTCACTGCCTCTTACTGTCATCCGGGAAATCTTCCTAAAAACTCATTTTAAGAGCCGCCAGTTGCCAATCCTGTCAAACTCCTCTGCTTGATTTTCAAGTTGGTAATCTAACCACATCTTGTCTGTGCATTCTGATTTTCTACTTCTTGTAAATATGAGCTTGGCAGATCATCCTGATTCTTTGCAATCCCAGAATATGGCACGTCATTCTGAACTCAGTTACTAGTCTCCATTTCCCTACATCTGGAATTCTCTCTCCACTCCACTGACTCTATCCAAATTCTACCCCTCTTTTATATGCCCACCTGAATTTATTCACTGTTGTATCACTGATTGGAAGACATTCTGGAACATGGTAGAAACTCAATAACTTCAGAGCCCGAGTGAACCAAAGGCTACTTTGCCTATGACTTTGTCTCTGATTATTTCAGATTGCAGAGGCCCCTCCTTTCCCTGAAATCTCTTTATGCATATGGCCTGGAACTATACTTTTGTTCGTTCTTTTTTATGCATTGGTAGTGCTTAATAAACACTACGAGTAATAGTGACTTGTTGGTGCATACATGCTTCCTTCTACATTTGAGCAGCTGTCTCGTGGCTTATGATTTGTACTGGAAAATGAGTCCTCAGAGAGGAGGTACAATGCAGTAGATAAGCACATCCACATAAAATTCAGAACAATGTTAGCTTGAATCATGTCTGTATCAAAAGCTAGTTCTGTGACCTTAACTTTCTAAGTCAGATCTTTATTCATGATATAAAAACATGTTTGTCTCATAATTAGCACAAATATTAAATAAAGTCAGGTGTGCAAAAAGGTAGACTATTAACTGCCACCTTGTAAGCATTCAAACATGACAATTGTTGCTATTTTTATTATTGTTGGAATTTCATTGAACTCTAGCTTGGGATCACTGGTTTTGCTGCAAACTAATAAAAACATGAGTTTTAATTATTCTTGTGTATTTTGAGATATGCCTGCTATTGTGAAAATGAGGTTAGAGGATAGTAATTCCAAAACTGCTTAGCTCTATTTTGGAGGAAAGTGCTCTCTTTTTGTGTCAATTTTATTATCGACCAAATGAAAATCAGAATGCTTACATCATAGACATGAAGCAGAGATCTAATAAGTTTTGCTTAAAACATTTTGAAAATGAAATGTGATATAACTGAGTATTAAATATTTTAATAAAAAAGTTAACTTAAAGATAACAGTGCTCACCAATGCAACATTATTTAAGATGTGAAATTGTGATTTCCTACCCAAGCCTGGCCAGAACTGTGAAATCAGACTGGCCTCTGTTTGAATCCAGATGCTGTACTTGAGTTGGGGCACCTTACCTAGTATGTTCTGCATTGGTTTTCTCCCTGTAAAACTGGGGAATAATCTATACCCTGTACGCTTGTTTGGGAACAAGCCTGCATGTATCAGTGCTCAATAAATAATGATACATAATACTAAATTCTGTAGTCAAGTCAACATGTTGCATCAACAGTGACTATATAGATCACATGGACTTTGTCATGGGTTAGTCTCAGGTTTAGGCACAATGAGATTATTTGAAAAATAGTCAACAAACATTTACTGAATATTTTATGTCTGTCAGGCATTCTTCTAGGCACCCTGGTAGAGTGAACAAAACACAACTCCCTCCCTCACGAAGCTTATATTCCCTTTGTTGTGAAAATGTGTAAGTGCACAAAAGATATTATAACTTACTTCAAAAGTCAAGTAACAAAAACTTGAAACTTAAAAAAATAGTAGTCCTAACCGGTTTGGCTCAGTGGATAGAGCGTCAGCCTATGGACTGAAGGGTCCCAGGTTTGATTCCGGTCAAGGGCATGTACCTTGGTTGTGGTTACATCCCCAGTAGGAGGTGTGCAGGTAGCAGCTGATTGGTGTTTCTCTCTCATCGATGTTTCTAACTCTCTATCCCTCTCCCTTCCTCTCTGTAAAAAATCAATAAAATATATTTAAAACAATAGTAAAGAGCAGAAAAGTTACATAAAGGTCTAAGGTAGCAATTACAAAGATGTCCTAAAGGAGCAGATGATTAATTGCCAAGTGAATGTTATAATCATGTGTCCAAGAAGTTTTAAGGCAGGGCAAACCTTTATACAAGCTATATAAATAATAAATAAGTTTATGAGTTTTTCCCAAATTAACTTCAGTCTGAATAAAATTTTTGTGCTGAACAGGCTATTTTATGTCATGTGAGCACAGAAAAGGCTGGCTGCTTAGAGTATAGCATCAGAATGAGTCATTTTGAACACCTAATAAAATCAAAGATCTGCACTACTTTCTCTCTAAAGGTATTAAAACACACACACACACATACACACACACAATTCCCAATGCTCTAAAAAGTATGACTTCCAGACTTTGAAATCAGGCTGAAGTTTTCTCGATAAAACAGAAACCTTTGACTGGTCCACATCCATTTGTATAGAGAACTTTGATCAGATGTCTCACAATAGGGAGAGAATACAGAGTCCAATGTTGCTTTGCTGAAATCAGCAGGCAGGTTTCCTCTTGTTGCTAAGTGAAAGCTTATGATCAGGAAGGGGGATTCTTTTTTTTCTAGGTGTCTTTTGTGGAGCTTCCTATCTTTGCCTTTCATCTATAATGAAACAGCTTTTAAAAGAAGATGGCATGTGAGATGAGATCAGAATAGATTATTTCACATGAAGAGAGAGCTGCTGTTCCACTTAACTTTTGCCTTTTATTTTGTTTTGACACAATTGTCAAAACGTTTAACTCCTCCTTTCCCAGAATTTGTCATTTTTGGAAAGAGAGTGGTGACCAGCAAAGAAATTCTACTGATGTCATTGAACACAGCTCTGATTAAGCAAACTTAGTGCTGTTTTGAGATAAGAAAATCATGCAGAAATAAACAACTTGACATTTTACTTCCTTTTTACAGTGTGGCTCAGACGCAAACCACATGAGTTAAGTCTATTGATAGAAATATGAAACATGACAAATCGCTGTTTTTCTACACTTGAAACCCAAGAAATTGTACACTTCCTGAAGAATTACACACTTGAGATCTTCCAGGTAACCTCTGGATCTTCAGAACCCATTTTATGGCTTTGAAGGCTGTTAAAACAGAGATTGGCAAGTGTTTATTGGGTCACAGCATACAGTTCAAAGAAAACAGAACCAACTGGCTTGCTTGTATAACAGTGTGAAACAACTAACTCAAACCAAGCCAGATTACTCAGAAGGGAAAAGTGTGTTAGGAAAACCATCTGTGAGTAACAGAATATAGATGATGATTGCAGTGGGGTAGAAGAGCCAGTGTCTTAAAACTGAATAAAATTGATATTGTAATAATTGTCTTGCTTTCTCTTAGACATATGAGAACAAGAAAAAGGGGTAGTCGGTGGTGATTTGGGGAAGAGTAAATCAAAGAATATACAGTCGAGTGCAAATGCTTGCCTTCTGTGCTTAAGAATGTTCAGAGAAAAATGAAAGTAATTTCCCTGGTGGAGATTGAGAGAGAGGAGAGAACCAGAAATGTACCACCAGGAAGGGGATATTAGGAGCCAGCGGAGAAGGCCTGGAAGATTCTTACTTCTGCTGATATCACTGAGTGTGGGAGAATATTCCAAAGGCCGGCGCTTGAATGGCAGAGAACCTTCTGAGCTACTATATTTTCTCCATTGGCTAGTGATCGTTAGAAGAGTGACAAGAGTGAAGCAAGAAAGAGTGGACAGTGATCATTTAGGAGAAAGAGTTGGAGTTATGGAAGCCGATTTGGTGACAGTGATGAGCAAATGCAGTATTTCATGACGAGCTACCTGAGAAACTGGCATCAGATTGCGATGGCACAGATGTTTAATTGTGTCCTTAACCTTTCCGTGTTTGCCACCAACAGTTTTCGCTCTCACACATCCTCACTGTCTTTGCTAGCGCACAGTTGCTGTTTTCTGTTTACCGCCCTTTTCATCATATGCTTCTGACATCCCAAATGCTTTATTTAATGCAGAATATCGCAACCTCATCCCCACTGACATTTTATACCAGAAAGCTCTTCACCATGGAAGATTTTTCTGTGAACTGTAGGATGTTTAGCAGCATCCGTGGCCTCTACCCACTAGATGCCAGTAGCATTCCCTCACACAGGGGTGACAATCAGAAATGTCTCCAGACAATGTTAAAGGTCCCCTGTTGGGCAACATTGCTGTGGTTGGAGAGGGGAGGGCACTGGCCAAATTTGCATTTATTATGTAGTGTGAAAAAGTTCATGCTAAAAATAAATGAACTTCCCTAGAAATACTTTTTACAAGTGTTTATGTCCAGAAAGAATACCTAACCTATTTATTTTCTCATCATTAATTAAGTGTTCTGAATTGGTACTAGGTATCACTTTTAAACATCTGTAATTTCTTTGTCTCAGTACTCTGATGGATGCATTCATCTTCTTTAAGAAGTCAAATTCTATTTCTATTTGTCTGTCTACCTACCTACATACCTACTTACTTATTCATATGTTTATTGCCTTGTAAATGACATTTGGATTAAAACATTTGGAAGATAAGCTTTTCCTAACCAACCCTGGTCATCAGTAGCTCACAGAGGAGAACTCAGAAAGAGAGCAAGTTCAAAACATATTTTGTATTGGGGGAATACAGCTCTCTTTATAAATGCCAACACATTGGTTTGAATGTGGGAATAGAATAAGTTTGTTTCACAAGTTCTAGGGAGATGACAAATGACCACATTTAACAATTTTAAAGAGTCAGTTTTAGTCATTTCTTGACCTACGTTTGGCATAATTTTTGGGATGTTTCTTAAAATCCTAAGTGTTCAGTGACATGAGGCAATTGTAATAGAATGCAAAATGCACAGGCCCAAGACTCCACTCTTCTAGACAATCCTTTCAGAGTGGAGAGTGCCAGGATCCTTATTAAAAGATGTGGGGAATAAAAACTCCAGAGGCGGTTGTTGTACAAATGAGGTAATTTAGGTTGGAGGCTAAAAGTCCTGGTCAGTGAAAAGGTGCTATGAAATGATTTGATTGCTGTTTATTAAAACACTAGGGGCCCGGTGCACGAAATTCATGCACTGGGTGTGGGGGTGGGGGGGAGTGTCCCTCAGCCCAGCCTGCCCCCTCTCACATACTGGGAGCCCTCAGGCATTGACCCCCATCACCCTCCAATCA
>NW_006288892.1:41955-51395 GCF_000327345.1 Myotis davidii | reverse complement strand
TTTCCCGTGGCTGCTGCCATTTTAATTGGGTTAATTTGCATACTCACTCCTGATTGGCTGGTGAGCATGACTTGTGGGTGTAGCAGAGTGGTGAAGTGATGGTTAATTTGCATGTTTCTCTTTTATTAGTGTAGATTATTATAGACTATGGGCCCAGTGGATGAATTCGTGCACATTGAAAGGCACTGTGGGCCATGAGGCTGCGGTGGGCACAGAGGCGGGTCTCGACCCACCCTCGTGCTCCCACCTGGCCCCTCCCACCACATCTCCAGGTCTCCTGTCTGCCAGCAGCCCTGCTCCCACTGCTGCTCCCACAGGCTGGTGCCATCAGTGGGGGGGAGTGGTGGCTGCTGCCCTGATCATCCCTCAAGAGCTGAGGGAGGTGGAGAAGCCCTGAGGGGCTATCAGGGCTGGCAGCACAAGCAGCAGCTCCAGCAATGGCTGTGGGTGTGAGCGGGGCTGGCACCAGCAGCAGGTGCAAGCACTCAGTGGGACTGTGGCACACAGGAGGAAAGAATTTTTAGTAACCACCAGAGGCTCACCCCAATGACAGTGACCGGCACCCTGCCTTGGTCTGGTGCCCCCACTCACCTGCTCCACCATCCTGCCACAGCCAATGCCCACCATGTTCCATGCTCTGCCGCCTGCTGCTAATGCCTGCTATGTTCCGCACATGCCCCCTGGTGGTCAGCACACATCATAGTGACCGGTTGTTTGGTTGTTCCAGTTGTTCATTAGCCTTTTATTATATAGGATTATGAAAATGTAGAGTATAAAATGGCACTTTAAAGTTGCCTTAAAAAGTATGTCCAGATAAGAAGCTAGACCACGCTTCAGGTGTGCCGTGCTTTAATGGGATATTCGCAGGCCAGTATGACACATGGCAGTTTTACAAATCAAATCACACATTGAATACATTAGGGGAAATGGATATAGAAAAGTACTGAATAGATAACTATTGTGTAAAGTGAAAAATCTTCACCGACTCTTTTGACAGTAGGAATAATCATTGTATTTTACCTGTTTTATGATTTTTTTTAAATATCGGAACTCTTGATGACTATGTATAGTACAAGTACCTCTAAACAGCATATTTCATTGACTTAAAAATCCTAAACTCCCTTTTATTTAGCATTACTCTCATCTTCACCCCAAATAGTTTTATTAAATTCATAAGGAAAAAAAAAAGTACTGGCAACTCAGAGTTGAAAATTCACCCTACTGCCATTCAGAAAAAAAATGTTTTAAAAAGGAAAAAGCTAAACAATGGAAAAACATAACGTTGTCACAATGTGATAGGTTTCAGCATTACTACAACTAGAGAAAAATAGAAATGACATGTTTAATTTTTATTATGGCTTTAATGCAACCCCTTCTTTATTTGCTAAATAGTTTCTAAAAGGAGTATTTGATGGCAGTGGGACAGTTCAGGAGGAAGCAGTGAGAGGCCCTGCTGGAGGACATGTGCCTGCGTTTCCTCTAAGATTAGGGAACATGGAGGATGGAACATAATCACTAAACCCTGTTCCTCAGGAATGATCTCTATGTAAATGACAAGTGAGGGACAGAGCACTATTTGCATTAGAAAAATTATTACTTTTC
This sequence comes from Myotis davidii, assembly GCF_000327345.1. Taxonomy (NCBI): domain Eukaryota; kingdom Metazoa; phylum Chordata; class Mammalia; order Chiroptera; family Vespertilionidae; genus Myotis; species Myotis davidii. The sequence goes on along the minus strand of NW_006288892.1, from coordinate 49,793 downwards.
TCTTCTTTTTCCCAATCTTACCTGAAAAATAGTCATTTTACAACACCCTATCTAATAAAAGACAAAAAGGGTAATTAACCGTACCTCCAATACACTTCCCATTGGCTAATCAGCATGATATGCAAATTAACTGCCAATAAAGATGGCGGTTAATTTGCATATGCAGGCACCCAGTGGCTTGGGTCCGGGGAACATCCTCAGGCCCCAGGCCTCTCCTAGCCTGTAGGCCTCCCCATAGGTCCTGAGCAGCAGGGGTCCCAGAACACCACGGCCACTCCGAGCCTATGGGCACAGGCTCCAAGTGAATGTTCCCACCCTGTGGCCACTTGTGCCTGCGTAGGTGCCAAGCTGCAGCCTGGGTCCATGACCCGCAGCTCAGCATCCATCACCTGGGGCGAACAGGCCAGGCCAGGCCTCCTCACATGGATCGTTTGGTGAACAGAACAGACCTCCCCACCAAGGATGGCGGGATGAACAGAACAGGCCTCCCCGAGATCACTCCCAGGGAGAACAGAACAGGCCTCCCTGCCATCGCCATCGCTCCCAGGATGAACAGAACAGGCCTCCCCGAGATCACTCCCAGGGTGAACAGAACGGGCCTCCCCCGCGATCGCTTGCAGGGTGAACAGAACAAGCTTCCCTGCGAAAGATCACTGGGCGAATAGAACAGGCCTCCCTGTGAGGCGAACAGAACAGGCCATGCCTCCCCATGATCCCAGGCGAAGAAGCCGCTCTGCTGACCAGCCTGCACTATGGACCTGTTCCGGTTAGTGGCGTAGAGTCTGGGGCCTCTAGTCTGCAACCATGGGAAGTCTCCCTCTCCCCAGAGTTAGAAGCACCAGCCCAGGTCCAACCAGGACCTGGTCCTGACTGCCGGGGTGAGTTCCTGCAGGCTGGGGTTTGATCCCTAGGCATTAGCAGTAGGAGACCAGTGCCTTTGTTATTGCTGTGTGTCCAGGTTTTAATTGAACAAATGCCCAGTGGTCCCGGGCACCAGCTTAGCAAAATCTTTTAGGAGGAGTATTCTGTCTGGGTTTCCTCAAATTCCCTCAGCCCCTATTCACCCCTTTGTAAAGGCACAGAACAAGTGAGGCCCCTTAAATAAAAATCAGAGGTCTCCAGCAAGGGTGGGCCTCTCTCATCACAGTCATTTGGACCGGGTGACATTTGAGTATTTATCTAGGCACCATGACAGGGAACACACAAGCTCAAGTCATAATCTCTGCCTTTAAATAATTCACAATAAGAAAAAAAAAAAAATATGTGTGGAAGTAGCTGCTTCATGAGTATGGCATCCCTTCCTATTTTAAAGGAAGCTGAGTTCCATGTGAACTGTGTACTATGCTATGATATCTGAGGCACAGAACACGGGAGGCCCTAAGTGTACGGTGCTTTGATATTTGAGATATTCTTTATTGTTCAATGTGATTTATTTCTGTACACCTGTTTTGTAATAGTTAAATTACTAGAATAATACACCTTGCTATAAAATATTACTAGAAGAGCAAATGATCAGGTCACATTTATTGTTATTTTCTATAAATGAACACAATCTCTGGTATGCTAAAGTGATAGGTATTATAGAAATATTCATATAGGGAGACCTACAGGCTTGATTACTATCACAACCCAAATTTATTGCTTAAAAAATAAAGCAGGGAGCAAAGTAGAAACTGAAGGCAAATGTAAATTGGATAAGCTTTGCTATTACAAGAGCAAGAAGAAAACATTCAGATGCAAGAATGAGAAGCACATTTCATCCACTCTAAGTTGCTGTTAAAGAAAAAGAATGATATACTATGAAAATACTTAATACAGATTGTAAAGAGATTTGTTCAAAGAGGATTTCCTAGAGTAGGTAGTATTTCAGTTAATTTTTTTAAATGTGAAGAGGTAAGCTAGATAAGAAAAAGGTGTAGGGATCCCAAATTCCAGAGGGTGCAGGCTGGGCTGAGCCCCCCACCCCCACCCTGGTGCACGAATTTCGTGCACCGTGTCTCTAGTAATATATACTAACTCATCAATTATAAAGTAGATTCAAGTTAGTTATTAATACACACAATGAAGAAATTAAAATGTGTTTTCAAACTGCAACTTCAAAGTAAGAACTATAAAGTTCTTATGATAAAATTAATGCATTTCTATTGTACACTACATACTTCTGATGTATGAATCTGAATCTTCTTGGGAATATGCTTTCAAATACTGTCATGGAACACACCAGGCTTTTATTTTTAAAAATCCTGATCTAACATATACATAGAGAGTTTATCTTTTTCTAAACGGTTGTGGTTTGGAAGAGGAAGGGAGGAGAAGGAGAAAGAGCTTGGAGTATTTTCTTTAAAATGTGGCTCTCTTTTGCCACGTGTGTATTGGCTGCACTTTCTGGAGTGAAGTGTGTTCCCAGCCGGCTTCTGTCTGGGGAATTTGATGGCTGGGGTCCCTCCAGGTCAGTTTTCTCATATGGAAGAACACAGGGAAAAACAAACAGTTCTCAGTTTGCAGTAGTAGTAACCTCACTCATAGATATTAACTGCTTTGTTGGTGCTAGATCATTCCCTTGTCATTTTGCAATGTCTTATTTAAAAGTTGCAATTTGAATACCCATTACAGTTGCTTTGATTGAGCTAGGTGCAAGAAATTAAGATTTCTGCTAGTCTAGTCCCTTCCTTCCTTTCTTCCTCCCTTCCTTTCTTCCTTCCTTCCTTCCTTCCTTCCTTCCTTCCTTCCTTCCTTCCTTCCTTCCTTCCTTCCTCCTCCCACCTTCCCTTCCTTCTTTCCTTCCTTCCTTCCTCCTGTCCATCCTTCTTTCCTTTATCCATCCCTTTCTTCCTTTTATTAATTCCACTAGAGGCCCAGTACATGAAATTTGTGCACTCGGGGTCCCTCAGCCTGGCCTGTGCCCTCTTGCAGTTCAGGAACCCTCAGGGGATGTAAAACTGATGGCTAAGGCCCACTCCTTAGTGCTGCCATGAAGGCAGAAGAGGGTCCTGCCACCACTGCTGGGCTTGTCAGCTATGAGCCTAACTCAGGGCTTCTGGCTGAGTGCACTGACCACCAGGGGGCAGCTCCTGCATTGAGCGCCTGCCCCCTAGTGGTCAGTGTGCATCATAGTGACCGGTCATTCTGCCGTTCAGTCTATTTCCATGTTAACCTTTTATTATATAGGACTAGAGGCCTGGTGCACAAAATTTGTGCACAAAGCAGAGTGGGTTTCCTCAGCCCAGCCTTCACCCACTCCAATTGGGAACTCCTCGGGGAATGTCCAACCGCCGGTTTAAGCCCAATCTCTGTCAGGCCTAAAAGCAGTCAGACACCCCTCTCACAATCTGGAACCGCTGGCTCCTCACCATTCACCTGGCTGCTTGCCTGATTGCCCCTAACTGCCTCTGCCTGCCTGATTGATCCTAACTTCCCTCCCCTGCAGTCCTGATCTTGCCCCCACCTGCCCTCCTCTGCCAGCCTGGTTGCCCCCAACTGCCCACCTCTGCCAGCCTGATCTCACCCCCAACGGCCCTCCCCTGCCAGCCTGAACTTGCCCCTAACTGCCCTACCCTGCAGGCCTGATCTTGCCCTCAACTCCCTCCTCTGCCAGCCAATTTGGTTCTGATTGGTGAGTTTCTATGCCAGTCAGTGTCAAAAGCTGCACCTCCTAGGCAGCCATTGGTTCCTTACATTCACCCAAATTTGGTTCCTATTGGTCAGTTTATATGCCAGTCAGCGTCTCTGGGCCTATCAGCAGGGCCTGATCAGAAAGATGGGGCTGATCAGCAGCCCCAGTAAAGGTATGGAGAGAAATGGAGGTGGGACTGTTGGCCAGGACGGGAGAGAAAGAAAGGCAAGTTCTGATCAATGACTGCCACAGAGGCTACGGATCAGACCCTGCCTCTCTCTCTGCAGGCTTCTCTCCTGTCCTGATCCATAGTTCCCTAGGAAGTCAGTGCTGGGTCTGGGCGCCCTCAGTCAGGGGGAGTCCACCACCCTTTACAATCTAGTTGAGCCTTCAGTAGTTAGGAACTTGGCTCTTTATTATATAGATGACACACAGGGAACACTTACTGTAGAGCACCTGCTGTGACCGGACACTGTACAAGGCAAATTGAATAGATGCAGGAAAATATTTAAAAAGAGCCCAACCAAATGAAGGATCCAGTCAAGTAAACAAGCTGTGGAGTGATGAGAGGAAATGATGGGATGGTAAAAGATAACATAGGAGAAACATCTAGTTCAGGCTCCCATGAGCTCTCTCTCCCCCAAACCTCTCTCTCCCAGCTCCCTTCTTACTTTTGGGGGAGTTCCAGGTACCTATAGGGCTTATATGCAAAATAAACAGAAGAGAGAAATGTCAAATATAATTTATTCCTAGATTTCCCTGCAAAGTTGATAGTTTATTTCTTTTCTAATAGCAATAGTTTAACAAGTGACATCTCAGCACTTTGCTTTCTTAGCCTGAAAAATGATATAATACAGAGACTTTTGAAAGGGCATTTTCCCCTACCTTTTCAAACAAATGGTACATTTATCAGCTGGTTTTTGCTACAATGCATACACATGTCAAAATATTTTTTATTGAGATTTGTTAAGTCTCCTGAAAAATCCTAATATTGATTTACATCTTCTCTTATATGGATTAATCTGAGACACTTAGCTTGATAACAATTGAACCCAATACACAACAAAAGCAAGTCAATTGTGGTGCTTAGAAATTTTTAGTAGTGGTTGTTTATTTTTCTCTTATTTCTCTGTTTAGATAAGAGTTTACCTTGTATAAAATCTATTTTTAAAAATTCAAATTAAACAATGCCAAAATATTAATTGGATTGCATAAGTTGGCTTACAAACAATTGAAACTTCTAAAAGTTATGTTGAAGAAAATATCATAATAGGGAAAATTATTAAATATGACAGTCTTTAAAACTGATATGAAAATAATATGTCAAGTTATGATGTAATTTTTGCAAATAACACTGAAGAAATACTATGATTTGTATAAATTTAATATGTGAATATATGAACCAATCAAGGAAATGTAAGAATTCTCTTTTTAAAAGAAAAATTATTTTGTACCCCAGACAGTGACTTTCAATGATTATATATTCCATTTAAGAAACATTTTTGTAGCTATCAGAGATATTTAAAAAATGACAAATAAGAATTAAGATATTTCTATATTATCCCAAAAATTTTACAATTCATTTTAGATGACAATAAAGTCAATATACCTTTATTTATAATATACATAATTTATAAACAATCTAATGCCCAATATTAGAATATAATTAAAAGAATATATTTTATTAAATGGGATAAAACATTAAATGGGATAGTAGGGAAAATATTTATAATGAAATGTTGACAGTCTTATATAGCTAAACCCAAATGTTTCAAACTGTTTATATTTTCCATAATGCAACATAGTTATAGAATCAGAGTTCATAACTATTTATTTATCATACCAAAAATCATATAGAATATTTCTACTTGCAAAACTTACAAAACACAACATGCTAAGCTTTGTGGAAAATATAGAAGTTAATAATTCTCTTTATTTGTGCTTCTTGTTTTATTGTTTTTGCAATGATATTGCGTATATTTAATGGAAGTTATAGTAGATGTTGCTTAATAAAAGAATGCTCCCTGCTAAAAATGAGAAATGGTTATACCCACTGTGTATATGTCCTTCATTATTAAGTTTGATGCACGGATGGATTTAAATAATATAAGTTGGTTCACTGAATCATTCATTGTAAATTATACCAAAATAGGACTAAGTTCTACTCTTTATTTTAAAAGGGATGAACAACATTTTGTAATTGTTTTTAGCTGTTTTGACACCAGACATTAAATGTGTAGAAAGACGCTTCAGTCCCGTAGAATGTCTGAATAGGGGTTTCCAAGTCAACAGGCCTAAAAATGGCTCTTTGGCACAATAATCTACTAAACAAATGAAGAGCAGGTTGCTCCATTTTTTTCCTGTGTGGGCAGCACATATTTTTAATGTGAGTAGACTTGTACCCTAAAGTAGTAACAAATATTTAGACAAGCGAGAGACTGATAAGATAAGACTGAAAGTGCCTAAATATCATCATTATTATTAAAGGAAGATGTAGATATTTCTGTAATGTAAATATTTTCAGTTTACCACATGACCTCTTACTCCCTTTGCACCCACTTTTAATTAATTAATATATTCCATTTTTTTCAATCTATGTCTTTAATATTTTTGAAGCATTTTTCTTGTCAATATTAGAATCACAATCTTAAAAGTTAATTTATTGTTATTAATAAACTAAATTGTGATTAATTTTTTATTGTACAAAGTAAAAACCTATTTCACATGAGGCCATGTTAGTGGTATATAATAATAGAAAGCATTAGCTACTTTCTAAATAATAAAATTAATAAAAATTAAAATAAAAAAACAGAAGACAAATTTTAAAATATTTATCTATTCTTGCCTAGAGATTATAAAAGTAAGTGGAGCACTTCAAATAAAATTTTTGATTTATTTGGTTATGTGTAACAGACTTCCAAATGCAATAAACACATAAATAAAATTATGAAGAAAGCCAAAAAAGTGCAGAAAGTATTTTCAAGTAATAAAAAGCAAAGCATTTGTGCAAATTAGTAAGAAATATACTAATTTGATTGAGGTAGGCAAAGAACCCACATAATTTACAAAGTAAAATATGCATATTGATAATAAACTTAAAAATTTTAGTACTAGGAATAAAATGTTTCTAAGTTAATGTATTTTTCACTTAAACTATACAGGCTTGTAAGATATGGTAGTGTTGTAAGAGTGAAAAAATATAAATGATTTCATACTTAACTTTCTGGAAGCAGCTTACACCAAAAGTTTAGAAGAATGTACATTATTTGATCTAGTAGTTTTAATGCTAGACTACATGTCAAATATATGTTAAAACAGACAAACATTTCAGTGTAATCTTATAGAATGAAGAGGTAATATGCAAATTGACTCTCACTCCATCACTCTGTCACAAGATTGCTGCACCCACAGTGGAGGCAGGGTTCCCATAACACAAGATGGCTGTGCCCCCTGCCCAGTGGGGATTGACGGGGGTGGGGTCAGCTGGGTCTGGATCTCACCCAATGGGGGTGTGGCCGGCCAGGTTTGGGTCTCATGCGATTTTGAGGTGCATGTGGGTGGGTGGGGACTTGATTTTGTGTCCTGCAGTGTGCCCCAGACTCCGACAGGAGGAAGATTTTCATATACATTTTACTAATTTTCTTTCATATCTGACACTTCTATTATACAGAAAGGGCAAATAGCAATATTAAAATATTTCCTCTAATTAATTCCCTTTCTGTCTCTCTTCTTTATTTCATTCTGTTTAGTTATTCTGCTTAAAATGGGAAGCCATAAAACATCTACTTAATAAAAAAGTTTACCCACACCCCTTTCCTTTGCAAACATCAGCTTTTGTACTATGTCTATAGACCTATTTTTGTTTTGTTTTAAATTCCATATATAGGTGAAATCTCATGGTAGCCCGGTGCACAAAATTCATGCACATTAAAAGGGAATTAATTGCCCTAACCGGTTTGGCTCAGTGGATAGAGCATTGACATGCAGACTCAAGGGTCCCAGGTTGGATTCCAGTCAAGGGCATGTACCTTGGTTGTGGGCTCCATCCCCAGGGAGGGGTGTGCAGGAGGCAGCCAATTGATTCTCTCTCATCATTGATGTTTCTGTCTCTCTCCCTCTCCCTTCCCCTCTGAAATCAATAAAAATATATTTTAAAAATACATAGTCAATGATTATAGTCATTATAATCTCTTAAGAATGTAACTCCAAATATAGCATTTTATAT
>NW_006288892.1:39289-41745 GCF_000327345.1 Myotis davidii | reverse complement strand
ACTTTGTGTAGAGTTTGTCCTTGTGATTTATTAGTAGTCCTCACAAATGCTGGCATCGCGGGAAACTGTCCCAAATCAATTTAAATGGGAGGCCAGTGTCAGATGGGGACAAATTAATTCTTGGAATCAGAACAGCCTCTCCCTCTGCAGATCCTGTTAATACTTCAGCTTCAATTATGTTAGGTCGCAATCTTTTGATAATAAATCTGGTACTATTACAAAGACCCCATTTACTAATAAGATTTCTCAATAGCATGATGATTGCACCCACTTTCAATTTTAATTTATGACACGGCATTCCCGAAGAGTAATACTATTAAAAAATTTGATGGGAATTTTCCTTTTCAGCATCATCTGTGGAATAAATGGAATCATCACTCAAATATGTGTGAAAATCTCCATCGAGCATATTCAATTTTTTTTCATTTAATTTTTGAACATGCTCATTTTTTGGACAAAGAACTGCATGTTTAGATATATTTTTAATATTATCTATAGCAGTGGTTCTCAACCTTGGCTGCACATTAGAATCACCTGGGAATCTTTCTAAAATCCTGATTCCTGGGCCTCATCCTCTGGAAATTCTTTCTTTGTTATGGGGTGGGGCCACAACATTAGTAACAAAGAAACAGAATTAAAACTTTATTGTGGGGAGCCGCTATAGTGTTTTGGACAGGTTCAAGCCTTGGACTGAGGAGAGGGCACAGTCCTCACATTGCCACGTGCAAGTCCCAGCACAATTATCACCCACAGCTGTAGTTGTAAGCTTGAACCTATGGTCCGAACACATGGCCCCATGTGCCTGAGTGATGTAGGCTTGATAGAGTTCAGGTGCATGTAGTTGAGTAGGATTGAAACCCAGGAGAATGTTGTAAACATCTTGGTCATGCCCTTACTTTGCCTCATAGCATCTGCTATAAAATAAAGGTATGGCTGTGGGCATGGTCGCTGTCTCTCAGAGAAGCAGCATCCCACCGAGACCCAGCTTTCATTCTCTTGTCTGTCTTTTCTAACCCTTTCAGCCTCCCCGACTCAGGTTCACCCTTGGCTGTGTTGGCAAGGCACACTTTATAAAGATATGCCTCCATGCTCCCAGGGTGAGTTCCTGCCTCAAACCCCACCCTTACAGGAAATAGCTCAGGGAGGGTGCAGCCGTTGCTAAGACAACCCCTTCAGGACTGACTTCCTTCCGCTTGGTCGTGGTTCTGGTCTTGATGAACACCACCCAGGGTTTTTATATAAGTAGATTCTAGATCAGCCGTGGGCAAACTACGGCCCGCGGGCCGGATCTGGCCCATTTGAAATGAATAAAACTATTGAAATAAAAGACCGTACCCTTTTATGTAATGATGTTTACTTTGAATTTATATTAGTTCACACAAACACTCCATCCATGCTTTTGTTCCAGCCCTCCAGTCCAGTTTAAGAACCCATTGTGGCCCTCGAGTCAATAAGTTTGCCCACCCCTGTTTTAGATCCATCTATGTTGTCACAAATGGCAAAATTTCATTTTCATTTTTTTCTGCTGAGTAATATTACAGTGTGTGTGTGTGTGTGTGTGTGTGTTTAGTTTCCAACACTCTCTTTTTTTTGATATATTTTTTATTGATTAAGATATTACATATGTGTCCCTGTCCCCACATCACCCTCGACCCCGCCCCCCCGTTGTCCGTGTCCATTGGTTAGGCCTCTATGCCTGCATGTAAGTCCTTTGGTTGCTCTTTCCCCTTTACCCCCACCCTCCCCTACCCTCCCTCCAAAGCCCGACAGTCCAATCAACGCCTCTCCGTCTCTGGATCAGTCCTTGTTCATCAGTTTATGTTGTTCCTTATATTCCACAAATGAGTGAGATCATGTGGTATTTATCTGCTCACCGGTTCCATCCATGTTGTGGCAAATGGCAAGAGTTCCTTTTTCTTCTTCCTCTTCTTAAAGGATACCTTTCAGCATTTCATGTAATGCTGGTTTGGTGGTGATGAACTCCTTTAGCTTTTTCTTAGCCGTGAAGCTCTTTATCTGACCTTCTATTCTGAATGATAGCTTTGCTGGATAAAGTAATCTCGGTTGCAGGTTCTTGCTATTCATCACTTTGAATATTTCTTGCCACTCTCTTCTGTCCTGCATGGTTTGTGTTGAGAAATCAGCTGACAATCGTATGGGTACTCCCTTGTAGGTAACTAACTGTTTTTCTCTTGCTGCTTTTAAGATTCTCTCTTTGTCTTTTGCCCTTGACATTTTAATTATGTGTCTTGATGTGGTCCTCTTTGGATTCCTTTTGTTTGGTATTCTCTGTGCTTCCTGGACTTGCAAATCTATTTATTTCACCAGGTAGGGGAAATTTTCTGTCATTATTTCTTCAAATAGGTTTTTAATATCTTGCTCTCTCTCTTCTTCTGGCACCCCTATAATTCAGATGTTGGTGCGCTTGAAGTTGTCCCAGAGGCTCCTTACACCTC
>NW_006288892.1:24100-38694 GCF_000327345.1 Myotis davidii | reverse complement strand
TATGCCTTGGTTGCTGTAGAATCACTGGGAGGAATTGACCTCCCGGCCAATTGGTAGTGAGAATCAGCTGTGTCTGCAGTGGGAGAGCTTCTGTGCTGGATCTCTAGGACAGTGCTAATCTAGCAATTGCCTGCGCTATCCAGCAGGTGGCTCTGCCGAGCAGGGCTTGGGCGGGGCGGGTCCCTGGGGATCTGAGCATTTCACTTCAGCACTGCGCCTCCTCTGAGTCTGGATATGATATTCTCTTTACTCCTAGTTGTAGAATTTCCACTCAGCCAGCCCTCCTGTGGTTCTGGATGTTGTCCGTTCCCTTTTTCAGGCTTAATTTGAATTGGTTGTTTAAGGCAGCAATCTCCGGCGTTAACCTATGCCGCCATCTTCGGTTCTCCTCGCCCACAGTCTCCAACACTCTCTTTATTCATTAATTTATTGATGGACACCTAATTTGCTCCCACATCTTGATTACTGTAAATAATGCTGAAACATAGGGGTTTATATCTATATTTTAAATTATATATCTTTTTGTTTTCTTTAAGATAAAAACCCGGGGTTGAAATGACTAGATCCTATGGTAGCTCTGTTTTTAATTTTTTCAGGAATCACCAAACATTTTTCCATAGTGCCTGTACCAATTTGTGATCCCACCAACAGCACATAAGGGTTCCCATTTCTCCACGTCATTGGCAGCAGTTATTTGTTGGTCATTGTCATGATAACCATTTTGACAGATATGAGGTAACATCTCATTATGGTTTTGATCTGCATGTCCCTAATGATTAGTGATGCTCAGCATTTTTACATGTGTTTTTGTCCTCTGTATGTCCTCTTTGAAGAAATGTCTACTCAGCCCATTCTTTTTCATTGAAATTTTTAAATTATTTTTTTCTTATTAAGTGCATGCTTTCCTTAAATGTTTTTTATATTAACTCCTTATTGGATGTATCATTTACAAATATTTTATCCCATTCAGTATATTGTTCTTTTATTGTTGTTGTTTTTGTTTACTGATGTGTGCATAATCTTTCAGTTTGATATAGTCCAATTTGTTTTTTAGATATGCCTTCATAGATATATCCAAAAAGATATTGCTAAGATCATTGTCAAAAAGGTTGCTGCCTATACCTGCAGGATTGGGCCTAAACCAGCAGTAGGGCCTAAATAGCCCCTAAGGGACCCTGCCTACCTGCCTGATTGCCCATAACCACCTCTGCCTGCTGGCCTGATCGCCCCCAACTCCCCTCCCCTGCCAGCCTAATCACCCCCAACTGCCCTCCCCTGGCCAGCCTGATCACCCCCAACTGCCCTCCTCTGCCAGCCTGTTTACTCCCTAACTGCTTGCTCCCCTGCACCAGCCTGATCTCGCCCCTAACTGTTTGCTCCCCCATGCTGGCCTAATCGCTCCTAACTGCTTGCTCCCCTGCCAGCCTGATTGCCCCTAACCGCCTCTGCCTCGGACCCTGCCACTGTGGCTTTGTCCGAAAGGAAGTCAGACATCCGGAAGATGTCCACTCGAACTGGTCTAATTAGCATATTACCCTTTTATTAGTAAAGATTCCCCCCTCTTGGTCCCCTTTTCCTTCCCTCTCCTCTGTCTATAGTATATATGTAGATCAGTTTTTAAATAATTATTACAAAGTTTCTGTGAATATTCTCCAACAGGTATGAGACTTATATCATTATCTGAATCATTGTTGGTTATTTTATACTCTAGTTTTATAGTCCTTTGAAAATATAATTCTGACAAACTCAATCTTTACTTAACTCCAAAACCCACACTAATAACACAGTTTGGATTTTTGTCATCATATTAAAGTATTTATACTCTATTATGCCAAAACCGGTTTGGCTCAGTGGATAGAGCGTCGGCCTGTGGACCGAAAGGTCCCGAGTTCGATTCCGGTCAAGGGCATGTACCTGGGTTGCGGGCACATCCCCAGTAGGGGATGTGTAGGAGGCAGTTGATCGATGTTTCTCTCTCATCGATGTTTCTAACTATCTATCTCTCTCCCTTCATCTCTGTAAAAAATCAATAAAATATTTAAAAAAATAAAATAAAATAAAGTATTTATACTCTATTATGGCAAACTCTTAAATTCTTGTCTCTGACCTTAAACTGTTATGTCTCATAAATTTTCCACACCCTCACATTCACTGAAGCTTTCTATGTCATTTATTTCAACTCTCCCATTTACTCTATTAACCACTTTCAAAATAACTATTTTTCCTACTTAATCTGGATAATTAATATTCCCTATCAATTATCTCAGTGTTCTATGTTCTTACACCCTTTCAGTTTGTCTGGAGAAGCAAGCTATTGGCCAGCATTGGGAAATTTTGAGAGAAGTTTTAAATCTTGAGAACAAGTGTGAAAGCTAAGTGTGAGGAGGAACCAGATGAATGAGTTCAAGAAGGAGGCAGACAGTACCAGGACCTTACTCCTTTGGCTGCATGTTGTTGGAGTGGTGGACATTGAGGGGTGAAAGGTATTAGACTCAATTCTACATTCGCTGACTATGTAGAAGAAAGTGCATTATTCACTCATTGATTTCCTCACTATTCCCAACTCCCTAAATTTAGGTAGACCACCAGGCTTTTTCCCCCCACCTATTATTCACATTTATTCACCCCTGGTGAATATTTCCTATCAGAACTTTTTAAAACACATTCTGGTTCACTAAAACACTCTCTGCATTTTTTCTAAATCCCATTCCTTCCTACTTCAATGAGAAGATAAAAGTCACTAGACAGAAATCACTAATGCATTCTTTCTCAGTAAAGTACTAAATAGCTTTTCCAATACTTTTTTTGTCTCTAAAGAAGGATTCCCATGGGCTACTAATCTCATTATTACCCCTCAACTTTTAGAAGATTTTCCTTCATCTACTTTTGTAAAAGCTTTTTGAATGGAAACTCTTACGATGGATAAAGGGTGGGTTTACTTTTGCACACTTGCTATCTATAGAGCCAGTAAAGAATAGAGGTTCAGTAAATAACTATTCACTGAGCATTGGGTGTTATCTAGAGCTTGGTTTGCAAGATAAGAACAGTATATGAAGACCTCATGTTGACTTCTTACTCTCTTCAAAAAGATTTGATCCCCTCTTCAAGGTCATTTTTTTCTAACCTGAAGGGGATAAGAAGAAATATTGTTACAACCTGTCCCAAGTTCTCTTTAAAATACTTTCTATATCACACTTTGGTTAGTTTATTTTGAACTTCAAAGTCAAGTAGTCATCATCCTTACACTAAGGTTCTGCTATAACCACTTTCCTCAGAGTAAACTACATAGTTTCATTACTCCTGGTGTAGGATATATGGCAACTTTCTGTACTATTATAAAATTAAACATTTGTTAAAAAATAATAGAATATTACTGGGTCATATAGGAGTTTCATTTTTAATTTTTTGAGGAAACTCCAGACTCTTTCCTTTAGCAGTTGTACCAATATGCAACAGTACACAAGGGTTCCCTTTTCTCTGCATCCTCTCAAACACTTGTTGTTTGTTGATTTACTGATGATAGCCCTTTTGACAAGTGTGAAGTGATATCTCCTTGAGATGTTAATTTACATTTCTCTGGTGATTAGTGACATTGAGGATCTTTTCATGTATATTTATTGGCCATCTATATGTTCTCTTTGGAGAAGTGTCCATTCAGTAGATGATTGAATAAAAAAAAAAGACTCTTAGAGAATTAGCCCATACTTATGACTTGAGAAAGGATTTAAAATAATAAACTTGAGCCCTACCTGGTTTGGCTCAGTGGATAGAGCGTCGGCCTGCAGACCAAGGTCCCAGACGTTTAATCCTGGTCAAGGGCATGTACCTCAGTTGCAGGCTCCTCTATGGACCAGGCCCTGGTCAGGGCTCCATGATTTACAATAGGCAAACTATGGAGGAAACCCATGTGCCCATCAATAGACAAGGAAATTAAAAGAAGTGGTACATATATACAAGGGAATATTACTCAGCCATAAAAAATAATGAAATCTTACTATTTGCAACAGCATGGAAATACCTAAAGGGTATTATGCTAAGTGAAACAAGTCAAATAAAGACAAATACCATATGATTTCACTTATATGTGAAATCTGAAGTGCAAAACAAACAAACAGAATGGAAACAGACTCAAAAATACAGAGAACAGACTAATGGTTGCCAGAAGGGAAGTGGGTTGGGGAGCTGGGTAAAAGGATTGAGAACTAAAAATTGATACTTACAAATTAGTCACAGGGATATAAAATACAGCATAGAGAATATAGTCATAACTATACAGTAATAACTATGTGTGGGACCAGGTGAATACTTGAAATATCAGGCGGATCACTTTATAAAGTATATTATTATCTAATCTTCATGCTGTACACCTGAAACTAATGCAAAATAATATTAAATGTCACTGCCATTAACAAATAAAATTTAAAAGTTAATTGAAAAATTTTATAAAAATAGCCAAAACCGGTTTGGTTCAGTGGATTGAGCGTCAGCCTGCAGACTGAAAGGTCCCAGGTTCGATTCCGGTCAAGGGCATGTACCTGGGTTGTGGGCACATCCCCAGTAGGGGATGTGCAGGAGGCAGCTGATCGGTGTTTCTCTCTCATCGATGTTTCTAACTCTCTATCTCTCTCCCTTCCTCTCTGTAAAAAATTAATAAAATATATTTTAAAAAAATTATAATTTGGATGAAATAGATTTCTGGGAAACTGCACATAAAAAGACTGCTTAACAAAAACAACAACAAATGTATTACTCAAAATTCACAAAATGATAATAAGTGAACAAGAAATTGAAATGATTAATTCAATTTTTTTAATTGGTTGCACTTATACTTCTGAAATTGTTAAAGCTTAAAAGTACACTAAGACTTTGGGGATAATCTATATTTCTGTGCAGATAATCATATTAATAATATAAAAATAAATATAGACAATATAACTATATAAAAATATATTCATTGTGTTATATTGTAAATCAGAAGATGCCTTAATCAATAAGCCAAATTTATTTGGAGTCCTGTTCATTTTTGCTAGCACTAGCAGGCCTAGAGGAACTCTTGCTTCTCAAATTCTGGCCCCAATATGGTGGAAGTCTTTTCAATTTATATGTTTTCTAGCTCTTTGTTTTCCAAATTCGGAATGAGACTTCTGGACCTTCTGAGAAAAAGTACTGTTTGCTGGGACAGGGCCGTGAGACCATATCTCAAGGCCTGGCCTGGCACCAGCACTGACAACTCTGTCTGGGGCACAGTTTATGGCCTCTCTGGAATGGTAAGTAGTCTTATTTTCCCTATTATTTAAGCAAGCAAATGTTTACAGAAGCCAGAATAGTAGGGTTAACATTTTAAGCAGCAGTTTTTACCCAAGATGGAGATTACTATACTTCAATTGGGTTGGAAACAACTATTTAACTACTTTTTTCTTAATATTTTGTCATGAATTCTACATGATTACATATTTTTCACATTATGATCTTAAACATTGACTTAATAATTTATCTCATTTCTGAACGCATTTATTCATTATTAAGCATTTATATTGTCCATTTAAAAATAATTTTAATAAATTTTGAATAATTAAAATTTCTCATCACCCTGGCCACTGTAACTCAGATGGTTGAGTGCTGTCCCATTTACCAAGAGGTTGTTGGTTCAATTCCCAGTAAGAGCACATGCCTGAGCTTGGGATTTGATCCCCAGTATGGGGTGTGCAAAAGGCAACTGATTGACGATTCTCTCTCATTGATGTTTCTCTCTCTTCCCCTACCTTCCTCTCTATAAAATCAATAAAAAATATATTTTTTAAAAATTCCCACCAATGACTTTATTACCTTAACAGTGGAACTATAGTGTGCTTCATTTCAGATTTGTGATGCATTATTAGCACCTTGTTTTCCTGAGTTTGTCCTAATCTATATTTTTCTGGCAGAATATAGATGGTAGAATTAAAAAAAAAAAATACCCTGTCCCAAAGATTTCTACATTCTAATCCCTAGAAACCATCAACATTACCTCATGTGGAAAAACAGTCTTTACAGATGTGACTAAGTTGATGATCTTGAGATGGGTAGATGATCCTGCCTTACTCACGGGGGCCCTCATAGTAATCACATTCTTTTAAGAGAGAGAAGGAGGATACATCCTCAGACAGAAGAGGATATGTCCCTGTGACCAAAGAGGTAGAGGTATGAGTGATGAGGCCACAAACCAGGAGATGCCAGCAGCCAATAGAAGCTGGAAGATTCAAGAATAGATTTTCATTTAGAACCCCTGAGGAGTGTGGCCCTGCTGAAAGCTTGATTCCAGCCCAGCGAGACTGATTTGTCCTTCTGTCCTCTAGTTTTGACAGAATAAATTTCTGTTTTAAGACATTCAGTTTGTGGTAATTTGTGACAAATGCAGTGGAGACTAACACAGAGCTCTTATTACTAACCAATCTATACAAAGTAAACATTTTCACAATTTGAAGGTGAATATATTATTTTGCACTTACTTGATTGCTAGATTGCAAGAAAAATATAATTTGATTGTATCTTTATTATGAATTTTTCTGTTATTTTGCCAATTTTACTGTATTAGATTATTACTGTCTTATTTTATTTTGACTTATGGTATGTTGAGCCCATTAATATTTTATCAAGTTTATCTCAACTAATTCCCCCAACTTATAATTTAATTGTATTTGTCAAATTTTTTAGGTATATGGATGTTTTAATTATTTTGTGGTCTGATCTCTCTCTTTCACTGTGAATTTTCCCATTTCTCTTTTTTAAATTAAATTTATTCAGGTAAAATTAATTAATAACATTATATAAATTTCAGGTGTACAACATTATTTGCGTGACTATATTTTTCATAAACTATTTTATGTATGTAAGGGCTTGATTAACTATTTCATTCTTTACTTTCTTCCTCTTGCTTTAGTACTGTTTTGAGTTTTTAACTTTTTGAATTGTATTAATATGTACAAAAATAAGCCTCTACTTTTTTTTCCCCAAAGGACTTTAATCACATTACCCTTATTTTTTTCCAAAGGCCTTTAATCACATTACCTGTACCCAATCCGACATCTCCAAATCAACTTAGATACTCAAGTTATTTTAAAAATTTATTTTTTAAGTTTACTTGGAATGACATTAAAAATAAATACAGTTTTGAAAAATTGATGTCTTGACAGCATTTTAGCCTCCTCAACCAGAAATACGATTTGTTTCTTAATTGCCTTAATTCTCCATTTTTTTGGACTTATTCATAATATAGCTATGCAGATACACTCAGACCTGGAAAAGCAAAAAATGAAGATATCATAAAAAATAAGCAGATTTGAAACTTCTGATTTGGATGTATAACCAAAAACTCATTAAGATGATAAAAAAAAAATGAGTAAAGCTAAAGAGCTTTCAGTAAGTAATAATAAATTGTTGACTGAGCCTCAAATTTGAATTATGTTTATTGTATTTGTGAATAGGACTATATCAAACAATAAAAAAAAAAAAAAACACCTTTGCACAGGACAGGAAATCACCAAGAAAACAAAAAGGCAACTAAATGAATCAGAGAAGATGACAGCTCTGGCAAGAAGTTAATATGTATAAGGAACACATACAATTCAGCACAAAAAGCAAGCAAACAAACAAAAAAAAGATCTAATTAAAATATGGGCAGAGGACCTGAACAGACACTTCTCTCAAGAAGGCGTACAAATGGCCAACAGATATAAGAAATAATGCTCAACTTCACTAGCTCTTAGGAAAATGCAAATCAAAATTACAATGAGATACCACCTCACACCTGTTAGAATGGCTATCATCAACAGAATAAGTAATACCAAGTGTTGGAGAAGTTGTAGAGAAAGAAGAACCCTCATTCATTGCTGGTGGGAATGTAGACTGGTGCAGCCACAATGGACAACAGTATGAAGATTTCTCAAAAAGCTAAGACTACATTGGCCATATAACCCAGGAACCCATCTTCTGGGTATCTACTTGAAAAGCTTGAAAACATTATTTGCAATGATATGTGCACCCCTGTGGTCATTGCAGCATTATTCACAGTACTAAGATATGGAAACAACCAAAATGTCCTTTCACAGATGATTGGATAAAGAAGATGTGGTACATATATACAATGGAATAGTACTCAGCTATAAGAAAAGATGAGATACAGCCATTTTCAACAACATAGATGGATCTTGAGAATATCATGCTAAGTAAAATAAGTCAGACAGAAGAAGTCAAAAACCATGTAATTTCACTCCTATTTGCTAATAAAACTGAAAGCAACAAGCGAACAAACAAGAAAAACAAATAAAAACTTATAGACATAGACAACAGTACAGTGGTTACCGGAGGGAAGAGCTGAGGGCAATAAAAGGTAAAGCGATCAAATATATGGTGACAGGAGATTTGACTTTGAGTAATAAGGACACAATGCAATATAGAGATGATGTATCATAAAATCGTATACTTGAAACCTATATAATTTTCTTAACCAATGTCATTCTGATACATTTGATTTAAAATATTTAAGCCGGTCAGAGAAAGACAAATATCACATGATCTCCCTCATACGGGGAATCTAACGAACAAAATAAACTGATAAAATAATAGATCCAGAGACGTAGAAGCAGACTGTAGGCTATCAGAGGGAAGGTCGGGATGTGTAGGTAGTTGGGAAGAGATCAACCAAAGAACTTGGTTGGACACAGACAATAGGGTACTGAAGGCCTGGGGTGGTCTAGAAGGGGCCAATGGGGTAAAAAAAGGACATATGTAATACTTTCAACAATAAAGATTTTTTAAAATAATAAAAATTGAGTAGTGTTTTGGGCAATGTGGCTCAGTTGGTTGAGCATTGTCCTGTACAACAAAAGGTTATCAGTTCAATTCCTGGTCAGGGCACATGCCCAGGTTACAAGATTGGTCCTGGTAAGGGTGCATGTAGGAGGCAACTGATTGATGTTTCTTCTCTCTCTCCTCTCCCTTCCCCTCTCTCTGAAAGGCAATATATATTAAAAAAAAAAAATCCAGTAGTAATAGAAAAAGCTGATTCTCTGGAGACTTGTGGTCTCTGATGTTAGAAGAATGTTTCAGCAGTATTATGAAATTTATTAAAATACATATATACAAACATACAATACATCTAATTTAGGTGGTAATATTGGGACAGGGTAAAAGAAATAATGGTTGAAGGGCTTCTCACATCAAAATTTGGAGGCATCTAAGTTATTAGATTTGAATGAATTGCAAGAAATTGACCCATTTTTAAGTTTCTAGATGATATCTTAAAGGAAGTGTGGTTCTTATCAGTTGCTACACTGGTAAAAGGAAGCCCTAATTATAACCATGCATTAATTACATGGTATATCTGGTGGTCCTTGCCGCGGTTTATGTCCCAGCATCAAGAAGCGTTCAGGAATCCGGAAAAGGCTGTGTGCAGATGACATAGAAATCCAGAGACTAATAAAGAGTCTGGAGATGAGATATAATTTTGAAAGGCATTGGGAGTCAGAGGACCTTCAGCTAAAGGAACTGAAGACTACCACCTTGTCCAGGGCCCTTGCTTTTGTTAACACAATTTGTCCTAAGGCAAGGTGGAGATAATACACTTCAAAGGGTAAGGTTTCAAAGGGTACAGAAACATTGTCAGTTTGGGGAATAGCCTATGGCTGTTCAGGTGCTTGGCCAGTAGGAGGCAATAACATGTAGATTAAGATGCCCTTTAACTGTCTGGCAGCCACAATCAGTTTCCTATTCAGGTTTGGTGAAATGCCTTTAGCCATTCCCAACAGGTGACTACATGTGTGACTCAACCCTGTTGAGTCCCCAAGTCTCATCAAGCTTTTGATGAAACTCTTGAAATTATGACATGCTGGAATTGGTTTCCGGCAGTCCTGCTATTATTTTTTAAGGGAGAGAGGAAAGCAGGGTAGTCCAAAGAGGTAATGTCAGTAGATAATAATAAGTTGGCCTGGCTGGTGTGGCTCAGTTGGTTGGAGTGTCATCTCGTGCACCACAAGGTGGTGGGTTCAGTTCCCAACCAAGGCACATACCCAGGTTGTAGGTTTGATCCTACATACAGAAGGCAACTGATGGATGGTCACATCGAAGTTTCTCTCTCTCTCTCTCTCGCTCTCTCTCACCAATTTAAAAAAAAAAGAAAAGAAATTGAGTTTGTGAATATTTAAAAGCTAAATAGGAACAGAACAAAATGATTTTGCAGTAATTATTATAATTAAAAAATAAATTAACCAACTAAAACAGGTAAAACACCATGTTCTTTCCTAGAAGAGGAAATACATACGAGCACAGAGGCCTGGGAAACCCAATTGAAATGAATGTCTCGATGCAGGGTTATTCTTTATTCTTTTCTCATGCTCTAAAAGAAAAGGGCTGAAACTCAGTTAAAGTTGTCAGAGTCACTGCTCTTAGTAGACCATTAAAAATCATCCCCAAGCTTACAATGTAGCATCCTCCTGATCTTATGACACTGCCCACGCTGTGCCCAGGAGTGCAATGCTTATTGTTTCTTCAGCTTAATGCTAGAGGTACCTGGCCCATGCAGTGAATTAATATAATGGGTAATAAAGCTCCCCAAGAATCTTGATACAAGTACAGTGCAACAGTCATATGAGGTAATAAAAACCTGGGAAGCTTCATGAAAAAAATCCTCAAAAGCTTCATGAAAAAAATCCTCAAAAGTCTCTAAGGTAATGGGCAGTTACGCACCATGATGGGTGTTCTCCAAAGCAGGGGTTCTCAAGAAGTAGGAGCACAGGACTAACTTCCTATGAGAGACAAGACTAAGACCCCAAATTACTTTTTTTAAAAAACATATTTTATTGATTTTTTACAGAGAGGAAGGGAGAGAGGTAGAGAGTTAGAAACATCGATCAGCCGCCTCCTGCACATCTCCTACTGGGGATGTGCCCGCAACCCAGGTACATGCCCTTGACCGGAATCGCACCTGGGACCTCTCAGTCCGCAGGCCAATGCTCTATCCACTGAGCCAAACCGGTTTCGGCCCAAATTACTTATATTGTATGAATGTACCAGAAAGTGACTGTATCCATGAAGAAGTATGTTTTTTTAAATGTCCGATTTATTGGTTTAGGTAGAAATATTTAAATATTCACACCTGCAGAATTTTGTTCAACTTGCCAGAAGCTGAGAGAGTGGATGAACCTCCTAGTTTATAACTAGGGAGTGGTTCAGACTTTGGAGATTAAAAGTTAGAGCAGACAAGAAAGCTGTGTTTGTTACAGCACAGTCATTAACATTCATTGTGTAGCTTTTGTTCCTACTGTCCCCCAGAGACCAAATACGCTTCCTTACTCTTCAATGCTTGGGTAAGACTGACTCAACTCCGCAATTCCGAAGATTTCTCAAGGAATTTACATGCTTTCCTCTGCTGCTTAGACATGTGAGTGAGAAATTATGGTCTAGGTGCCATAGGACACATCTATCCAGGCATGAAATAAAGTCCCACTTATTTTTAAAAACAAAAATATTCTCTTTTTCTTTCCCCATTCTCTCTCGCCCTCTCTTTTTATCTCACACATACAATCTTTCAATCACACACACAATTTTTAAAAATGTGTTGGGGTGAATTAGTTAATAAATCATATTGGTTTCAAATGTACAACTATAACACATCATCTGCACACTACATCCTGTGCTCACCACCCAAAACCAAGACTCCTTGGTCCACCATTCATTCCCCCTTTGCCCTCCTCCACCTCCTCCACCCCCTTTTCCTCTGGTAATGACCTCACTGTTGTCTGTGTCTATGAGGTTTTTTCCCCCCTAATCTCTTCACCTTTTCCCCCAGACCCACAATGATTGATTTATAGTAATCATGACTGAAGAGCTGGGGAGCATTAACAAATGATCATACAGAACAGAATTCCACAGGAAACAACACAAAAGTGTTTCTTTTGAGCCATGGCCCTCATCTGGATTCTGAGAATTCCTATGTGGGCCCTTCTCCACTCATCACCCAGTCCTTCATAACTTTGTAGTCACCCCCTTTATTTCTCTGGACTGTCCTTGAGCTATTTCTCTGTAGCTCTGGACTGTCAAAAATCAATGAATATTGATCTTCTATAGCTCTTACAACCCAAACAGACAGCTAAATCATCAGGTGCTTATTCGCTCAAAGGTTTCTTCATTTAGGATTCACACTTTAGTTTGTTATATACTTATCTGCCTAGTGGACAAATTTATAATGTGCCAGGCACTATTATAAATCCTAGGGAAATATAATGATCAAGAGGTAACCCTCCTTTGTAAAGACCTTAAAATGGCCCCAGCTGGTTTGGCTCAGTGGATAGAGCATCAGCCTGCAGACTGAATGGTCCCTGGTTCGATTATGGTCAAGGGCACATGCCCAGGTTGTGGGCTTGTCCCAAGTAGGGGGCATGCAGGAGGCAGCTGATCAATGATTTTCTCTCATCATTGATGTTTCTACCTCTCTACCTCTCTCCCTTCCTCTCTGAAATCAATAAAGGTATATATTTAATAAACACAAATAGCTGGTTAACTAAACATAACTAGGGAAAGAGAGATAGAAATATCATTGAGGAGAATCACTGATCGACTGCCTCCCGCATCCCGCCCCACCATCCCCCCACACACACTGGAGATCAAACCTGCAACCAAGGCATATGCCCTTGACTAGAATCAAACCTGGCACCCTTCAGGCCGCAGTTCCTTCCACTGAGCAAAACCAGCTAGGGTGGAAGTCAAAAATTTTTGTGTTATTATTCATTAAACAAAAAGGCAAGACAAAAAAATAGAAAAATTCTTAGATTCCTGACTTGGGTAACAGGATTGAGAATCATCCTGGCCATCAATTCAGGAAATGTAAGAGTGCAATTAGACCTGAGCTTCTGGGAAGGGAATAATTGTGGTTTTGCAAATTTGAGTTTGAAGTATCCATTCAGATGATCAGAAAGTAGTTGAGAGTTATAATTTTTTAAGATTCAGAGAGTTTAGAAATTCATCCAAGGTTACATGTCAGCTAATTATGGAACTCACAACCTGCTCTACCTCAACCTAAATTTGTCATTGGCACATTATTACCATGTCACATGAATACAACTTCTAAATTAAAATATCATCTGTTCATAGGTGTGATAAATGTGGCCATTCACATTTGTGATATCCAGTTCCCCTCCCAGTTTTGTGAAATAAGTAGCCAAATTGTGGGTTCAGACTTCACCAATGAAGCAGGGAGAAGCTAACTGGCTCTTGATGAAAGTGAACCCATGAATTTGGTTTCAAAACCCTTTCTAAGCAGCTGAATCTGGAGGCCACTAATAGTTGTCACCCTCTATGGAAAAGACTGATCCCTTCAAAGGGAAAATTGACTTAGATTCTGTATCTCAATCAACTTTTAAGAGAAAAAGACACAGCACACAAGCTGCTTCTTAGAATTCTTTTGTCTTCTGAAGCTGAAAAGCACAGATTTTTTTCAAAGAAGACTAATGCAACATATTTCACCTCCAATCAGATGAAAGGTTATCAAAATAAACCCTAGTATTCTCTGTTTATGTGTGTGTGTGATACATTTTCTTTGGGGATATTTCTAATGCCAAAGAAAACTAATCATGGGCTGCTAAAAGACCGAGTATTCCCGACATTACCGGGGATTCTTCAGTTTGTTGCTGAAGCTGCATCTGTATCTAGAATATTTACATCCATCCTCAAGACATATGTAAAAGTTACTGAAACAAGAGAACTAATGAACAGAAGATAGACTGGATAGTTTGCTATTTCTGAGCTTCAATCTGTCACACACCCCCAGTTGCCACATGCCTGATTGGTTCCCCTTGGAGTACAAACCAAGAACCAGGCTCAAGAATTTCTACAACTTGCTGGTACACTGGCTCACTTCCCTGAGTGCCCTCATGAGACAAAATTTTATTTAGATAAAAGGCCACTACCATTGTACTTTTCTCCTTCTCCTTCTCTTTCTCCTCCTTCTCCTTCTCCTCCTCTTCCTCTCTGAAATCAATAAAGGTATATATTTTTAAAAAGACCTTAATATGTGTTTGGGAAAAAATAAATTACTATTACAACACATTAGATCATTTTTACAAGGTGTGGAGAGATCTTGAGGAAACCCCCTTTAGTTCATCTAATGAGTCACAGGTTTTACAGATGAGGAGACATCTAAACTGAGACTTGGGTGCATAGCAGTTTCCCAGTGTCCCAGAGAGAGATGGACTTTCCATATAGAGCAAAGAGCAGAGGCCATGACAAAGAACAAGTGCAGACTAGAGAGAGCTGATCCTAGTGAGAGGCAGAGTTTGATATGCAATATGAAACTGCTAGAAGACAGAGAAGGAAAAGTTTGAATTTTATTCCATAAGTCTGGCAAAATATTAGATATGCACCTCAGAGACATCCCTCTTCTGATCCTATGAAAGAAAGATTGTGGACAGGATTAGAATGAAAGGTGATGAGTCTAGAGATAGGGGCATGATGAAGTGTTTGTTCCAATAATTTAAGTCAGACATAGAAAGGATGAAACTAAGGAAGAGGGAATTGAGATGAGAATGGGGTATATATGCAATATTTTAGGAATTAAAAAATTA
>NW_006288892.1:5408-22561 GCF_000327345.1 Myotis davidii | reverse complement strand
CCTTCTCCTTCTCCTTCTCCTTCTCCTTCTCCTTCTCCTTCTCCTTCTCCTTCTCCTTCTCCTTCTTCTTCTTCTTCTTCTTCTTCTTCTTCTTCTTCTTCTTCTTCTGAAAACAATTTGGCTTATTTTAAAGGCTATATCACAATACAGTTTTTAAGAGCTTTTCTAACATAAAGTTTTATTCAAAGTCCAAAACTTGAGTCTAAGCTTTTTTTTTTAATATATTTTTATTGATGTCAGAGAGGAAGGTAGAGGGGAAGAGAGATAGAAACCAATAATAAGTTCTTCTTCTTCTTCTTCTTCTTCTTCTTCTGAAAACAATTTGGCTTATTTTAAAGGCTAAATTTCAATACAGTTTTTAAGAGCTTTTCTAACATAAAGTTTTATTCAAAGTCCAAAACTTGAGTCTAAGCTTTTTTTTTTAATATATTTTTATTGATGTCAGAGAGGAAGGTAGAGGGGAAGAGAGATAGAAACAGCAATAATGAGAGATAATCATTGATTGGCTGCCTCCTGCATGCCCCCCACTGAGGATCAAGCCTGCAATCTGGGCATATGCCCTGACCAGGAATCGAACCGGCGACCTCTTGGTTCCTGGGTTGACGCTAAACCACTGAGCTACACCCAGCTGAGTGAGTCTAAGCTTTTAATATAGATTTTTTTATCTTTACTGTTGAAAGTATTACAGATGTCCCCTTTATATCTCCATTCACCCCTTCAAACCCACCTCTGCCCTGCCCCAGGCCTAAATCACACTATTGTCTGTGCCCATGGTTTATTCATATATGCATACGAGTTCTTTGGTTATTTCTTCCCATCCGCCCACCTACCCCTGAATTCCTCTTAGATTCCACAGTCTGTTCTATGCTTCTATGTCTCTAGATCTATTTTGCTCATCAGTTTATTTTGTTCTTTAGATTCCACATATGAGTGAGATCATGTGATACTTATCTTCCTCTGACTGGCTTATTTCGCTTAGCAAAATATTCTCCAGGTCCCTCCATGCTGTCTCAAAGAGTAAGCAAGACTTCTTTTTACTGCTGCATAGTAATATTCCATGGTGTAAATATACCACAGCTTTTTTATCCACTCATCAAGTGATGAGCACTTGGGCTGTTTCCAAATCTTAGTTATTATAAATTGTGCTTCTATGAGCATAGAGGTGCATTAATTCTTTCTAATTGGTGTTTCAGGTTTCTTAGGATATATTTTTAGAAGTGAGATCACTGGGTCAAATGCAGTTCCATATTTAATTTTATTGAGGAAACTCCATACTGTTTTCCATAATGGTGGCACCAGTCTGCATTCCCATCAGCCATGCACTATGGTTCCCTTTTCTCTTCATCCTTGCCAGCACTTGTCATTTGTTGATTTGTTGATGGAAGCCATTCTGACAGGTGTACAGTGATATCTCATTGTCATTTTAATTGACATCTCTCTAATTAATGTGATTTTGAACATTTTTTCATATGCCTCTTGGCCATCTTTATGTCCTCTTTGTAGAAGTAACTATTTAACTCCTTTGCCCATTTTTAATTGGGTTGTTTGTCTTCCTTTTGTTAAGTTGTATGAGTATATTATATATTTTGGAAATTAACCCCTTATCAGATGTATCATTGGTAAATATGTTTTCCCATACAGTGGTTCCCTTTTCAACTTATTACTGGTTCATTTGTTGTGCAGAAGCTTTTTGGTTTGATATAATTTCATTTGTTTATCTTTTCTTTTGTTTCTCTTGCACTAGCTGATGTATCGATGAAAATTCTGCCACATGAAATGCCTGATATTTGGCTGCCTATGAATTATTCTAGAATTTTTATGGTTTCACATCTTACATTTAAGTTTCTTATAAATTTGAGTTTATTCGTGTGTATGATGTAAATTGGTAGTCTACTTTAATTGTTTTTTGCATATATCCGTCCAATTTTCCCAACACCATTTATTAAAGAGACTGATTACTCTATTGTATGCTCTTGCCTCCTTTGCCAATATTTATTGAGCATAGAGGCTTGTGTTGATTTCTGGGTCCTCTGTAGTGTTCCATTGGTCTGTATGCCTGTTCTTGTGCCAGCACCAGGCTGTTTTGATTGCAGTGGCTTTGTAGTAAAATTTTATATGTGGTATTGTGATCCCTCCAACTTACTTCTTCTTTCTCGGGATTGCTGTGGCTATTCAGGGTCTTTTTTGGTTTTATATAAATTTTTGGAGTATTTATTCTAGGTCTGTGAAATATGCCATTGGTATTTTAATAGGGACTGCATTGAATCTGTAGATTGCTTTGGATAGTATGGACATTTTATTGATGTTGATTCTACCAATCCATGAACAAGGTATATTTCTCCACTTGTTTATATCTTCCTTTATCTCTTTTTTCAACATCCTATTGTTTTCTGAATGTAGATTTTTACCTCCTTAGTTGTTTATTCCTAAGTATCTTAATTTTTTGTTGAAGTGGTAAATGGGATTATTTAGTTTGTCTTTGTGAGAATTCATTATTAGTGTATAAAATTGCCATTGATTTCTGGGTGTTAATTTTGTATCCTGCTACATTGCCGAATTCATTTACCTACTAGTCTTTTTGGTGGAGTCTTTAGTATTTTCTATGTACAATATCATGTTATCTGAAAAAAAAAAATGATTGTTTTATTTTCTCTTTTATTTCTTCTTCTTTTCTGACCACTGTGGCTAGCACTTCCAGTAGTATGTTGAATAAGAGTGTTGAAAGTGGACATCCCTGTCTTTTTCCTGTTATTAGGGAAAATGGTTTTAGTTTTGAGTATGATGAACATTGAGTATGATGTTCGCTGTAGGTTTGTAATATATGGCCTTTATTATGTTGAGGTAGGATCCATCTATTCCCACTTTGCTAAGTTTTTATCCAAAAATGGGTGTTGGATTTTGTTGAATGCTTTTTTCTGCATCTATTGATGTGATCATGTGGTTTTTGACTTCCAATATGTTTGTGGGATGTATCATATTTATTTGTTTGTGGATATTTACCAGCCTTGCATTCCTGGAATAAATCCTACTTGGTCATGGTGTATGATATTTTTAATATATCGATGAATTCGATTTGCTAATATTTTGTTGAGGATTTTACCATCTATGGTCCTCAGGGATGTTGGCCTGTAACTGTTTCTTTGTGGTGCGTTTGTCTGGTTTTGGGATGAGGGTAATGCTGACCTCATAGAAAGAGCTTGAAAGTGTTCCTTCCTCTTGAATTTTTTGGAATAAGCTGAGGAGTATAGGTGTTAGTTCTTCTTTGAATATTTGGTAAAACTCCCCTATGAAGTCATCTGGACCAGGGCTTTGTTTTTTTGAGAGATTATTATTATTATTATTGTTTCAAATTAATCAGTTCTTATTGTCTTATTCAGATTTTCTGATTCTTCTTTAATATAGTTTTTTGGTTAATTTTTTTACACTTCCTCTTCTTTTAGAGTACAAACTCCATGAAATCAGAAAATGAGTTTTATTCATCTTTACACTTCTTTACATATACTGCAGTTGTCAACTCATTGTCTTATATGAATTAAAAATAATATTTGCTAATTTTAAGCACATTAACTTTCTCTGTGAAGTTGGAAGAAGAGGCATAGGGTAATTCATCATTTTACTTTACTTATCATCTTAATTATATCACCACTTATTCAAGGCTATATTAGAAATACAAGGGATTGCATATGAAAGGACTTTATGCAATACAGAGACTACACATGTAAATATTATTTAATGGTATAGCTTTTCTAGTGCTATAATCAAAAAATGAAGTACAAAAAGAATTTCAATCCATCCTTAATGCATTTATTTTGTACGTATTTTTAAATCTTGAATAATTTCCACAATATTCTTTTAAGAATCACGGATCTTTATTTGAAAAAATAATACATTGACTGAGAAGACTATTATTTAAGAATTAGATGTTTCAATGACCTACAATTAGAAAAACATGGATAAAAATACAATTTCTTTATTTCTTTAAGACCAATGTTGATAAATGCTTTTGTTTTGTTAATAATGATCTTTTGTTAAATGAAATGCCAGACTCCCCCAGGTGGTTTCAAGTGCTACTTTAGGTAATTTTATTCAGTTAAACAAATTGGGCAACTGATGCAATGTCTAATCATTTTTGGGATCAACATATTTTCTATATAGTTCTCCACTCTTTCTAAGCTTAGTAGAATTATATTAGCACAATATACTAGTAATAAGAGACTAATTTGGAACTTCTGAGTTTTCACTACCTCTTCAAACATGAATAGGAAATTTTTAGAAAATTATTTAACAAAAATTATAATATTTTTAAATTTTTTATCATACTGTATTGTACATATGTAACTATATGTCCCTTGAAAAATATTTTGTTACCTGGGTCCTATTTGATTATATAGTGTTATCTTTGAAAGAAAGTGATATATTTATATCATAAAAATAAAAAGCTATTTTACATGAAATAAGTTGGATGGATACAGAAATACTATAGCTGAATGACAATACCTAATTTTTGAAAAATTATTGATCGTATTCTCTCAGGAATTTGGGCTGGATTAATTATTTCAAAGAACTAGAATAAGAAAATTGATCACCTAACAACTCATTAACTATTTACACATCAGCTTCAGCAATTGAAGTAAACAGTATAGCTGAAATATTGCCTATCGAACATTAACATTTGATTTATTTTTACTATCTCTGATAACAATATTTCTAAAATAAATAACATAGACATTTAATTTTAAACATGAGGATTCCTTATGGGAGAGAAGCTAGGCTGGGTTGTGAGATATGGTGATGACTAAAATGGCAATTTGACTTCTAGGAACACAGGTATGGTGTGTTTATATCTTAAAAAGAGCTGTTTTGTGGTGATTTTGAGGCTTCAGTCCATTATTACGAACATCAGTTCAACTATGTAAGAACATGACAGGTCTCTATAGCAGCATCATTTTTGAGAAACATTGGGCTCTTCCTAGGCCCTAAATGGCCCAGCTGTCAGGCTTCTCATTAATGTCCATCCATTCTCTGGCTTTCTGCAATAAGCATTTGAACTAGAAGAATAATTTTTTAAAATATATGTTTTTATTGATTTCAGAAAGGAAAGGAGAGAAAGAGACAGATAGAAACATCAATGATGAAAGAGAATCACTGATCAGCTACCTCCAGCATGCCCCACACTGGAGATCAAGCCCACAGCCTGGGGATGTATCCTGACTGGAATCGAAACTTGCTTGGCCTTCTGGTTCATAGGTCAATGCTAAACCACTGAGCAACACTGGCTGGACTGAAGTAATCAGATAATTTTTAATTGCATGTGATAGAAGTTTAATTTATTCCAAATAAAAAGAAACCAATACCCAGGAAACCAATATCCAGGAGCTAGTTCGTCAAAAGCACTGTCTCAAGGGGCTCAAGCAAAACCATCAGGCCACTCACCATCTTCATTCTTGGACTTCATGTGGTTTCACTCCCAGGCAGGCTCTTTCTGCATGTCAGGTGGAACAACCATCAACTGACCCAAACTCACATCCTATACTCCCTTAGCAATTCCAGCAGAAAATGGAAGTCTGCCTCCACACAAATAAAATCAACCCGGAGAATTGTCCCCATATAGATTACTTACCTATCCATGAGGCAGTCATTTAAGCAGGACCTCTACTGTGTATGTCAGGAACATGAAAATAAGTTTGACCAGCTCTGCCAGAATGATGTGGAGTTGGAGAACACTTTCTGAAAGGAGCAATAATATAAAGAATAAGAAAGCATGATGAGCAATACAGCATCCAAAACTTGCTTTACAAATAATGAAGTTAAGCCTGGCAAAATGTGAGTCACTCTTCCTTTTTTTAATATTTTTTCCATCACTGTTTATTCCTCTTATACTCTCCTCCACCTCTATTCACACTCCCCCCCACAATCACCACACTCTTATCCCAGTCAGTGAGTTCTTGCTTTATACTAAACCAACAGGTTTAGAAATAAACTACTTCTTTATATCTTATACTAGAGGCCCAGTGCACAGATTCGTACACCAGTGGGGTCCCTCAGCCTGGTTTGTGGAGATCAGGCTGAAACCGGCTCTCCAACATCTCCCGAGGGGTCCCACATTGTAAGAGGACACAGGCCAGGCAAAGGGACCCCACTGGTACATGAATCTTTACACCAGGCCTCTAGTATGCATATAAAATCTTTGGTAAATCTCTTCCTCCCTCCCCTCCACTCCCCTTTCTTCTAAGATTCATCAGTGTGTTCCATGTTTCCATGCCTGTGGTTTCCACTCCTGCATTGAACATCTGCCCCCTGGTGGTCAGTGTGTGTCACAGTCACCAGACAGTCGAATGGTTGGCCAGTCCACTGGTTACTTAGGCTTTTATATATATATAGATTGAATAGGAAAAACTAAACAATGTAGTTGCAGAACCCCTCTGTAGAAGTCCAGGTCATTTGAAAGCAGTTATTTCTCCATTACTCCCTCCCTCTGAGTCTCTGTGTGTGTCCAGACCAAACCCCCAGACTGTGGGTGAATCTTCCCACACTCACTGGTTTTCTTTCAGCACTCTGGTTCTGATTTTCACTGTTTGGCATTGTCCTAATGCTTTTGGTCCATTACCTGGCTGAGTTGGACAACAACAAGGAAGAACTTTTTCAAAATTAGATGCTGTCTTCATCCAGGGGAGACAAGGTGGCAGCCAAATATGCAAATGGGCCCTGTGCCTTCTCACAGAGCAGATAGAAGAAACAGTTGAATCTAATAACATCTACCCAAAATTGGCAAATTAAACACAGCTGTTAATGAGGGAAAGAGAGAGCAACATAACACGACACCCTGAGAGGAGCAGAAATGGGGAGACAAAGAAACAGCCCCCGTATGAAAGAAAGGAAGAATCACTGGAAAAGAAAGTAAATGAAATGGAGGCAACAATGTGTCAGAGAAAGAATTCAGATCAATGATCATAAGGATACTGAAAAGGATGGAAGACAAATTCAAATATATGTGTAAGAACCAATAGGAAATAAAGAAGAACCAAGAATAAATGAAGAATGACATTGCTGCAATAAAGAACACAATAGAAAGCATCAACAGTAGAATAAAAGAAGCGGAGGATCACATCAGTGAGTTAGAAGACAAGGTAGGAAAAAATACCCAAGCAGAGCAGCAATTGGAAGAAAAAAAACAACTTAAAAAAAAAGGAGGAGAGCCTAAGGCAGCTTTGGGACAATATTAAATGAAACAACATCCTCATAATGGGGGTGGAAGAAGGAGAGAAACCTGAGAAATGAATAGAAAACATGTTTGAAGAAATAATGACAGAAACTTCCGTGATATTGGGGAGAAAAAACTCACAGAGGTCCAAGAAGCTCACAGAGTCCCACATAAGATGAACCCAAAAAGACCGACACCAAGACACATTTTAATTAAACGAGTGGTGTGGTACACAAATTTATGCACCAGTGGAGTCCCTCGCTTGGCCTGTGGAATCAGGCTGAAACCGGCTCTCTGACATCCCCTGAGGGGTCTCAGATTGCAAGGGGGCACAGGCCAGGCTGAGGGATCCCCACCAATGCACGATCAGGGCCAGGGAGGGTCAGGAGGTTGGCCAGCTGGTGAGAAACCCAGTTAGAGTGTCTGCCCCGTGGTGGTCAGTGCACATCATAGTGAGCAGTTAAATGGACTTAGCATATCATTAGTATATTACACTTAGATTGGTTGAACAGATGACAGGACACAGCATGTTAGGCTTTTACTATCTAGGATTGGCAAACACCAACGACAAAGTAAGCATCTTAAAGGCTGCCAGAAAGAGACAGAAAGTTACCTACAAAGGATCTCCCATCAGACTATCAAATGATTTAACAACAGAAACACATCATTCCAGAAAGGGAATGGGATGAAATATGCAAAGTCATGCAAAGCAAGGTTCTGAATTAAAGAATACTATACCCAGCAAGGCTATCAATCGAATTTGAAGGTGAAATCAGGAGCTTCACAGACAAAAAAGGACTAAGGGATTTTATTACCAGCAAACCAGAAATGCTAACACTTTAGCATGCAAGAGATGCTAAAGAGACTGCTGTAAAAAGAAGAAATGAAGGGAAGAAGTAACATGGGCATAAAGAATAGAAATGGTGACAAACCTATCAATAATAACTTTAAATGTAAATGTATTAAATGCCCCAATCAAAAGACATAGGGTAGCTGAATGGATAATAAAACATGATCCATATATCTGCTGTCTACAGGAAACCACCTCAGAACAAAGGACTCACACAGATGATAGTGAAGGGATGAATAAATTTTTTCAGGTGAATGGAAATGAAATAAAAAGCTGGGGTAGCAATACTTATATCTGATAAAATAGACCTCCAAGTGAAGGCCATAACAAGAGATAAGAAAGCCCACTGCATAATACTAAAGGGAGAAATTCAACAAGAAGATATAACTCTGGTAAACATATAAGCAACCATTACAAGAGCACACAAATACATTAAAAAATTTTCTGGAAGATATCAAAGGAGAGATCAACAGCATTAGAGTCATAGTAGGGGACTTTAATTCCCCACTAACACCACTGGATAAATCCTTTAAACAAAAAAATCAGCAAAGAAACATCAATCATAAATGACTCACTAGATCAGATTAAATTAATTAACATCTTCAGAAAATTTCACCCCAAAGCCACAGAATATACATTCAAGTGCACACGAGTCATATTCAAAGATAGACCACATATTGGGACACAGGCAAAGTCTCTTCAAATTCAAGAAGATAGAAATCATATCAAGCATCATCTCAGAACCTAATGGCATAAAATTAGAAATCAACTACAATAAAAACAATGAAAAAAATCAAACACTTGGAGGCTAAATAGCATGCTATTAAACAATGACTGGGTTACCAGAGAGATCAAAGAAGAAATAAAAAGCATCCTGGAAACAAACGACAATGAAAACACAACAATCCAAAATCTATGGAACACAGTGAAAGCAGTATTGAGAGGGAAGTTCATAGCTCCACAAATCTACTTCAAAAAACAAGAAAAAATGTTAATGAATTATCTAACCCTACAACTCAAAGAGTTAGAAAGAGAGCAACAAGAAAAGCCCAATGTAAGCAGAAGGAAGGGAATAATAAAGATAAGAGCAGAAATAAATGACATAGAGACAAAAAAAAAATACAAAAGACCAACAAAACCAAGAGCTGGTTCTTTGAATGGTTAAACAATATTGATGAACCTCTAGCCAGGCTCACCAAGAAGCAAAGACAGCAGACCCAAATAAACAAAATCAGAAATGAAAGAAGTGAAGTAACAACTGATTCCACAGAAATACAAAGGATTATGAAAAATACTATGAACAACTCTATTCCAACAAAATGGACAATCTACACAAAATGGACATATTTTGATGAAAATACAAGCTCCCAAAACTCAATCATGAAGAATCAGAAGACCTGAATAGGCCGATAACTACCAAATAAATTGAAGCAGTGATCAAAAATCTTCTAGCAAACAAAAACCCTGTTCCAGACAGCTTTACAGGGAAGTTCTACCAAGCATTCAAAGAAGAACTAAAACCTATCCTCCTCAGACTATTCCAAAAAATTCAAGAGGAAGGAATACTTCCAAACTCTTTCTATGAAGCCAGCATTACCCTAATTTCAAAATCAGATAAAGACACCGCAAAAAAAAGAGAACTACAGGACAATATCCTTGATGAACATAGATACTATAATCCTCAACAAAATTCTAGCACATTTGTCCCATCATTACATTAGAAAGATCATACACTATGATCAAGTGGGATTTATTACAGGAATGCAAAGATGGTACAATATCTGAAAATCAATAAATGTGATATATCACATAAAGAAATTGAGAGACAAGAATCACATAATCATATCAATTGATGCAGAAAAAGCATTTAAGTAAAACTGTCCTTATTCACAGATGACATGATACCTTACATAGAAAACCCCAAATATTCCATCAAAAAACTACTAGACTTAATAAATTAATTCAGCAATGTAGCAGGATACAAAATTAACACCCAGCAATCTATGGCCTTTTTATACAAACACACAGAAAAAGAAACTAAAATAAAAATTAAAAAAAACAATCCCATTTACCATTGTACAAAAAAATATTAAGATACCTATGAATAAACTTAACTAAGGAGATAAAAGACCTGTACTTGGGAAACTACAGGACATTGAATAAAGAAATAGAGGAAGACATAAACAAATAGAAGAACATACCATGTTCATGGATTGGTAGAATCAACATCATTAAATTATCCATACAAACCAGAGAAATCTACAGATTCAATGCAATTACCATTAAAATACCAATGGCATATTTCAAAGATCTAGAACAAACTATCCAAAAAATCATCTGGAATAAAAAAGACCTCGGATAGCCATAGCAATCCTGCGAAAGAAGAACAAAGTAGGCGGGATCACAATACCAGATATCAAGCTATATTACCAAGCCACAGTTCTCAAAACTTCCTGGTACTAGCACAAGAACAAATGTATACAGCAATGGAACAATACAGAGAACCCAGAAATCGACCCAAGCCATTATGCTCAATTAATAGTTGACAAAGGAAGTAAGAGCATACAATGGAATCAAGAAAGTCTCTTCAATAAGTGGTGCTTGGAAATTTGGTCAGATACATGCAAAAAAAATGAAACTAGATCACCAACCTATACCATACACAAAAACAAACTCAAAATGGCTAAAGAACTTATATGTAAGATGGGAAGCCATAAAAATCCTACAATACTCCATAGGCAGCAAAATAGCAGACTTATGTCATAGCATTATCTTTACTGACACAGCTCCTAGGGCAATGGAGATTGGCTCAGTGGATAGAGCTTCGGCCTGAGGACTGAAAGGTCCCAGGTTCGATTCCGGTCAAGGGCATGTACCTTGGTTGCGGGCACATCCTCAGTGGGGAGTGTGCAGGAGGCAGCTGGTTGATGTTTCTCTCTCATCGATGTTTCTAACTCTCTATCTCTCTCCTTTCTTCTCTGCAAAAACTCAATAAAATATATTAAAAAATAAATAAAATGAAAAGCTTCTGCACAGCAAAAGAAACCATCAACATAACAACAAAAAAGCCCACTGCATGGGAGAACATATTTGAAAATTCTATTTCAGATAAGGGTTTAACTCCAAAATTTATAGAGAATGCATACAACTTAACAAAAGAAAGATAAATGATCCAATCAAAGAATGGACAAAGGACCTAAATAGACATTCCTTGAAAGAGGACATAGAGAAGGCCAAGACATAAGAAAACATGCTCGAAGTCACTAATCATCCCAGAGATGCAGATCAAAACCACTGTGAGATATCATCTCAAACCTGTCAGAATGGCTATCATCAACAAATCAACAAACAACAAGTGCTGGCAAGGATGTATAGAAAAAGGAATCCTCATGCACTGCTGGTGGGAATGCAGACTGGTGCAGCCGCTGTGGAAGACAGTATGATGTTTCCTCAAAAAACTAAAAATGGAACTCCCATTTGACCCAGTAATCCCACTTCTAGGACTATATCCCAAGAAACCAGAAACACCAATCAGAAAGAGTATATGCACCCCTATGTTCATAGCAGCACAATTTACAATAGCTAAGATTTGGAAACAGCCTAAGTGCCCATCAGCAGATGAGTGGATTAACTGTGTTAAGTCTACACAATGAAATACTATGCTGCTATAAAAACGAAGGAACTCTTACCATTTGCAACAGCATGGATGGAACTGGAGAGCATTATGCTAAGCAAAATAAGCCAGTTGGAGAAAAATAACATCACATGATCTCACTCAAATGTAGGGGATAACAATCAACATAAAATGATGAACAAAAAGAGATCCAGAGACAAATGGTAGGGGAGGTGGGTGAGGTTAGAGATCAACCAAAGTATTTGTGTGCATGCATATTAGCATAACAAATGGACACAGACACTGGCACGGTGGGGGCTTGCCCTGAGGGGTGGGAATGATGAGAAGGCGGGGTCAATTGGAGAAAAATAATACATATGTAAAACTTTAGACAATTAAAAAAAACTAATACATATGTAAAACTTTAGACAATGAAAAAAGTCCCAAATGTCCAACAAATGAAGAGATAAACAAATCAGGGCTTATTCTTCCGTACAATAGAATACCACACAGGGGATCTAGTGCAGTTGGAGACCGAGTAGCTAGAGCTGGGATGGAGGTAGTGGGAGTTAAGGTTGAGAAGGCTGGGAACCATCTACACATCTCTTTCTGTCTCTTCATGCATCTCAGAAGCCTTCCATAGCATCTCCACATGGCTGGACTCGTCTTCCAAATAGCATCATAGGCTCAGGGCAGTCAAACTCCTTACTTGGCCTACAAAGATTATAAGAGCAAGTATAGCAGTAAGGAAGGTAGTTGTCTTGAGTTCCTTGTCATTGCAAGGCTCAGAGCATCACTTCTGCTGTACTCGATTGGTTGAAACAGTGACAAAATGCTGCCCAGTTTCAAGAAAAGGAGGCATAGATCACATCTCTCTTTAAGGAATTTCAATGGATTTGCAGATATATTTTTAAGTTGACATAATGAAAACAAGATGGCTATTACTACACACCCTTGTCTAAGTAATGAAAATCCTCTCTTATAAATATAAATATTTAACAGTTAGTGAGTGTTAAAAGTGCTGTGGATTGTAAAAAAAGAATACATAGATTCAGCACTGAAGTGCTTGCCTCCTAATACAGGAGGAAGGCATAAACTGATCATCACAGGTGTGATAGACAGGGTAGTGACACAGAGTGGGGCAGTGAGAGGAGACTGCTCAGGCATGCTGATAACCGTGAGTGGAATTCTAAACGACAAGTGACAATTATTATTTCCTCCAGGGAGTAGGGCCAGGGAAAAAGCACAGGCACAAAAACAAGAAACAGTAAAGTGAGTGTGTGTGTGTGTGTGTGTGTGTGTGTGTGTGTGTGTGTGTAGCCTCAAGATGTTAGAACATAGGTTTGAGGCAGGGAATGGCAGGAGTCAAAGCTGTAGAGAAAGAGAGGGGCTAGATCATTCAGGGCCTCAAGTTTCTCCTGTGGATCACGGGCAAAGATTTTAAACAAAAGAGCGTTATCATTGCATTAATTCAGGCAGCTGTGGAAAGGTCAGATTAACAGCAACAACAACAACAAAAAAAAACAGTTAGAAGAAGGTTGCAATAACTTTGGTGACAAATTCTGTTGTAAATAGTAGTTACAATGGGGAAGGTGATACCAAAGATATATATACAAAGTCAAGTCTACAGAAGCTGATGTTTGATTGGATGAGGGACTAGAAAGAAAAGGAATATGTTTGCTCGTGTGGGTAACATGATGAAGGGTACAGTCTCCAATTTAGGAAAAAAATAAATTCTGGGAAAGATGAACTAAGTTTTGCTCACATAGAGTTTGATGATCCTTTGAGATATCTGAGCCAAAAATGATACCAAATATAATTATAAATAATAATGACTGGGGTTTGTGCTTTGTTTGTATATCACTCTTCTTAGGAGTTTCAAAATTTCATGACACTTAGCAACCCAGAACTGGCCAGGCATACATCCCAGAGATTCTAGCCAAGAATATACTTGCCAGGGATTCCCCACATGAGGTTTAAATGCATAGCTTAATTAACCACACATCATTAGCCCTGAGGAAAAATTAAACAATAGGAGAATATCAACAGAAACAGATAAAGATAAGTTACTTTGATGGTTGTTATTATTTTTCTCTACATTAGGAAAACAATAGTAGCTTCTTAGTGTATAAAAACTTTGGTGTTCAGGCTCCTTCTATTTTAAGGTGCAGTTTATTTTTCTACATCTCAAAGTCTTTGGGATTTCAAGGATTTATTTTTGATTTATGAAATTGTGTGTGGATTCTCTTACTTAAAAGTCTGAAGGAAGGTAACTTTTTTATTGATGATATAAGTAAATTATGCTTCACAAATCCTACTTAACTTTTAAAATTATAACTTGATTAAATGTTAAATCTTACCATTTTTAATCATTCCAAAACATTATAGTTCATTGATTGAAGAATATGAATGATAGAACTAATTTAATTTAATTTTTCCAGCTATAAACAGATGAGAAGACCTGTGATAACTCTTAGCAAATGGTATTTTACCACCTTTTTATTTTTATCACAGTTATGAACTTATTACATATATTTAAAATAGCAATTCATGGATGGTTCTTGTTTTTATACAATCTGACAATGTTTGCATCATTGGAATGCCTAGATATTACACATTTTGCAAAATTATTGATCTGGTTGGTTTAATTTTGCCATCTTGCTGTTTATTTTCTTTTTGTTTGATCTGTTTTGGTTCGATTTCCTTCTCTTCTTTTTTGGGGAATATTAGAATACCTTTGGGGTTCTATATTTATCTCTACTGTGCTTTATTTAGTATAGTTCTTTGTTCTATTTTTTCAAGATTTCTCCAGAGTTTACAATATACATCTTTAACTTATCAGAGGCTACCATCCAATAAAGGCAAATCCTGTTACAGTGTAACATGCAGCTGTGTGCTTCCATTTCTCCCTACTAATCTGTTGCTATCATCACATGTTTTGGTTTTGCATGTTTTAAACCTCACGGTACATTGCCACTATTATTTGCTTTAGAGTTTAAAGACAGTACAATATTTTAAAGGGATTAATAATGACTAAATAAATGACTTTTGTATTTACCTACAACTTTACACTTTCTGGAGGTCTTCATTCTCTTTGTGGATCCAAACTTTATTTGACATTTTTCTTTCATCTAAATAATTTTAACTGTTCTTGCATTATAGGTCTGCTGATAATAAATTGTTTCAGTTTCCATTTGTTACTTTAGACTTCATTTCTGAAATGTATTTTCAAAAAGTTTAGAATTCTAGGTTATAATTTTTTTTTAATACTTAAAAAATGTCTTTCCATGGTCTTATGGCTGGTACCATTTCTGCCAAAAAGTTTAAAAGTTTCCTCTCATTTTTATCTTTTTTTTTCTCTGCATGTAATGTATCTATCTCTCTGTCTGACTTAAGATTTTATCTTGGTTTGTCAGCAGTTTGCCTATTAGGTGTATCTTCTATGTTTTGTGATACATTCTTTTTCATTACAATTGGTTAAATCATTTTAGGTTTTTTTTTTTACTTGTTGCCCTTAAGTTTATAATATGCATTTTTAAATAATCTTGATCCACTTTCAAATACTACTGTACCATTTTAGGTGTAGTACAGATGCCTTATGACAGTATTCCCAAATCCTCTTTCTCATTCCTTGTAATTTTGCTGCCATTTATGTCACTTATACATGTGATATAATTATCCAATACATTCTTACTATATTCATTTCAGTAGTTATTTTGTATCAATTATGAATAAGATATTTGTATTTTTGCTTTTATTTAGCCTTTCTCTGACATTTCTTTATGTACAGATTCCAGTTTATAACTTACAACATATTTTTTTTTGTCTGAAGAGCTATTGTAGTACATATCTGCTAGAAATGAATTTCTTCAGTTTTTGTCTGAGAACAATTTTTACTTCTCCTTAATTTTTGAAGGTTAATGTTACTGGATGTAAAAAGACAGATTGAAAATTATTTTCTTGAACAACTTAAAGATTTCATCCATCCTTGTCTTGGGTAAATGGTTTTGTGATGTAGTCTTATTTTTGTTTCACTATAAGTAAGGGTGGGTTATTGCTCCCTCCCATTTCCTTCAAGATTTTTCTTTGTCTTTAATTTTCTTCAGTTTGAATATGATATAACTTGTTGTCTGAGCTTCCTGGATCTGCGGTTTGGTGTCTGTCTTAAATTGGATATTTCACAGCCACTATTACTTCAAATATTTCTTCTGCACCATTCACTCTGTCTTTACCTTCTATTATTCTAATTATGTGTTTTTTATACCTTTGATATTGTCTCATAGTTTTGATGTTTGGTGTTTCCAGACCGCATTTTACTTGCTTTTCGCTATGCCTTGGACTGTCTTGTTGAAAGCCAGATATGTTTCATGAGTATAAGCTCTGAGGTTAGCAGTCCTTTATGTGTTAATCTAGCGGGGAGCTGGGCCATGTTTATTGTTGTTATTGCTCATAATGAGGCTTCAAATTTCCCTACCTTCCTTGTTTTTGTCTGACTTCTTAGCTTTGGGATTTCTTGTTCTACTGTTCCTCATAGGGAGTCTAGGTCTTGTGGGTCTCTCAGCTGCACTTCACTGTTATAATACTGGACTCCTGGTGTGGTGGTAGAATATAGGGAAGCAGAAGCATTCTGCTTAGTCTTCTGATTAGCCTTCAGCCTTTTAGTGGACCTGGGTCTCAGAAGTATGATTTTCACAAGGATTTCTGTCTCTCCTCCAGGATACAGTTTTTGTTTGTTTGTTTGTTTGTTTGTTTTGTTTTGTTTTCTTCCATCTGTCCCTGGCTCTCTTCCTTAAATGTAACCGTCCCAATTCATTTCTTTGAAACTCAGTCCACTGCTAATTAAGTTATTTTGTATTAGTATTATTCCCTCATTTAAGTGAGACAGGAAAGCTGGAGTAGGCTATGGTGGGGAAGAATTATCTTCTTCCTGGCAGGAGGTAGGATTGATGTTGCTATGAAGGTGTTCTTTAGATGTAATTAATATTCAACTCAGTACACTTTGAGTAAAATAGGTTACTCTACAAAATGGGGGAGAGTCTTATATAATTAGTTGGAGGCCTAAGGGAGAAGACTGAGTTCCTCTGAAAAGGGTTGGATTCTGCTTCCAAACTGCCCCTGGAGTCAAGACTGCAACATCTGCTGCCAAAATCTCCAACTTCACAATTTGGAACTTGCCAGTGCCCATAATTTCATGAGTCAATCCCTTAAATTCAATCTGTTCTAAAGAATCTCAAAATATCATTATGTTCTCTCTCTCTCTCTCTCTCTCTCTCTCTCTCTCTCTCTCCATACTTATACATGGTGCCCCCCACCAAAAAATGTATACACACTTTAATAGCTGATAGCTCAATTTTGAAAATGAAATGTATTTTAATAAACATTGCTTTTGTAATTATTCAAAGTGTGTGTATATATTTGTGGGAAATATATATATATATATATGTATATATATTTGATGCAAATACACACACATATCCTAATATACCAAC
>NW_006288892.1:3042-4370 GCF_000327345.1 Myotis davidii | reverse complement strand
TCTTGGGAAAATAAAGAGTTGAGATATTTTATGAGAGGGTACCACACATTGGAAGTGTTGAGACTTGTCAATGAGTTTACTGCCCTTCAGCCAATGATTTCTTAAAATTTCTGCATTGGTATTGTATAGGGCTTTGGTGCCAGAAAGGCCCTGGTTTAAATACCAGTACTGCCACTTATCAGCTATGTGAGTTAAAACAAACTATGAATCTCCGCCAGCCTTGGTTTCTAGAGACATTAAGCGGGGATGAAGAGTTCTTATATTTCAGGGTTGTTGTGAACTTTAAATGAGTTAATAGGCATGAAGGACTTATCCTAAATGCTAGCATAGAATAGCCACCGGGCCTCTAGTAATCTAATAAAAGAGAAATATGTAAATTGACCGCACTGCTACTATGCCCCAAGCCAAGCCCACCAGCCGATCAGAGCAATTATGTGCAAATTAACCCAACCAAGATGGCGGCCAGCAGCCATGGAACTGGAGCAAGCAAGAGGCTTGGTTGCCCTGGTGATGTAGGAAGCCAAGCTTCCCACCTGCCCTGGCCAGCTGTGACCTCCACTCATAGCAACAAAGTTTAAATTATAGAAGATAAATAAATCCCTGCTTCCAGCCAGCCTCCACTGGGAGCTTGGGTGGCTGGGGGCTGTGGCTAGCCTGCAAACAGCCATCAGCCCCTCACCCAGGCTGGCCAGGCACCCCAGCGGGGATACCCACCCTGAAGGGGCTGTGGCCAGCCTGCCAACAGCCATCAGCTACTCACCCAGGCTTGCCGCACCACAGCAGGACACCACTCCCTGAAGGGGAGGTGGCCAGCCTCCAAACAGCCATCAGCTGCTCACCCAGGCTGGTTATACCCCCATAGGGTGAGGGTCCCTGCTGGGGGGCTTGACCAGCCTGAAAACAGCCCTCAGCCCCTCACCCAGGCTGGCCAGGCACCACAGTGGGGACCTCCACCCTGAAGGGGCTGTGGCCAGTTTATAAACAGCCCTCAGCCCCTCACCCAGGCTGGCCAGGCACCCCAGCAGAACCCCCACCCCTGAAGGGGGTGTGGCAATCCTGAAAACAGCCCCTCACCCAGGCTGGCCAAGCACCCCAGGGGGGACCCCCACCCTGAAGGGGCTATGGCCAGCCTGCAAACAGCCATCAGCCCCTCGCCCATGCTGGCCACACCCTCAAGGGGTGAGGGTCCCTGCTGGGGGGCTTGACCAGCCTGCAAACAGCCTTCAGCCCCTCACCCAGGCTGGTCAGGCAACCCAGTGGGGACCCCCACCCTGAAGGGGGTGTGACCAGCTGCAAACAGCCATCAGCCTGTCATCCAAGCTGGCCAG
>NW_006288892.1:0-1688 GCF_000327345.1 Myotis davidii | reverse complement strand
TATAATATATATATATATACACTATTGTTTTCTCTTTTCTTTTTTTGAGAACCCTTACTAGTACAGTGTTATTTACCTTTTGTGAAAGATGCTTTACCATATTATGAGAGTTATTTTAAAACCCTGTCTGATAGTTCCCACCTCTAAATCTGGTTTGGCTAATGATTTACTCTTTTGTCTAAAGCAATGATGGCGAACATTTGACACGTGTGTCAGAGGTGACACACGAACTCATTTTTGGGGTTGATTTTTCTTTGTTAAATGGCCTTTAAATATATAAAATAAATATCAAAAATATGTCTTTGTTTTACTATGGTTGCAAATATTAAAAAATTTCTATATGTGAACCAGAGTTAAGTTAGTGTTTTTCAAAATGTTGACACGCGGAGCTCAAAAGGTTCGCCATCACTAGTCTAAAGGTCATTCTCTTGTTCTCACTTTTTTCAGTGCCTCATTATTTTTTATTAAATGCTAGACATCATGAAGCAAAGACCGTGGTAAAGAGTATTAACTAGTATGATCAAAAATAGGCATAAGATTCTTATTGTATAGGATCAACTCAATATGTTCATCAGTT
The DNA here is from genome assembly GCF_000327345.1 of Myotis davidii. NCBI lineage: Eukaryota > Metazoa > Chordata > Mammalia > Chiroptera > Vespertilionidae > Myotis > Myotis davidii. Next base: position 1,111 of record NW_006288892.1, on the reverse strand, counting down.
AGGCTGAGTTTGGTTTTTATTGTTGTTCTTATTAACTTCAATGCCTGGCAGGCTCAAATACCTCTTATGGAGTGCTGCCACTGCCTTGTTCTTTTGGTAAAGACAGAGTTTTCACCTCCGTCCACCCCCCTCCTGAATCCCCACCCCACATTTAGCTTTCAGTAAGTCCTATACATCTATGTCAGGAAAGGTTTCTCTTGTTCATATGCAAATGATAAATGGCTTTTATTGTTCCTCAGTGAAAGCTTCATGGTGGGAGACCAGTGGTTTGTTGGTTTTCTAATGCAGCCTCAGTCATAGGTAGGCTTTTGTACCTGAGCCTCAAGCATAATGCTTTCTCAAAAGTCCTACCCTTCTTTGTATTGTTGTTTCAGTGGGATTCCTGCCTCTTATAACCAATCAATTAACTAACCTAATTAGTTCAAAATGCCAAATAACTCACTTTGATTGCATGATGTTCAGTCTGGACCTGTAAGACATCAAGATATGACTTCATTCTGACTATTGAAAATGTTTTAGAATTATGTTCATCATTTTGATCTAAGTTCCCTTATTCTTCAATGTATTGCTTTTCTTTAGCAACAGTAAATATATATTATGTCTTAATACAGCATATTTAATGATACAAAAACTTGGCATAATGTTAAACCCCAAACAATGGTGTTTTATCAGGTGCAAAGTGCTGGATTCTTGTTTTTGACAGCTCATTTATTTTATTTGGATTTCATCATTTTATAAATGCCATCTTATATACTAACCTCTGATTATTCAAACACCTGCTTTCTTCCACATGCAGTTTCAGAATGGTACTGCAATGCTCTAAAATAAAATTACTGTGTTACTTAGAATTACTCATTGAAGAGCCTGATGAATGACAATTTAGACATTGTAGACATGCTTATGCCTCTTCAGATCTTTACTAGAGGCCCAATGCACAAAATTCGTGCAAGGGTACGCCTTCATTCCCCAGCTGCCGGCAATAGCTTCTCTCTGGCACCCAGGACCCAGGCTTCCCTAGCAGCCCAGCTTCGTCTAGAAGGTCATCCAGACAGATGTCTGGAAGGATGTTTGGTCTAATTAGCTGCCGGAAGCCGGTCCATCCTTGCTGCTT
>NW_006288891.1:244-638 GCF_000327345.1 Myotis davidii | reverse complement strand
TACCTGCTTTCAGCAATGGAGGCCTAAGAGCTGCAGCCAATCCTCAGAGCTAAAGATGGCCCAGAATAAAAAAGAAAAAAAGAAAAAAAGGAGCAGTTGGGAGCTTCAGTCCCAGCCTGAAAACAGCCCTCAGCCCCTCACCCAGACCGGCCCGGCACCCCAGTGGGGACCACACACCTGAAGGGTGTGTGACTAGCTCCAAACAGCCATCATCCCCTCACCCAGGCTGGCCAGGCACCCCATTAGGGAACCCCATCCTGATCCAGGACACCCTTCAGGGCAAACCAGCCTGCCCCCACCCATGCACGAGGTCTCTATCCTATATAGTAAAAGGGTAATATGCCTCCCAGCATCGGGATCAGCAGAGTCTCAAGGCCTCCCGGCACCAGGATCA
>NW_006288891.1:0-201 GCF_000327345.1 Myotis davidii | reverse complement strand
ACGCCCAAACCCCCTGATCGCCCTGCAGCTCTGTGTGTGACAGGGGGCAGCGCCCAAACCCCTTGATCGCCCTGCATCTCTGTGTGTGACAGGGGGCGAGGCCACAACCTCTGTTCCGCCCTGCTCTATTAGTGACGGGGGAAGGGGCCCCAACCACCTGCTCAGCGATACTCTGTGCCTGATAGAGGGGAGCTCTCCAAC
>NW_006288890.1:0-522 GCF_000327345.1 Myotis davidii | reverse complement strand
TTTGCTGAAGGGCATATATGAGAAACCTACAACAAGGTAAATAAAATCTGATGGGTGCTGGGTTTCAGAGTCTCTCCACAAGAGAGAAAGGTCTCTGCCTCGCTCCCTCAAGCCTTCTAAATTTAGATTAGTTGTCTAGTGTATTCATTGTGCAGCTCCTTTCCCATATCCTGAATCCTTGCTGCAAAAGGTTGCAACATTCTGGCGTCCAATATGGGACATCTGGAGAAGAAGTCTCACCAGAACCAAAAATGAAGAAATTTCACAAGAAAGGAGGGAAGTGAACCGAAAAGTTGGGTAAAATTCTCTGTGCACAAAGTCCATGCCAGCTTCAGAAATTTTGTAACATAAAGCGGGTAGAAAATTGTTTATTTTTGCCAGGCTATAATGAGGAAACGTTTGAGTAAAAGGCAAAAAAAAAAAAAAAAATCATTATAAACACTTAGCTTGTATGCTCAAGCATACAGAAATTAAAATATCAAAAGGTATTCTCTGAAATCAGGCTCAAGGAAAATGAGTAAC
>NW_006288889.1:2912585-2915773 GCF_000327345.1 Myotis davidii | reverse complement strand
TTAGAGCGACGCGTTGCAGGTTTGGGGTAATGTTTTCCTCTTTTCCACTGGGTCATACACACGGTAGGCGAGGGTCAGGCCGCATCATGATTTACTTCCATGTGCCCAGTAGATGATGAACGCCTGCTGGCCTGAGACAACAGCAGAGGCTCATGACTTAGCCAGCGGGGCTGCCCTCCTCCGGTGCTGGTGTGACACCAGGAGCACGTGGCCTAGCAGCCAGGAGGCCCGGGGCAAGAGAGGAACAGCAGCTCCCTCGCCGAGGACTGAAACATCTTGCCGGTGTCATCACTCCACGCAGCAGCTGCTTCCTACTTGCAACCGAGGCCTCTGCGCACCTCGGGTTTCATCAGCATAACGAGCCACCTGCTTCCTGAGAGCGGCTCAGGGAGGTGCTATTTATACCCCTTCCCTCCAGCAGCCAAGGCCAAAGGTGAAGGTCACTCGCTGCCCAAGGAGAGACAGACAGCCAGGCCGCCCTCTCCGCGGTGGCAGCCCCCAGCCACTCAGGCACTCAGCTCTGCCGCCCGCCTCCAGCTGCACCAGGGCCACAGTGCCTCACTCTAATGCCCCCAGCACCACAGACTCACTTATCCCATCTTTCACGCTCAAGGTTAAAATCCTGGACCGCGGCTTTGGGAAGGCGCCATACACCTGGTGCGCTTCTCTTGTCAATCCGTTTTCCCAATGCCTCCGTCTGGGAGGGGTCTCATCGCTGCTGCACAAAACTCACCTCCTCACTCATTGTGTGTGTTAATCCTCACAGGAGGATACCTTTCCCATTGCTTTTCAGAGAGAGTGGAAGGGAGAGAGCGGGCGGGGGAGAGAGAGAAACATCAATGGGAGAGAGACACATTGACTGGTTGCCTCTCAAAGCTGCTCCCACCAGGGCCAGGGAGCCACCCGCAACTAACCAGGTACATGTCCTTGACTGGGAATTGAACCTGCGGCCCTTTGATGCATGGTCTTGCACTCTGAGCCACGCTGGCCAGGACCATACACACCATGCTTATTCATCTCGGGTTTCCATCCTGTGTTTTTGTTGTTGTTTTTGTAGAAACCCAGCTCCTAAATCTAGGAAAAGGGTACCTGTCTTCCCTGGCCCAGCTGGAGCTGCTCTTCCTCCCAGAACGGCCTGGCCTCCCACTGCCCTGCCAACCCCTCTGCCTCCTGCAGCCGGATGACTCCCAGCCACCCAGGGCCTGCAGGGAGGCCACGCTGTGCTGCGGGTGCTGCCTCTGAGGTGCCTCAGCTCTCCAACAGAACTACAAGCCCCTGGTGCACAGAGTCCGCGTCCCTTCCCCTCCCTGTCTCTTGACCCCCGCCCCACCCCTCGCCGCCCACTGGTGAGGCCCAGTATGAGTTTCTAAGGAGCAGCAGGCACACAGTCATTCTGTTTCCGAGCGTTTTCCTGACAGCTCCATCCCTCAGAGCTACCAGAGCTACGTCCTGCTTCTCATGTTCCTGAAGGTTTTGCAAAGGGCAGAGCTGGGCACAGGCTCGCTCCTCCCATCAGCTGCCAGGGCAGGGCTGCAGGGAACATCTTAGGTAGCAGCGTTACCTTGACAACCAGAAAGCTTTCCATAACCTCCCGCCTGCTTTACACTGAACTTGATACCTACTGATCAGAACAAGATAAAATTCTTCTAGTTACAATTGACCACAACCCAGTGACTTCATTCCAATTAAGTCCTGTAACCTCACAGCAGGGAATCTACACAGCAAGTGCTCCTGGCGTTAGGGTTTGTATCTGTGAATCATGTGCGCTTTGCCCACGGGCGCGGCTGGCCTGTGGCTGGTCTGTGCAGAGGTCACCTCACAGGTGAGGGTATTTTTAGCCTGAAATGCCAGGGGCACCTTGCCAACTTCTGTAACGGGCTAATTTGACAGCTGCGTGCTTCCCAGTCATTCTCTCACAATTATGTTTCTAAAAACACTTATATTACTAACATCACAAATTATCTATTTTGATGGCAGATGAAAAATGTTCAATAATGCAGTGAAACCGTGATGCAAAGATGCAAACGATTCAGAGTCCTTTCTCAGACACTTCTGTCCCAGAAAACAGCTTTTAGGTCACTTTTTCTGATGTGAAACACAAAGAATAATAATTTTTGGATGAGGGATTTTAAATCTATTCTGTCATTTGCAAAAGCAAAGTAAGGTGTCAATTGGTCACCACATCCCCTCCAGCTTCCTGAGGCGACATCCATTGCACAGCCAGCTCTTCTGGGTCATGCTGGCCATCACAGGTTGAAGAATTTTAAGTCTTCTTGGAAAATGTATTAGAATATTAGGTTGCATTAACATGTTCTAGAAATGATGTTGGAAATTACCATGTAATAAGCTAAGCCATTTGACATGAACTACTGTGGAAATAGCAAGACTTCTCAAATAACTGGGCACCTTAGCAATCTTTGCCTAATAAAAGAGATTTTAAATGTTTTCCTAAAATATTAATTATATGGGAAAGCACAAAGCTCACCTTTATTTTTCTGACTGTCATTTCTCCAGTTAATTCCACTCACTATCCTATCCACTATCACCCTAGGCCAGGGGTGGGGAACCTTTTCCTGCCACGGGCCATTTGGATATTTATAACATCATTCACAGGCCATACAAAATTATCAGCTTAACAATGAGCTGCTTGCTCTATTTGTTCAGACATTTAATTAACTCTCCCCTAATGCCTTGGCAGGGCCAGACCAAATGATGTTGCAGGCCTTATGTGCAGGCTGGATGTTCCCCACTCCTGCCCTAGACAAGAACACACAGAGTTTGAGTGCAGTCATATATTATCAATTTCTCTTTGCTTTGAGACATTTTTGGGTAGGTTTTTCTACCCTTCAACTCTTCTCGCTCAGTATTTAATTTACCACGCCTTGGGGACCCACAATCTCACTTACCATCCAGACTACATTTAAACATGAATTCTCCCTGTTAATCTCTACCCTTCTAGTTGCAACTCAGAGTGATTCATCATTTTAACTGTATGCAGCATGGTCCATATATTTTTTTATTTTTATTTTTATTTTTTTAATTAAATCTTTATTGTTCAGATTATTACATTTGTTCCTCTTCCCGCCCCAATAACTCCCCTCCTCCCAGTTCCCGCCCCACCATCCGCCCTCACTCCCCACCCACTGTCCTCATCCATAGGTGCACGATTTTTGTCCAGTCTCTTCCCG
>NW_006288889.1:2904098-2909272 GCF_000327345.1 Myotis davidii | reverse complement strand
GACTTGACCGGCTCTGGAGCTCAGAGTCTGACTCCCTCCTGATTGAAAACAACAACCATGCCCTCCGCCGCTAGCCCGCTCCGCGCGCACTCCGCACCTGAGTATTTCACTTCAGCACTGCGCCTCCTCTGAGTCTTGGTATGATATTCTCTTTCCTCCTAGTTGTAGAATTTCCACTCAGCCAGCCTTCCTGTGGTTCTGGATGATGTCCGTTCCGTCTTTTAGGTGTATTTTGATTTGGTTGTTCAAGACAGCAATCTCCGGCGATAACCTATGCTGCCATCTTAGTTTTCCTCTAGTTCTTCCATATATTTTTTTAAATGATCTCCAATTTGAAGGAGAATTTTAAATTTAATTTTTATTTATTTATTTTAAAAAATTGATTCAAAGAGAGGAAGGGAGAGGGAGAGAGATAGAAACATTCATGTGACAGTGAAACATCGATTGGCTGCCTTCTGCATACCCCGCACCAAGGATGAAGCCTGAAGCCCGGGCATGTGCCCTGACCGGGAATCGAACCAGCAACCTTTCAGTGGGTGGGACAATGCCCAAACAACTGAGCCACAATGGCCATGGCATGGTCCATATTTTTATATCTCTGTCTGTTCCATGAGTTCCTTACACCTCTCCTAGAGATAAGACTAGATGATTGAGTCAAAAAACCTTCCAGAAAACATGTCCCCTTTATATTTGAAGGTGCCTGACTAAGAGACAGAATCATAATTCTTATACCTGTTTTCTAATTCACTCCACTGTTCAACCAGTTCAGTGAAATAAATATCTTATTCTTAGGCAATAGGCAGGCACAGCCCTGGGCATGTCCTCTTATTGTGCAGGCGTGGATTTAAGGGGCAGCCCAGGGCACATAACCCACCGAGGAAAGCGCTTTCGGGTGAAACCGTAACTTACACCCTGACTTACAGGCCTTGGCCTTGGGGCGGCCTGCCCGTCCTCTGCCCTGGCCCTGCTTCCGGCGCTGGTCCGACGGCAGCTTGCCTGTTGGTAGGGCCACGTTCGGCGGCTCTGTGCCTCCAAGAGGAAGCCCAGGACATGCCTCTGGAAGGCCGGGCCTTCATACACTGAGACCTGATCCCTGAGAAACTCGAAGGAGGACCACCGAGGCATCTGAGGGAGGGATCTGAGAGCGGGGCCAAGGCTCCTGCTTCTGAGCCTGGCTGACCGCTACCTGTCCTAGAAGGAAGCGGCAACATGGGATGGGGTCTCTGTGGTTTCCTTTACACTCAGTAGGACCGGGAGCCCCACACTGAGCTGCCCACGTCTCCCTCAACCAGGGAAAGATGTATCTGACCAAACACAACTCACACATGGAACTCGGTGCCTTCAGAAACTAGAAGAGTTATAAAATCTCTTCATTGTGATGGCTGTTTCCCGCTACAATCTAAGATGGTGAGTTAATGACTGGCTGCTGTTAATAAGTGATGGAGTGAAGGAGGTAGACTGTGTTCCTGGAGTTCACTTGGCTGTCTAAAAGTCTCTTGGCAGCTATTCTAAAAAACTGTGTTTCCTTATCAAATTTATTTTCTAAAAAATAATATACACATGGAGTTAATGGACATCCTTCAAGATGATATTCTGTCCAGTTCAGGGGTCTGCATACAGACTGACAGAGGGTGATGCTGGTTCTCCCTGTTAATTTATGCTAACTTTTAAATGATTCAGCAATAACATTTTAATAACAGGAACTAATGGGGGGGTTATATAAATTACTTAAGTTATTTAGACACACGTTACTTAATAAGCTTTATCTCAACTTTATTATTTGCAAAATGGGGAGAATACCTATTTATAGGTTGTCATGAAGCCCCGAGCCCAAGGTGTGCATGCACAGGTCAGTGATGCCCATGCCTCTTGCCATTCCCACCATGCCTGCCCCGGACACGGCTCCGGGACACAGCACCCCCTCACCAGCCGGAGCCCTCTGAGCGGCTCCGCATGGGGTGGCGGTACCTGTGGCTGACACAGGACCTTAACTGCCTCTGCCTCTAACTATGTGCCAATTAATAAGAATTAAAAATAATTTGCATTTTCTGAATAAGTACCCACTAGTGAGAACATGGTGAAGCCCAGAACAATGCTGGCTGACTGTCAACCGGAAGTGAGCTGCGTCCTGAGCTTTGCCCACGTGACAGACTAAAGGACCTCCAGAGGGGGACCACTCCATGGGCATCGGCTGCCCGCCGGCCCTGCCCCCAATGCAGCTGCCTCCCGCAAGTTCGCGGCCGCCCAGGTGACCGCGCTGGGAGCTGGGAGGGCCGGCTCCTCGGAGCTGCTGGTGGGACCGCGCATTGGCATGCCCAGGGCAGATACAGAGCAGGTGCGCTGTGGACTGGCAAACAGATACTTGGCAGTACATAAATTCTTACTAAGAATTTCAGGACAGACAGCAGAGCATTCAGCCCGAGAGGCCTGGGCAGCACAGGTGCCACTCCGCGCGGGGCTTACCACTGTCACCGCGTCGTTCAGCACGGACTCCCCGAAGACCAGGATGTAGAGCTGCTCGTTGACGTGAATGTTCTCGAAGACAGCGAGCACGGCCACGGGGTCCACGGCGGAGATCAGACTGCCGAAGAGCAGGTTCTGCAGCAAAGTGATGTCGCTCAGGCCGAAGGCTTCAATCTGGCAGATGCCGAACAAGGACACGCCGATGCCGATGGAGTTCCACAGCGTGCCCACCACGGCGTACCAGAAGATGGTGCCAATGTTCTCGAAGAACGGGCGGGTGGGCATGAAGTAGCCCGCGTCCAGCACGATGGGAGGCAGGAGGTACAAGAAGAACACGTCTGTCTTCATGGCGGGAGGCGACTTCTCGTCGACACCAAAGATAATGCCCCCGAGCAGAAGGCCGACCATGATGAGGAGGCAGCTCTCCGGCACGATTGTGGGCAGCTTGTGGTAGAGATGGAAGCCTGTTCCAAAGCAAACGGAAACATGGACGTGGGTCAGGCAGGAGCAGGGAGGAGACTGGTCGGTTCTCTGACGGAACCAATGGGCCTATTTCAACATCCCCAGGTGGGCCCTGGCGGTTTGGCTCATAGCTAGAGAGTGTGCAGAAGGCAACCAATCGATGTGTCTCTCTCACATCAATGTTTCTTTCTCTCTCTCTCTCTCCCCTCTCTCTAAACATCAATGGAAAAATATCCTCAGGTGAAGATTAACAACAACAATCTCCCAGGTCAGTACAAATTGGCTATAGACTGGCTTTCTCGATTATGATGTAAAGGTCTGATGCTCTCCTTAAAGCTCTTCACCAAGTATGTTCAGGTACAACTTTAAATTTAAATCAGAGGTAGGTCGCTATAGGTACACAATATACAGTACCATTTTGTCTAAATTCTGATTGTTTTCTTAAATAAGACAATGCAATTTTATATTTGGGACAACAGTGTGATTCCCAACACATTTTCTGATGCAACCTTGTCGACCCTTTTTATATTTAAGTGAGAGTGGAGGTTCAAAGAGGCCCAGCCTTGTCCACGCGTCGGGGCCGCACGCCAGCTTTCGGACGCCTCCTGCCGCTCTGCACGGAGAAGAGGACGCAGCTTCCTCCTGTGCTCAGCTTCAGGCTCTGTCGTTTGGGTGTGGACCATGTGTCCTTTTCCTGACGGCTGCTCCTTCAGAGCCAGCCCAGTCAGGCATTCAAGGAGCATGGGTAACCGCTGTGGGAGGATGTGAACTCGCACGGTCTCCAGTCTCACAGAACGGATGTGTCTGCCCGGCCGATGAAGGCCCAGCCAAGTGCCCTGAGCAGAGCCCGGGGAAGGGGACGCTGCTGAGAGCACCGGAGGTGGCACCTGGCGGGGAGGGTGCTGACCTCCGAGAGAGGGATGAGGCATCAGGGAGTGCAGATGTGGGAAAGACACTGTCTCCTAACCAGGGGGCCAGTGGGGCTGTAACCGGGGTGTGTGTGAGGGCGAGGCCCGCGCAGGAGGGGCACAGGGGCCCCTGGGGGGTGACTGCACGTGAGAGGGTCCCTGAGGGCTTGGCGAGGACACCTCCTGTCTATAAGGCCTCAGGCCATCCTGAGGCATGTCGCACGTGTTAGAGCTAACGCAGCACGTGGCAATGATCTGAATGATCAGAAGATAACATGGAAACAACAGAGTAAGTCCTTAAACACATACAATCACAGAGTTTTAATAAGTAAGTTCTTGGAAGTTATAAACGGTACTCTAACTCATAGCATGAAATAGTTTGTGAACCAGGAAAATCACCATCATTTGAAGAGATGTGAATAACTGATCTCTAAATAATTAAATTAACATTTATTTGGTACTCAAACCATCACTCCAGCTTGGATTATTTTGTTATTCACATTATAGCAGACTTTGGTAATTACTGGGGAACATACACATTCACCTGGTTCAATAGGGCTTCCCCATGACCTCTGGCCTGTTGACCTCTGTTAAAGGGCAACGGAAGAAGTCCTCGAAGCCACATCCCTGACCCTGTCCTTGGCTGGCTGATCCCTGCAGCAGCTCTCCCTGTACAATGAGGACGTGCCTCCCGCCTCCCAGCGCCATGGGCATTCAGCTCCTTTCTGAGACACAGACTGGAAGACCGAACCTGTGTGCTGGGGTCTTGCCAGCTGCCACCAGACAGCGGCCCCGGCTTTGGACCCAGCTCCTCCAATCTCTGCTTGCGGCTGTGGGGAAGTTTCTATCAGACTGAGGCCAGTTTGCTCATCTGTGAAATGGGGCCCCATGCACCCACCACATACAGAGCTGTAAGGTCACTGAGCTGGGAGCCGCAGAGCACTGACCACTGAGCCTGCAGTGGCACAGATGCCCCAAGGCTGGTGTTCTCCCCTCCCGTCCATGAAAAAGAGAACACAGTTCCAAAGAAACACAGACCCAGGAGCAGGGCGCTCTGCAGGCAAACTGGGAGTTGGGGGAGCCTGTTCTCCGTAGGTCCTACTTCCCTCTTGCCTTCTTTTCCTTTCCCTGCCACCCAGCCTCAGGACCCCGTGCTCCGTGTCGGGTGCGTCTATCCCTGGGTGGGAAGGAGACCTGGTTCCCAGGACGGAGGTGGGAGCCCAGGGGAGAGAAGGAAGGAGCAGAGGCTGCGCTGTTGCCCCGCACAGGCCAACATCTGCCACGCTCAGGCGCGTCGCTGATCCCGGGGAGGACCCAGCTGCAGGTGCACCAGCAGGAGGC
>NW_006288889.1:2898439-2903567 GCF_000327345.1 Myotis davidii | reverse complement strand
GGAGGCGCGGCCCAGGGTTTGGTCGGGGGGGTCACCCCCTTTTCTACCTAAAGGCACCGCTAGTCACCTGCTCCGCTTGCAGCCGCGCTCAGCTCTGCTGCGGACAAAGCCCAGAGGCAGCACCTCGGTGCGTGGGCCTGGCTGTGCTCTAGTGAAACGCTGTTTGTGGGCTGGAACTAGAATACAACTGTATGTGTCACAACATATTACCTTTGTAGACTTCGTTTAACCATTTAAAAATATTGTAAAAGCCGTTCTCCACCCGCAGGCCATCAGCACCAGACAGGCCGTATGGGCCCCGGGGCTGAGGTTCACCCACCCGGTCTCATTTGCTCTTTGTATTTCCTGCTTGTGGTGTTCAGAGCGTTATCCTTGTGTCCTGCACTGACTACCAGTACACTGAAGTCTGTGAGAATGGATGCTCTACCATTATTTTATTTTAATTGCAATAGAACTTCTCTTATGGGAAGCGGACCACGATCAGAGGTCTCTTGTACAAAATACTTAGTTAAATATTCCTCTCTTGGAGTGACTCTATTTTAATTTCTCTCTGCATATATTTTTTAAATTAAATGAGCTTAAAAACTAAAGAACTATGCTTATGCAATTAATTCATCGCATTTCCTCATTTTAAAATAATCTCTTTTTCAAAATCTGGGAAGAAAGCAAAGCAAGAAACACCGGAATAGCACAACCCACAAAAGAGCAACAGTGTGAAAATCCGAATCAGAAATTCACCACGCCACCAAAACCCATACAACGTCTCAGGATCTCCCCAGCAGCGAGGGAGGGGGCGCTGCGGAGTGAGGCGGGCAGGCCTCAGGAGAGAGCACCCTGAGCAGAGGCAGACACAGCCCTAAGGATGCTGTGTCTGCGCAGGGGCCCAGCACAACGGCCTTGCTAAGGGCCGCACACTCGCCACGCCTGTGACCAGCGGAGCCACGCAGCGCCAGCAGCTGCGGACGAGGTCTGCAGAGCGCGCTTTGGGGCTGCTCACTCACAAAGCACCTTGGGAAACTGGATTTCAGCCAGGAACGGTCCAAACGACCTCAAGCATGTTTGGCTGGGAAAATGGTAAATATTTCTGAAATACATTAAACTTGTTCTTAAGTATTAAAAGAAATAAAGCAGGTTCATTCAGCCTAAAATGCTAATTTCATGTATCTCAATGCACATAACAAAATATACATTTTTATTTGTTCCTTTTTATTGAATTTATTGGGGTGACACTGGCTAACAAAATTCTATCGGTTTCAGGTGTACAATTCTACAACATATGAGAAACCAGTAGAATTTTGGAGTGCATTCTGCTAAGTGAAATAAGACACTGTATTGTGTGATCTCCACCCCCAGTCAAATCTCTGTCCATCACCATTTATCCCCTATGCCCTCCTCCACACCCCATCCACTCCCAGTCATCACCACCCTGTTGTTTTTCTCTTTTTTCTATTTTCGTCTTCTTTGCTCAATTCCTCCACCCCTCCCCACACAACCCTACCTCTGAAGCTGTCAGCCTGCTCTCTATGAGTTTGTCTCTATATTGCTTGTTCATTTTGTTCATCAGAACCCAAAGAATGACTTTTGCTTTACTCGGTGTGACATGGGGAGCCACTGACAGTGGAGCAGAGAGGAGGCAGGGTCTGCCTTTTACTATATTAAGAACAGATTGCATGAGTGTTCTCTTTTCTCCACATCCTCACCAACACTTGTTGTTTGTTGAGTTATTGATGATAGCCATTCTGGCAGGTGTGAGATGATATCTTATTGTGGTTTTAATTTGCATCTCTGATGATTAGTGATGTTGGGCATCGTTTCATATGTCTATTGGCCAGCTGTATGTCCTCCTTGGAGAAATGTCTATTCAGGTCCTTTGCCCACTTTTTAATTGGGTTGTTTGTTTTTCTGGTGTTGAGTTTTATAAATTCTTAATGAATTTTGGATATTAACCTCATATCATTGGCAAATACGTTCTTCCATTCAGTGGTTGTCTTTTCATTTTGTTGATAGTTTACTTTGTTATGCAAAAACTTTTTTGTTTGGTCAGGCCAGTGTAGCTCAGTGGTTGAGTGTTGACCTATGAACCAGAGGGTTAGGATTTGATTCCTGGTCAGGGCACATGCCTGGGTTTTAGGACCAGAGATCATGCAGGAGGCAGCCAATAGCTAATTCTTTTTCATCATTGATATTTCTATCTCTCTCTCCCTCTCCCTTCCTCTCTGAAATCAATAAAAAAATTAAAAAAAACCTTTTTAATTTGATATAATCCCATTTGTTTCCCTTGCCTGAGGAGATATATCAGAAAAAATATTGCTATGAGAAATATCTGACATTTTACTATCTGTTTTCTTCTAGGATTTTTTTTTGTTTCTAGTCTAATATTTAAGCCTTTAATCCATTTTGAGTTTACTCTTGTGTTAGGTGTAAGAAGATGGTCTAGTTTAAATTTTTGGCACATATCTGTCCAATATTTCCAACACCATTTTTTGAATAGATTATCTTTATCCCATTTTCCCTCCTTTGTTAAATATAAACTTACTATAAAGTTGTGGGTTTATTTCTTGGCTCTCTATTCTGTTTCATTGATCTATATGTCTGTTTTTATGCCAATACCATGCTTTTTTTTTTATTACAGTGGCTTTGTAGTATAGTTTATCAGGTAGCATGATTCCTCCAACTTTGTTCTTCTTTCTTAAGATTGCTATGGCTATTTTTGTGTGTGTGTGTGTGTTTCCATATAAATTTTTGGAATACTTGTTCTAGTTCTGTGAAATATGCCACTGGTATCTTGATAGGAATTGCATTGAAGCTACAGATTTCTTTGGGTAATACGGACATTTAAGAATTAATTCTTTATATCCATGAACATAGTATATTCTTCCACTTATCTGTATATTCTTCAATTTCTTTCTTTGGTATCTTATAATTTTCTGAGTACAGGCCTTTTACATCTGTGGTTAAATTTATTCCTAGGTATTTTATCCTTTTTGAAGCATTTGTGAGTGAGATTGTTTTCTTAGTTTCCCTTTCTGATAGTTAATTACTGGTGTTTAAAAACGCACCTGATTTCTAGATATTTATTTTGTATCCTGCTACTTTACTGAATTCATTTATCAGTTCTAGTAGTGTTTTGTGGAATCTTTAGGGTTCTCTCAAATGATGACAATTTTACTTCCTCCTTTCCAACTTGGATGCCTTTTATTTTTTTCTTTTTGTCTCATTGCTGTGGCTGGGAGTTTTAGTACTATGTTGAAAAAGAGTGGTGAAAGCAGCAGTCAGCCCTGTGACCAGGGAAGTCCCAGCACTGGAACAATGACCGCTGTGAGCACCTCCCCTGAGAGCACCTCTGGTTAGAATAAAGCTGCCCCCAAGTTCCTGCCCCAATGCCAGACAGTCCAGTTTCTCCTCGTATGTGTCTGGGTTCCCCAGAGCCTCGCCCATTAGTGGAGCTCAGAGGAAGTGGCGGCTTTCTATAAACCCCAGCAATCTAAAAGCTGCAAATCCTACCCTGTTGCTGAATGCACAACATAGAGAAATGCCAAAGAGAAAGCACAGAAACTCAGCTTGTCCCAGATGAGAGGTTAAGAAGTTTGCCCAAGGCGTGTCCCAGTGACTGGGCCTGCTGGAGCATATCAGACTGCATCACCCTCATGCTAGGCCCTCTGCTTCAGCCCTGGGCCCCGTGTGTCCCAGAAACTGGACCCTCTGGTGAGTCTTGAACTGTGCAACTTTCCAGCCAAGCCTGCCACTGCAGCCACAGGCCCTGTGTAACTCAGTGCCTAGATATTTTGGTGAGAGCAAAAATGGGGAGACAAAGAAATAATCCCAAAAGGAAATAAAAGGAGTAGCAAGAAAAGGAACCAAGTGAAACAGAGGCAGGTAATATGTCAGAAGAAGAATTCAGAGTAAGGGTCATAAGTTTCTAAACCAGCTGGATGAGAAAATCAACAACTTATGCAAGAATCAAAAGGAAATAAAGAATGATATAGCTACAATTAAAAAACACAGTGGAAGTTTTCAACAGTATACTAGAAGAAGCAGAGGACCAAATTAGCAAATTAGAAGACAGGGCAACAAAATACAGCCAATCTGAACTGCAACTGAAGAAAAAAATTAGAAAGCAGGAGGAGAGCCTAAGGGAGCTTTGGGACAACATGAAACAAAGTAACATATGTATAATAGGGGTGCAAGAATGACAAGAAGAGGAGCAAGGATTAAAAAACCTATTTGAAGAAATATGACAGAAAACTTCCCTGATTTGGGGAAGAAAAAGTCACACAGTATACAAAGTAATGAAAAGTAAGGGACTAAATCCAAGACTACTCTATCCAGCAAGGCTATCATTCAAAATTGAAGGTGAAAATAGGAGCTTTGAAGACAAAAAACGGCTAAAGGAGTTTATTACCACCAAGCCAGCAATGCAAGAAATGCTAAAGGGACTGTTGTAAAAGAAGAAATAGAAAGGGAAGAAGGAACACAGGCACAACGAATAAAAATGGCTGCAAACAAGTACCTAGCACTAATAACTTTAAACATAAATGGGTTAAATACTCCAATCAAAAGACATCGAGTGGCTGAATAGATAAGAAAACATGACCCATATATATGCTGTCTACATGAGACCCACCTCAGAACAAGGGACTCACACAGACTGAAAGTAAAGGGATGAAAAAATATCTCCCAGACAAATGGAAATAAAAAAAAAAGCTGGGGTAGCAATACTTATATCTGACAAAATAGACTTTGAAGTGAAGGCCATAATCCTATATATTAAGAGAGGGATATGCTAATTAGTCATGACCGGTATGTAAATTGACCATCACGCCAACACACATGATGGCGCCACAAGATGGTCTGCAGGGGAGGGCAGTTGGGGGGGACCAGGTCTGCAGTGGAGGGAAGTTGGGGAGATCAGGCCTGCAGGGAGGGCAGTTGGGGCAACCAGGTCTGCATGGGAGGGCAGTTGTGGGGGACCAGGCCCTCAGGGAAGGGCAGTTGTGGGGGACCAGGCCAGTAGGGGAGGACAGTTTGTGGGGACCCAGGCCTGCAGGGGAGGGCAGTTGCAGGAGACCAGCCCTGCAGGGGAGGGCAGTTGGAGGCAACCAGGCTTGCAGGGGAGGGCAGATGGGGG
>NW_006288889.1:2894101-2898004 GCF_000327345.1 Myotis davidii | reverse complement strand
CCAGAAGGTGTGGAGCAGAAGGGAGGAGACATTTTACTATATTATTCTTTGATTATAAAAATGGTTTTCCTTATGTCTAGGCCATGTACCTTATGTCTAGACCAGCTGACACAATCATTCCAATTCAGCAATGTGTGTGTGTGTGTGTGTGTGTGTGTGTGTGTGTGTGTGTGTGTGATTGAATCAAAATGATTCTGCAGTTTTGGGCTCAAACAAATGAGTGTAGAGTGGGGTTATTTACTGAGACAGAGGACAGAGCAAGGGACATTTCAGGGAAGGAAATTAAGATTATAAACACCAACCAGAATCTCTTTGGAAAATACCACGGAGATTAACAAATTGATAGTAAGATTTATCTAGAAGAAATGGTAGACAACTTTTACAGAACATTAGAAAAGAGCTATCATTTTTGAAAGGGCATAATTTCAAACCTGCCCAATACCATTGACCAAAATATTGGCATGTGTTTTTATTAATCCAATAATGGATCATACTGATGAAACAGTAAGACCATATAATGGTATACAGTAGGTCCTCGGGTTACGTCAGAGATCCATTCCTACAATGCAACGTAACGTGATTTTTGCCGTAAGTCAGAGCCCACCTACATAAGCATCTATGTCACTCACATGGAGCACATACACAGCAGTAATGAAGTGAAACAGTAAAAAAAATTTAAAAGAAAGATAACAATTCCTGATTTTGTGGTATCTAAATAATAAAAAACATGAAGCACATATGTATATACATAGAAATGATGGAACTTTTTTTTATAAATAAATGAGAGATGATGATGTAACCACAAAACAACTTATGTAGAGTCCAACATAACCCAAGGACTGCCTGTATAGTGGGTACAATAATCCTATATACTAAAAGGGTAATATGCAAATTGAACCTAACCACAGAATGACCAGAACAACCACTTGACCAGTCACTATGAGGTGCACTGACCACTCTCAGTCCCTTTCCCCGGCTGGGAGGCTCCCATTGCCTGATGGTGAACAGGGAACTGGGGGTGGGTGGCGGTGGGGGTAGGGCCGGCTGTGGGTAGCAGGGGAAGATGACCCTGATAGCAGGCCAGGCCTACGGACCATCCCTGCGCATGAATTTCATGCGCCGGGCCTCTAGTGTCATATAAAGATGCTGTACAATAGTGGGAAAAGAGACTAATTTAATCAGTGGTATTAGATGAGATAGGTAAAGAAGAATATACACATACACTTATTTTTTTAATTCTACAACTGTGGGAAATTCCAGATAGGTCAAAGAGTTTAGCATTTATAAAGAAAAAAGGAATTAAGAAAACAGAGGGAAGTTCTATGCTGTAAACATCTCAGTTACAAAGAAGTGACATTATCAGTGACCAAAAAGTAAAGACTATTAAAATAAAAGATAGGCATGCTGAAAGTCACCTTTTTAAGTTTGTGCAGAAAAAAAAAAGAGGTAAGAAAATTAAGATAAAAAACAACAACAACTCTGCTTCTGGGAAGATGAAGTATGTATTTTTCTCTATTTTTCCCACTAAGTAAAAAAAAATCCCCCCAAACTAGAAATTATGTATAAAACAAACATAAGGAGACTCTGAAATGTGCAGGAAAAAAGAAGACCAACTAAGGATGTTGAGATCTGAAGAACAAGGCAATAAGTTTTCTAAATTTTGTGTTTTTTTGTTTTGTTTTGTTGTTTTGCCTCTAATATCCCAGACTTGGAGCTGAAAGAGCTAGTAACCTGAAAATGGCAATGGTTGCAGACAACAAAAGCTTCTCTATCTATACAAAGGACCAGGAAAAAGGTAACCTAACAAGACAGAAAACTTAAACTATAACCACTCTACTCCAGAAAAACACACAGATGAAACTGTGACCCAAACCTCTACAAGGTTTGAGCGGGGAGTCTAGATTCCAGCCTCACTGGACTGTAAGGAAAACCCAGCATCCCTACTGGGGTGGTATTAAAGAAGAAAATGTTGGGAAGTGAGACTTTCTTTACTACTGGGTGGTAATGACCATCCTCTCTCCCCAAGGGTGCCATGAACCTGGACTCCTACCACCCTGCAATCATGAGGCACTCCACATCTCCCTCACTGAGGTGGGTCAGAGGAGGCCTAGTGAAGAGTCAGGACGTTTGCTTACACCCAATGGTAATGAAGCCAACACTCCCCTGTGGTGCCAGTGGATGCCACTAGGGGAGCAGCACGGAAGCACTCCTACCACCCTCAGCCAAGGAGGGGTCAGTGGAGACCTAGTAAGGATCTAGAAATCCCACCCCCACAGTAAAAATGAGAAGTATCCTCCAGATAGTCAATGGAAGAAAAGTGGGAAACCTGAAAACCTACCCACAACTGGCAATGATGATACATCACCTTCTGCCCTACCCCCCACTGCCAGAGCAGTGTCATAAGAAGTTAAATAAAATAGAAGGTATAGATAAGATCCAGAGTCTCATAACATAATACCCAAATGTCCATGTTCTAATAGCAAATCACTCATTATGCAGGAACCAATAAGATACCAAACTGAATGAAAAAAGGACAATACCACTATCATAGCAACAGAAATGTGATATTCATCTGACAAAAACTCCAATACAGCCATGATAAAAATGTCTCACAAGCAATCACAAACACACATGGAGCAAATGAAATAAAGTCTAGAAAAAGAAAAAAAACCTCAGCAAAAAATAGAAGATATAAAAAAAGAAGTCCAAGGAATGTTAGAACTCAAAAATACAATAAATGAAATAAAAAATTCAATTGTGTAGGCTCAACACCAGAATGAAGTAAACAGGACAGAATTAGTAAACTGAAATAGAATTATGGGAATTACCCAATCTGAACAACAGAGAGAAAGCATATTTACAAAAAGCTGATGGACTTGTGGAGCTATAGCAAAAGGTCTAACATTCATGTCATCAAATTCCTAAAAAGAGAAAAGAAAGTAAAAGCACTCAAAGAAATATTTGCTTAAAACTTCCTAAATTTTACATAAGATACAAACCTATAGAATTATGAAGACGAGTGAGCCTCAATAAGGATTAACCCAATGAAGTCCACATCAAGATATAACAGTCAAAGTTGTAATTGTATATAAACATATTGATAGCAGACAAAGGAAAAGTATACCTTATCTACAGGAGAGAAAATAGGATGACAGCAGATTTCTTATCAGAAACCATGGACTCTATAATGAAGTGACACAACATTGTTTATATACAGAAAACAAGCAAACTGCCAACCCAGAACTCTATATCCAGTGAAAATATCTTTCAAAAACTGAAGGTGAAATCAAGACATTCCCAGTTGAAGAAAAACAAACAAACAATTTTTTTTTTTTACCAGCAGACCTTCCCTAAAAAAGAAGTTAAAGGAAATTCTCAAAACAAAACAATGAAATTTTTGAACATCAGAAAGTAAAAAAGAAAAACAGAAAGAGTAAAAATACGGGCAAATTCCACATAGTTTCCTTCTTCTCTTGAGTTTTCTAAATTAAGTTTGATGACTATAGCTAAAATTATAACTTTGTTTGATGTGGTTCTCAATGTAAGTAGAGAAAATGTTTAAGACAACTCTATTATAAGTGGGGGAGGGAAAAAGACAAAGGGAGGTAAGGTTTTTACACTCCACTCAAACTGGCAAATAACTATATCAGTAACTGCTACTAGTTATCCTATCTAATAATAGACAAACATGGTAATTGACCGTACCTTTGCTATGCCTCCCATTGGCTAATCAGTGTGATATGCAAATTAACCGCCAACAAAGATGGCGGCTAATTTGCATACATTGGCTGGGAGCAAAGACTGAAGACACCATAGAAAGAAGCCAAGCAATGGAGCCGAGGTAGCAGAGACAGGCAGGAGAGAAGTGGCAGAGAAAGGCCGGGTAGCAGCAGCAGCGATGGG
>NW_006288889.1:2891757-2893338 GCF_000327345.1 Myotis davidii | reverse complement strand
GTCAGTCACATTTGTTCAGTCCTTGAAGGCAGAAGGCAGTGCTTCTACTTGAAGCTTTGCTTCATTCAAAGGGGAGCAATCAATTTAATTCTGCGAGAGCTCATTGAACACCTCCTCCGGCCTGAGAGCAGTGCCGGAGGCCGCCGGCAGGGTCTCACCGCTGTGTCCTGCATGGAATCACCCAGAGAGCTTCGGTTCACAAAGGTCTGGGCCAGGATCCAATCAAAAGTTTCAAGGGGTGGCTGTCTGTGGACCCCCTTTGAGTAGCACTGCTGTGAGCGACCCCTTAAGGAATTTTCAGGGGTTTCTGGAAAGACAAACACATTTAAATTAGAGGTTAAGACAACCAGTAACACAGGACCAAATAACCCGAGTCCCCAGGTGCACACTGGAGATATCGAATGCCAAGGGCCTGCAGGAGGTGATGAGAATAATGTGGGCCAAAGATATCCATCAGACTACAGTTGGCCCTTGAACAACACAGGTTTGAACTGTGTGCATCCACTACACCAATTTTTTTCAATAAATACTGTAAATGTATTTTTTGTCCTTTTAATTTTCTTCTTTAGCTCACTTTATTATAAAAATACAGTTTATAATACATATACATACAAAATATATGTCAATTGACACTTATGTTATAAGTAAGACTTCTTTTTGGTCAACAGTAAGCTATATTAGGTGTACCGGTTAATAATAGCAGATTATGTAATCAAAGAAAACGTGATAATTTCAAGAGAAACATCAAAAATGCTTTATTCATGGACTAGAGACTTTCAGTTTCAGCAATCGGATCCTGAGAAACACTACAGTATAGAAGACTGGGATCTTAAGCCAGCCAAAGGAACACTTCACTTTGTCATTTTTATTTTATTTTACTTCTTTTTTTTATTACTTTGATATCTTTTTTTCTTTGTTTTCCTGTTTTTGTTTGTTGCTTTATTTTCTATTTCTTTTCACATTATTTTTCCATCACTCTATTTTATTTTATTTTTATTTGCTATTTTTATACCATTTTTGAAATCAAATTTTTTTGTAAATGTATTATCTTTTCTCGTTCTCTTTCCTCTTATCCACCCATCCCCTTTCTACTTCCTCTATACTGAACTGAGATCCTCCCCATATTCATCCAGCTCTTAACCTTATCTTCTATATATAAGCTCAACATCTACAGATTCTGCCCCCTCCACCCCTACTTTGCTGGGGGTTTGGTGTTTGTATTTTTTTTTCTTTTTTTTCCCTTTAATTTTATTATTATTATTATTATTTTTTGTTTTCTTTGTTTGTTTATGTATTGAATCAGTGGTGTTTTCCCCATACATACATAATCTCCTTTTCTTCCTTCTTCTTTTCTCTCTTATCTTTTTCACTCTCTTTGATACATTTATGCTCTCTTTTCTTGCCCCTAATTCTCTTTTCTCAGGTGGTCACTTATAGTAGGGTTATTGTTGTCATGAGTACATTCGTGCTTTGGTCCCTTTGTGTTGTGTCTTGTCGAGGTGAATTTTATCCTGTCTGGCAGCTTTCACTTGTTTCTTACCTTTATTCCTTTTTGCTGCTTTTCAGGAGAAATCATAGCTT
>NW_006288889.1:2889647-2891317 GCF_000327345.1 Myotis davidii | reverse complement strand
AGAGGGACTCCCCACAGCACCAGCTTGGGCCATGTCCCTTGGGACAGGCGCAGTGGAAAAAAAGACACTCCTGCCAGGGACCTGCTACCTCAGCTGGGGTCCCACGGTCAACGAATCTCCAGCCACCCTGGGTGTAGGCTCCTGTGAGTTCTGAAGCCCACTCTCCCCTGACCAGCCCAACGCCTTAGCCCGGGGCACTGCAACCATGCAAGCAGCAGACACATGAGTATCCCACTCCTGTCCAAGGAGCAGCAGCCCCACGAGCAGCCTGCCACAGGTCTAAGAGCAGAAACCTCATGTGGCCTGCCCCTTCCAAGGAGCAGCAGCTGTCAGCTGTGTGAGCAGCCCGCTCCCTCGTCCGAGGAGCAGCAACCACGTGAGCAACTTGCTCGGTCTGAGGAGCAGCAACCACACGAGCAGCCTGCCCGTGATTGAGGAGTGGAAGCCCCACGCAGCCTGCCCCGATCCAAGAAGCAGCAGCTGCGCAGCCCACACCCTCCTCCTGTCTGAGGAGCAGTAGGTGTGTGAGAAACCTGCCCCCATCCAAGAAGCAGCAGCTGCATGAGCAGCCTGCCCCCATATGAGGAGCAGCAGCTGTGTGAGCAGCCCATACCCATACGAGGAACAGCATTGCCGCAAGCAGCCAACTCCCATTCAAGGAGCAGTAGCTGCCCGAGAAGCCTCCCCCAGTCCAAGGAGCAGCAGCCACACGAGCAGACCACCCACGTCTGAGGAGCAGCAGCCCTGCGCAGTCCACACTGGTTCGAGGAGCAGCAGACACATGCATCCTATACCTGTCTGGTGAGCAGCAGCTGAGTGAATGGCCTGCTCCCATCCGAGGATCAGCAGACACACGTGCAGCTCACTCCCACCCGAAGAGAAGTGTCCATGCAAGCAGCCCATCCCCCATTTGAGGAGCAGCAGCCACACGAGCAGACAGCCCCCATACGAGGAACAGCAGCCGCACGTGCAGCTCACTCTGGCCCAAGGAGCTTCAGCTGCCCGAGCAGCTGGCCACTGTCCGAGGAGTAGCAGCAACACGAACAGATAGACCGACCACATCTGAGGAGCGGCAGCCCTGTACAGCCCACACTGGTCCAAGGAGCAGCAGTCACACACAGCCTGCACCTGTCTGACGAGCAGCAGCTGGGTGAGCATCCCGCCCCCATCTGAGGAACAGCAGCCGCACATGCAGCTCACTCCCACCCGAGGAGCAGCAGCCAGGCAAGCAGCCCATCCTCCATCTGAGGAGTAGCAGCTGCATGAGCAGCCCACACCTGTATGAGGAGCAGTAGCCCTGTAAGCAACGTGCCCCTGTCCAAAGAGCGGCAGCCTCACGAGCAACCTGCCCATCTGAGGAACAGCAGTAGTGTGCAGCCAGCCCCGATCCAAGGAGCAGCAGCCACATGAGCAGTCTGCGCCCATCCAAGAAGCAGAAGCCACATGAACAGCCCACTCCTGTCCAAGGAGCAGCAGCTGAGCTCAGCCCACCCCCACCTGAAGAGCAGCAGCCTTGTGATCAGCCCACCCCTGTCCAAGGAACAGCAGCTGGGCAAGCAACCTCACCTACCAGCCAGATGAGACACCACTGCTGTGAACTGCACCCATCAGAGGAGCTACTGACAACTGAGGAGCAGCCATTATTGTGACCACCTGAGGGGCAGCTGCAG
>NW_006288889.1:2877702-2885218 GCF_000327345.1 Myotis davidii | reverse complement strand
GAGACTGGGGGTAGGGGAGGCCGGGGGAAGGTCAAGGGGGCAGGAGGAGGAGACAAATGTAATACTTTTTGTAATACTTTAAGCAATAAAACAAAATTAAAAATAGTGCTCTATTCAAAGTCATGTACATTGCTAGCTACACATTTCCCCCATCTTTCAGGTAACTTGTAGATACTATCCCAATAGACCTTTTCCTGTTTGAGGCAAACCATACAGAGACCCCATTTGCCACTTCTTCATATGTTTTGAAGTGCTGCTCAGAAAGTGCATGTGCCATCTATCGGAACCAGTGGTCATTTGAAGGAGCAAGGTCTGGTGAATACGGCAGGTAGGTTAATACTTCCCACGCAAGACCTTTTAATGTGTCTTTAACTGGTTTTAAGACTTTCTTTTGTGCCATTGAAGCAACACTTCACTGATGACTTTTCGGTTTTCCATGTGTCCTTCGTTCAGTTGATGTGGCACCCATTTTCCTTCCGTAAAGGATCAGAAATTGTTTGCTGAGCAACGTTTCATCTTTCTGCAAGTTGTTTTTGAGTTTGACATGCCTCTTCATCCAATAACACTTGCAATTGTTGTTCTTCAAACTTTTTTGGTTGAACTGGAAATTCTTTGCCTTTCACATCGAAATCATCACTTTTAAAGCATTTAAAACAGCGTTCACAAGTATCTTGAGATGGAGCATATTCACCATAAGCTTCCCGAAGTATATGGTAACTTTCAGCAGCACTTTTCTTCAAAACAAAGTAATTAATTAAAACTTCCCACAAATGCTCTTTTTTGGCATGAAATTTGATATTTTTAAGTGTAAAAATATCTATGATGTTTACGCCTTCAGCAAATTTGACATACGAAGTTTTGAAGCTTGTTGTCAATACAACAAAACAACATACATATCAAATCACATATATATCAACATATGTGTAACTCCATCTTTTAAAAAAATCTGCATTATTAGCTGGTACACCTAGTGAGTGAAGTTTTTGGGAGTCAAAAGTTTTAGTCAGATTTCTGACTGCATAAGGAGTTGGCACCTCTAACCCCCACACTGTTCAAGGGTCAACTGGACTCTGTAAACTGTCCTCTCTCAATAATGACATCACAAGAAATAATCCACAGGCCAATGAGGACGTCTCAAGGGGAATCTGAAAGTACACTGAACTGGGTGAAAATGAAAATGCAACATATTAAAACAGGGCACACAGCTAACATGGTGCTGAAGGAGGAAGGTGTAGCACGATATGCATTCATTAGAAAATGTCTCAAATCAATACTCTAGGTCTCTCACTTCAAGGACCTAAATAAAGAAGACCAAAATAAATCCACAGGAATTATAGGGAAGGGAATTATAAAGAACAGACATCAGTGAAATTAAAAACAGGAAAGAAAACAATGAAATTGAAAGATGGATCTTTGAAAAGACTAAAAAGATTTACAAACCTCTAACAAGACTGCCAAAAAAAAAGAGAAGGCACAAGTTATCAGTCATTTGGGAATTAAATAGGGGCGTCACTACAGATGCTGCCAACATCAAAAGGATGATAAGGGAATACTATGAATAACACATAGTTGATATCTTAGGTGAAATGGACACATTTCTCAAAAAAGCACAAATGGCCATAACTCACCCAATATGATTTATTTGAATATCCCTGTAACTATAAAAAATTGAATTTTTAATTTCAGACTCCCTCAAAGAAGAAATCTTTAGCTTCAGATGGTTTCACCGGTGAATTCTACAAAACAATACCAATTCTACACAATCTCTTCCAAATAATATAGAAAAAGGAAACATTTCTCAATTGATTTTTTTGAAGCTAGTATTACCCAGATATCAAAATCAGACAAAGACAGTACAGAAAAGAAAGCAACGGACCCAATATTCTTTATGAGTGCTGTGATTTATAATAAGAAATATGTATTTGTCTTCCGGGGTCCAGGGCAAGTCACCCCAAGATACTCCCAAGAGCATATGGGTTATTTTGAATTAAAGTTACTTAAGAAACTGCCCAGGCAAGAACTTCCCTGAACTCCGACCCCCAAAGCAAGAGGCACAGCTCCCATGTGACAGGCTCCGCTGTGCTCTCGAGGCCACGAGACCTTATCACAGGAGCTTGAAAACTTGGAGCCCTGAAGTCTCTGTACACAACCTCGCCGAGGCCTCTATGAAGTTCCTTCCAAGCCCAAGCCTTTCTACTCAGCACTAACTTTCTTTCTCCTGCCCATTTCTCACATATTCATTGTTTGTCTAAAGAATATAAAAAGGTGCCTGACTCTATCATATCTTTGAGCCTCATTTTATGATCTGAGCATCATATTGCGATTCTCCCATGCACATGTATTAAACTGTTTTTTTTCTGTTAACTTAGTCATGTGCCAATTTTATTATTAATCACTAGTCCAGCTGTAAGAACTAAAAAAGGGAGAGATTTTTGAACCCTTTCCTGGGACAGAGCCCCTAAAACCTGGGTCTTTAGTAATTGATGAGAGTGATAACGGCTTCTTGTTATGTTAAGGGTGAGTTTTGCAATTCCCCTAAGTCACTTAAGGATGGAGCTGGTTGCCAAGAGAACCAACCCTGTGAAGGTCAAAATGATTACCAATGGCTAATAAATTAATCAATCATACCTACATATTGAAGCCTCCAGAAAAGCCGCAGGCCTGGGTTCGGAGGGCATCTTGGTGGGTGAGCACCTGGAGATTCAGGGAGAGTGGTGCCTGGAGGGCATGGCAGCTCGGCGCCCTCCCCACCCCTGGCCCTGCGCATGCCTTCCATCGGGCGGCTCCTGAGTTATATAGCTTTTCACAAACCAGTGACTTTCAGTAACATGTTTCTCTGAGTTCTATGAGTTATTCTTGGAAATTAGTCAACCCCCAGGGGGGAGGGGTGTCATTGGAATCTATCACCTACAGCTGGTCAGTCAGAAGCACTGGTGACAACGTGGACTTGCGATTGGGATCTGAAGAATGTGATGGTGGCAGCTGCGGTGGGGGGACGGGAAGCGGGAAGGGCAGTCTTGTGGGACTGAACCTTTGCTGAACCTTCACTGAAACGTCACTGAACCTTTACGTAGAATCTGATGCTACCCCAGGCAGATGGTATCAGAATTGAGTCAAATTGTAGGATGCCCTGGTGGTGTCCAAATATTTCTTGGTGATATGCTGGGGGGGTGGGAGGGGAACCCCTCTACACATTATAGTTGGGTACAGGATTAGTGTAGATGCAAAAATCCTTATTAAAACATTAGCAAAGAATTCAGCAATATATACAAAGAATTATGCATCATGACCAAATGAGGTTTATATCAGGAATGGAAGACTTGTTCAAACCACTCAATGTGATCCATCACATCAGCAGACCGAAGAGAAAAATGACACGATTCTATCAGTTGATGCAAAAACAAAAAAGCATTTGGCAAAAATTCAACATCCACCAAGACAAAAACCAGCTGCAATCTAGTAACAGAAGGCGCTGTACTGAGCTTGATAAAGGCCACCTCCAAAACCCCGGCCATTCCAGATGACAGAGAGGTGCCTGCTCGCTGAAAACCTGGTCGGTGCTCAGGACACACAAGTTGGAGAAATGATTGAATGTCTGTAAATCATTAGGTGGAAATAATGTATATCATAGAAAATCATTGCCAAGAAAATAGTCGCCTTCCTGGAAACTGATAAATAACTCAGGCAATTACTTATTCTTTTCTTTATTGACCCACAAGCATTTCCAAGCACTCGCCACCGTGAAGTGTGAGGCATGGAGACAGCAATAACCACCATAGACATGGCTCCGTCTCATGGAGTTTACCGTCTACAGAGACAAAGGATGTCAAAGGAGCCACTGAGACGCCAGAGAGTGTCCAACAGGGAACTGCAGGTCACAATGAGCCACAGAGCAGGGAGGGGCTCCGTAGGGTAATGCTGTTCACCTGAGAAGTGAAGAAAAGTAGGAATCTGCAAAGCCAGGACAGCACATGCAAAACTCACCAGATTAAGCGTGGAGTGTGGCCCGGAGGAGGTGTAAGAAATCCCAGGAGAGGGTGAGAGTGGCTTCCTGGGTCTTGTCATCCGCAGTTTAGATTTAACCAGAGCAGAGGGAAGTGATACCACCCACTGTGGGCAAGCATGTGAAGAACAGGTGCTTTTCATTAAGGACATGTCCTGCGGGTTTTGGGAGCACAGCGAGTGGGCTCCGGCCCTTGGCAGCACGGCGCCCGTCCCCGGCAGAGTGCCGACTGCACTGGAGGCCACACGTCCACCGAGGGTCTGGTTCTCCCCCAAGAGCACGTTTCCGAGGGTGGTGCCACTTCTGCACCTCATCATCTCAAACAGTGCACAGAGGGGACAGAAACAGCGTGAAGCGGAAACTCTCCTTTGGTCTGGCTCTTCTCCCTCAGCGATGCCAGTGCCTGCCTTGCAGAGACACACAGAGCGGGCACCACACCTGCATATCGTCACTGGGGTCCCAGCACCGAAGGCTGAAGATCTCCTGGCTCAACTCTGATCACAGCCCTCACCTTCCGAGCTCCAGCTTTTCTTTCTTTCTTTAGTCTTTAATTTGTTCTTTTATTTCCCAATGGAATGCACAGCCTGCTGGTGTATATCGGAGTATGCTAAAGGTGCTTTCCGCCTTCATCTGGATTTCATTAAGTTTGCAGGAGCTATACGGTTCCTCCTTGAAATCTTTACTTGCATCAAACACCAGCACAAATGCTGCATGGCTGCACAGCTCTGAGGCACCCACAGCAGACAGACCCTAGGGGCCCAGCAGCCTTCCCAGGGCTGGTGAGAGTGCGCGGGGAGGGAGTGTTCAGGGGGCAGAGTTTCTGTTTGGGAAGATGGATGGGGTGATGGTTACACAATATTGTGAATGTACTTCATGCCGCTCAGTTATACACTTAAAGCGTTTGAAAGAATAAATTTACTGTTAGGTATATTTTACCAGAATAGAAAATATCTTCATTTTCATTTTTCACTTTCCTACTCATTCTTGTTAAATAACTATGGCAAAGCAAAATGAAATGTTGCTATAACTGCATAACACTGCTAAGCAGCAGCATGAACAGATGGCTGACCAATCTCTGCTGACGGCACTGTCCCCAGGCACAGAACCCCCACTATGACCAATCAGCTGACCCACAGCCCCGGACTGGCCTTTGAGTGGGGACTCTCAGAGCAGTGATACAGATGTGCAAACCATGGGCTACTTAGACATCAGAAGCAAAAGGATCAGAGTTTTCTGTAACTTAAAAAGTAAAATCAGTAATTTTTACAAAAATGCTCAGAGCAAAATGTCAAAGAAGAGGGGAAATAGTTGAACAACTTATGTACCAATCCCCCACAGCATATATGATTATTATAGCAATGCTTCCATGGATTCCTTCAAACCCATGCACAGTAAACAAGAGCACAAGCACTTACAATATTGTTTTTATTCTACTTAAAACTGTTAAATTCATTGATTTTATTCACAGACTAGAAGCCCGGTGCACAGATTCTTGCGCCAGTGGGGTCCCTCAGTCTGGCCTGTGCTCTCTTGCAATGCAGGACCCGTTGGGGGATGCAGTAGTGTGTGAAATGGCAGGTGGCGGGGAGAAGCCCAAGCCCAGGCCGGGTGCTGCTCTGCTTCCATTCATCCTGGCCCTGCTGTGCCCGCCACCGCCACCACCACTTGGTAAGCTCGTTGAGCGGTGCTCCTGCTGTGGGAACACACTGACCACCAGGAGCAGCTCCTGCATTGAACGTCTGCCCCCTGGTGGTCAGTGCATGTCATAGCGACTGGTCAGTTGACCAGTTGAAGAGTTGACCGGTCGCTTAGGGTTTTATATATATAGATTAGTGGCCTGGTGCATGAAGTTTGTGCATGGGCGGGGGGTGAGGAGGTTCCTCAGCCCAGCCTGCACCCTCTCCAACTGGGGACCCCTTGGGGGATGTCCAACTGCCAGTTTAAACCAGTGGTCGGAAATCCCTCTCGCAATCTGGGACCGCTGGCTTCTAACCGCTCACCTGCCTGCCTGCCTGATTGCCCCGAACTGCCCTCCCCTGCTGGCCTGATTGCCCCTAACTGCCTCTGCCTCAGCCCCCACCACCATGGCTTTGTCTGGAAGGAAGTCAGATGTCTGGAAGATGGCCAGTTGACCTGGTCTAATTAGCATGTTACCCTTTCAGTCTGCAGGCCGACGCTCTATCCACTGAGCCAAACCGGTTAGGGCAACATGTTACCCTTTTATTAGTATAGATAGATTACATAGGCTAGGATTACTTAAAGGCGGGGGGGGGGGGGGGGAAAGCCAGCCATATGCACTATACTGCCAAACTGGTCATTAAAAAATTGAACCACTTTCTTACACCTTACATCAAACAGCTCTTGACCTTAAAACCCCTCCACAGCCCCTACCTTAGGTTCTCCCTTAGTAAAAAATTGAACATTAGGTTCTGATTGGTCAGTTTCTACGCCAGTCAGTGTCAAAAGTTCTGCCTCCTATGCAGCCATTGGCTCCTGGCACTTCACCCAGATTTGTTTCTGATTGGTTGGTTTACATGCCAGTCAGCATTTCTGGGCCTATCTCTGGGCCTGATCAAAGAGGCGAAGTTGATCAGCAGCCCTGCGGAGGCCCTGAGAGAAACAGAGGCGTGGCTGCTGGTGAAGCTGGGAGAGAAAGAGAGAGACAAGGGCTGATCAACAGCTGCCACTGAGGTTGCAGATCAGACCCTGCCTCTCTCTCTGCAGGCCTCTCTCTGGGCTTAATCCACAGCCCCCTTGGCAGTCAGTGCTGGGTCGCTGCCCTGGCACTGACTTCAGTCAGTGCTGGGTCGAGCCTTCGGTCCTTACGGACCCTGGCTCTTTATATATATAGACTAGAGGCCCGGAGCATGAAATTCATGTGCAGGTACGGTACCTAGGCCTGGCCTGTGATCAGGGCCATCTTCCCCAGCTGCCCGCAGCTGGCCCCGCCCCCTGCTGCCACCCACCCCTGGTTCTCCATTCGCCACCAGGTGATTGGTGCCTGATGACTGGGGGAAGGGACCAAGAGGCTGGCTGTTCCTGCCGGCTCGCCAGCCCCACCCATGCAGCGGTGGCCATTAGGTGATCGGAGCCTGCCGGCCGAGGAAAGGGACCAGGAGGGGGTCAGTGTGCCTCATAGTGACTGGTCCAGCAGTTGTCCTGGTCCTTCTGTCGTTAGGGTCAATTTGCATATTACCTTTTTATTATATAGGACTAGATGCCCGGTGCACAAAAATTTGTGCACTCGAGGGGGAGGAGGGGTCCCTCAGCCCAGCCTGTGCCCTCTTGCAGCTGGGAACCCTCGGGAGATAATGATCTGCTGGCTTAGGCCTGCTCCCGGGTGGCAGAGGGCAGGTCCAATCCCTAGGTGCAGCCCCTGGTTGGGCTCACTGGTTCAATTTCCTGAGTGGGGATCAGTTTGTCTGGTGCCACTGACCCTTATGGCACCCATACCTCCCTCACCTCCTCTGCAGTTGTGTTATTTTTTTGCAGTTGTGTTATTAATAAAGAGGT
>NW_006288889.1:2865081-2876592 GCF_000327345.1 Myotis davidii | reverse complement strand
GGGTGCTGGCTGGCTTTCCCTGTAGGGGGCTTGCCTGGGCGAGGGGCTGAGGGCAGTTTGCAGGCTGGCCATGCCCCCAGCTTTGTCAGGAAGGACATCTGGAAGATGTCCAGTGTAATTAGCATATTATCCTTTTATTAGTATAGATATATTTTGAAAGGAAAGTACCTCTTATATGAGACCTGAGAATCTACTGATATTCTAAGACTGGATATTCTTATTTATTTTAGATTTTACCCTGCAAACACTCTGACCTTCCACGTGACCTCACCCCAACCAGCGCAAGAAGCCAGCGCTCCTGCGGCTGCCAGCCCAGCCTGGTCTTCCCTCCTGGTCCCCACTTTATCAATGGTTGAGAGTATGTCACCACTTTAATTTACTTTCCTTTTTGGAACATGATCACATTCTGACTGATTGTGAGCACATAGGTTCCCCAGCAATAGACACCACTGTCTTCGAAGAGACGCCAGATGCAAAATCTCATCAAGCATGACAGTCGGGGCCAGAGGTTGCACATAGCTCATGGCCAGCATGTCCTGCAGGCCTATTTTGTTTTGCTTCTCTGGTGTTTTTAAATATTGCACTCATCTTTAGAAACTGAGAGTTTTCACATATAAATTCCCTTCTATAGTTTATCTTTAAAAGTCAGCAGCCTGAACCCTCTGTCCCTGACCCAGGCCAGTTTGTGCAAGTGTCACTGGCTGGGGCTGAGCGAGCTTCTTCCCTGTCAGTGGCCGCCGCCTGTCCGCCTGTGTCTGCCCAGCCACACCCTCCACACCCTGCAGCTGCACTGCCTGCTGCTGCTACACCTCAAGTCCAGAGGGCAATCTTCGGGCGCTATGAGGACCGCAGTGGTGACTGGGATGAGGGAAACTTCCGTTCTATTCTTCTTCAGTGTTTCAGATGCCTCACTGCACATTTCTACCACAGCAGAGAGAACCCCACCCAGCACTGCGTGGCCATGGACTCCAGGACCTCTTCCCATCTCTTACAAACGAGTGAGGGCTCGGCTCCTCAGGCACCAGGGTGCCTCCCCATCCCTGGTCCCCACAGTAGCTTCCCGAAGGGGGTGAACTCTCTGACTGGCCCTGGGCAGCACACGTGGTTGGTGAGGCCCAGTTCTGCAGGTTGAGGTAGCTTAGAGGGTGCGCTGCTGGTGGGGGAACATGTGGGACAGCTTTCTTATCCTGAGCCAGGGATGGGTACTGAATTGAACTCATGCCCTTGCCTCGATACTGCCTGCATTAAACCCTTCTTCAAGCTCTGACTCATTATTTCCATTCCGGGGCCATCAGCAAGGGAAGGTCAATTCTCAGTGTTATATTTTTCTCTCCACAGGAAGTTGGGACTGAAGATAACTGGAAATTTCAGATATAGTTTTTAGCTGGAAACCTAGTACTACTTATGGCAAACTTAAGTCATGTGTGTGTGTGTGTGAATGTGTGTGAGAGTGAGTGTGTGTGTGAGTGTGTGTGAGTGAGAGTGTGTGTGTGTGTGAGTGTGTGTGTGTAATTATGAGTGTGTGTGTGAGTGTGAGAGTGTGTGTGTATGTGTGAGTGTGTGTGAGAGTGTGTGTGAGTGTGTGTGTGAAAGTGTGTGTGTGTATGTGTGTGTATGTGTGAATGTGTGTGTGTGTATGTGTGTGTGTGAGTAGTGTGTATGTGTGAGAGTGAGTGTGTGTGAGAGTGTGTGTGTATGTGTGTGTGAGTGTGTGAGTAGTATGTGTGTATGTGTGAGAGTGAGTGTGTGTGTGTGTGTGATAACACATGCAGACAAGTGCACATGCAGACACATATAGAGTCATCTATAAACCCCCTGATCCATGGTGTTCATGAGGGACACTGTGCCCCATACTGTCATGTGAGAGATGCACCTCTGGGGCCAAAGGCAGAGGCAGCTAGAAATGCTGCTCCCAGGAATCCTATCTCATAAAGAGGGAATATGCAAATTGACTGTCACACCATCACAAACTGTTGGTGCCCACAGTGGAGGCAGAGGTTTCCATAACAAAGATGGTTGCACCCACAGAGGAGGCCGAGTTCCTGTAAAGAGCCTTAATGAGCAATCAGCAGGGACCTGAGGCTGTGTCCCCCTCCCGGTGGGGCTTGGCAGGGGCCTCAGGCCATGCTCCCCTGGTACAAGGCCAAGGGACCTCAGGCCGCACCCCCTGGCAGGCAGGGCTTGATGGGGGATCTGAGGCTGCACCCCCCCACCCTATGGGGTTTGACGGGGATCTGAGGCTGTGCCCCCCACCTGGCAGGGCTTGACAAGGGTGGGGCCAGCTGGGTCTGGATCTCACCAAATGGGGGTGGGGCCAGCAGGGTTTGGGTCTCGCGTGATTTTGAGATGCTGCGGGTGGGCGGGGACTTGACTCTGGGTCCCACGGCGTGCCCCAGACTCTGACAGGAGGAAGATTTTCATATACATTTTACTAATTTTCTTTCATCTCTGATACTTCTATTATAGAGCAAGGGCAAATAGGATGTTAAAATATTTTCTCTAATTAATCCCCTTTTAATGTGCATGAATTTTGTGCAGTGAGCCACTAGTTTGATATGAAAACAAAAGCCTGTATCTCGCCAGATCTCAAAGAAAGTCACAAATGTAAAAAAGAAAGCAGTTACCTCTTTCATGACAGAGAATTCTTTGGTCCCACACATGGAGGTGTTAGGAGGCACTGCACCCTGAGCAGGAATAGGGAAAGGGTGGCTGGGAAGATGCCCTGGCACTGAGCTCCTTGCTCCCAGGGGCCTGGAGAGGCATGAACAGTTTGGGGCAGGCCAGTCTCTAATGAAGTTCTTACTGCTACGTGGCTGGGCCAGCACATGAGCACTTACAGTGAACAACTCCCACCTGTGCCTCAGCGCCTGGCATAGCCTCCAGGAGAGTCTGTTCCAGTGAGGGAACAGCCACAGGCCTGCCTTCCCACCTGCTGGACGGCCACTTCTATGGTCCCAATGCTCACAATAGACTGGCAATTTAGCATTATGTAAAGTATACCTGTATAATAATTTGCATACTGATCCTGTCAAAAGTAAATCATTATCTTCCTTGCCCAGATAAGCAGTTTGAGGAAAGCCAGTGAGGAAATCTATAGATATAAAAGCCTAATATGCAAAGTGTCCCCTTGGGAGTTCAACTGACTGAGAGTTCGATCGCTTGCTATGACGTGCGCTGACCACCAGGGGGCAGCGCAGAATGGAGGCCCTGGCCAGCAGCCCGCAGCCTCTAGGGACCATGCCTGTACAGGAATTTCATGCACTGGGCCTCTAGTAGTAAATAAATAAACATTGTACTTTCCCACAAGTCCTCCTTCTCCCTTTGTATTTAGAGTTCTTCATGGTTTTGAATTTTACATTAGATCCTTGGCCACTATCCAGCTTTCAAATGTTAAAACTAAGGCTGCACTTTACCATCTTGACTACTTCCTGCTCAGATAACCACCTCAGATCAGGCTCTTCCTGGGCCACATTCTCCTTTGTGACGATGGAGGAGGGACAGGTCAGCAGCCTGGACTCCAAGGACGTTTATTCTTGCTGTCAGAGGCTGTGGCACTTCCGAGGATGCGAGGGAGACTGCCCCGTGCTTTCTCCCAGCTTCCGGCTTGCTGGCAGTCTCAAAGTCAGCAAAAAATCAAACCATCATTCGACACCAGTCTCTTTAAGTTGGTCTTGCTTCAGCAGTTGCATTGTAGTAAGCACACATCTATTTGTTCTTATAGTCTTTCCATAACAATTGCTCTTCAGAATATAATATGAATCAGATTAAAATATACATATATATAAATACACACACACAGAGAATCCTGCTTTAGAGGTGTTCCCCCAGAAACATAGATGTTCTTGCCTAATCACTTTTATCGGGTTAATGTGCACAAAGAAAACATTTTTTTAGATAAGCAAAACCTCCTGTGCTCTGTGCCCAAGGCACCTCCCCTTGCTGGAAATGCCAGACCGGACTCTCCTGCAGGACAGTTGCCAGTACAGTGTCTCTGTCTCGCCACTGGTGTGCTTCTGCAGTTAACCGCCCTGGGCTCGCACTCACTCTTACAATTGTCAGAGATAAATAGGTTCTCTTCTTATGTGCTGTCCTTTTCTCTGTCCCTCATTTCTTCCTCTTTTCAATCCATTCACAGACCCCAAACCCACCCAGACATTGGCTGACCTTTCTCAATATACTTCTATCTGAGTGTCAGTGGAAAGTGGGAGCTGCCTAGCATGCCTGATCCCAGCCTGTGGGAGCGTGTGGCCTGATCCCAGCCTATTGGAGCATGTGGCCTGATCCCAGCCTGTGGGAGCGTGTGGCCTGATCCCAGCCTGTGGGAGCGTGTGGCCTGATCCCAGCCTGTGGGAGTGTGTGGCCTGATCCCAGCCTATTAGAGCGTGTGGCCTGATCCCAGCCTGTGGGAGTGTGTGGCCTGATCCCAGCCTGTGGGAGCCTGTGGGAGCCTGTGGCCTGATCCCAGCCTGTGGGAGCCTGTGGGAGTGTGTGGGAGCCTGTGGGAGCCTGTGGGCTGTGGGAGCACACAGCGCTGTGCAGGGCCCATGGGCTGAGCCTGTGGGCCCTCGGGGCTGGGCTTCTGCCTCCAGCCCTGCTGAGCCCACAGCTGTGTTCCTGGTTCTCCCTCCGCGCATGGAGCTGCCGGCCCCCAAGTCTAAAGCCGGGCTGTCGCCTGTGCTCAGGTCTTCGAGGCCCACAGCCCACCACACTATGAGCAGCCCCACGCCCGTGTTGGTTTCTCTCCTGGTCATCGGGCCTCCCCACTGAGGGCCAGCCCAAGGGCACCTTTCATTGCCCTGGGAAAAGATCCTATGGGAGTCACCAGAAGGAACATCAGAGGCTGGTGTTATGGAATTTTGCAAAATGCCCATGAGCACAGTGAAAACCAAGATGGAAACACCTAGGCCCCAGACAGCCAAAGGCACCGCTGGCTTCGTCGCACCCTCGCTGTCCTCAGGAAATAGACACTGGGCAAGGTTCAAAGTATTTGTGCCCGTGTCACATTAGAGTGTGAAATGCATGCCGCCCACACCGAGTGAGGTCCACAGATGCCAAGGGGACTGCTGGCTGCCAGGAGGGGACAGGATCTGCGCTGGGGAAGCAGGGCCGCAGCCCAACTCGGCGAGTCAAGTCCTCGTCTCGCGTTTCACAGGGCTGCAGCACGAAAGCGTCCACAGTTCCTGCTCAGTGGGCCACGGCTGCATGTTTAGGTTTCACAGCCATGAAGCAGGCTGTCCAGCCCCACAGGACTCCACATCTTCACCCTCACAGCGCGCCACCCCATCTGCCTCTCGGCGCCTCCTTTCCTTTCCTTTCCTTTCCTTTCCTTTCTTTCCCTTCCTTCCTTCCTTCCTTCCTTCCTTCCTCCCTCTCTACCTCCCTCCCTCCCTTCCTCTCCCCTTCCCTTCTTTCCTTCCTTCCTCCATTTAGTGACACCATTAGATGAAGGGGTTTGAGCAAGAAGATTAGATTTGAACAAAGTGTTCTGAGGGTAAAACTTTCCAGTGTACTATTTAGGGGGGATGACATAATTCGGGGAGCAGTTAAGTTCTGGCGACTATTTCTGAGTGACCCTTCGCATAGTCAAGCTGCGGGAGGGACAGAGGGGAGGGAGGGAGCACTAGGCTGGGGGTGGTGAGAAGCCCGGTGGATACTGTAACCTAGATTCAAAACTTCCAGGCAGGCCAGCAGTTGACAGCAGTTTTTATCTTACTGCCCCGGGCTAGATGTTAAGGCCTAGGATTGCCATACTCTCAGCCCATGTGGTAGTAATAATTTATGCCAGTGGGTTTTGCTGTTTGCCTACTGCTCTCAGTGAGTTGGACAAGATTTGTGTTGGAATTTTATTTTCTTTTTGGTTTTTATTCCTTTAAGATCCCGACTTCTAAAGAAATTCACCACTTGCTTAAAATAAATAGATCAACAGATAGTGAAAAACCCTGCCCAATCGCCAGTAATTGTTACCTAATTTCATTTCTCAGTTGAGTGGTTGCCAACATCAACCGTAGTCCCTAGTCACTTACACGGAGGGAACCACTCGCACACTGGGGGCCGGTCTACCCAGAGAAGCACCCCTATGTGGTGAGTCACATTGTTTCCCAAACCTCCTGGAACCATAACATTGCTGTTCACTGCCCTTCTCTGGCTTCAGATCGCCAGCACGGCAGTCTCTGCGCACCCACGTGCCTACTGTTGTGAAGACCAAAGGGGTTTCCGTGAGCATCAGGATGTGTGCATCTTAGGAATTCTTATGGTTCCACCTTCATCATAATTATGATGTTTCATTAGAACAATAACCAAACCTACTAATGTATTTAATGGGAACATGGAGGGCTGGAGGCCTGCTGATTACAGGCATTTGTTAGAAGACTTAGGAATGGTAACAGCTCCCTTGGAAATGAAAAGAAAAAGACAAAAAACAAACAACAAAAACCTGAAGAGGAAGTTTAGTCATTAAATACATAAATTAGCTGTCATGTGGACCAAATTCCTTTTGCAAAACCATTAGCACTCCTGAGCAGAGCCTGGACTGTGAGGGCGGAATGAATGTCAGCAGTGAACGAATAAGAACTGTGAATCAAAGTAGAAGACAGATGTGAAACGACTGAAACTATCGAACAGCGTTATGGAGATCCTAGACCTCGGCAGCTTTAGCTCTGTGCACACTGAGCTCCAGTCCCTGCATGAGGAGGGCGGGCAGTGGGCATGCAGCTGACAGGGACCAAGAACGACCTGTGTCAGAGCGTCCCTGTAGAGGCCGGTGGGCGCCAAGAGGCGAGGGGGGCAGAGATGCTACCTAATCCCGCAAACTGTGAGCTCCCCGAGGCAGGCAGACGGAGGGTCTCCTGGCGTCTCCTCCCCGTCCCGGGCAGCGAGGCAAAGAGACTGCGCTCAGTGCCGTTTCCCTTCCACCTGGGGGAGAGGCCCAGCGGCCTCACAGCGAACTCCTTCAGCAGCAGTTGCTTTACAGTTCCTCCCTTGACTGCTACAGAAGCCCTGTTTATACAGCAAGGGCCAGGGGACATGCAGATCATCTGAAAAGCAGGGCGTCTCCTCCTCCTGTGAGGAGTCTGGGGCCCTGCTGCGGTGTGCGCGGGGTAAGGGGAGCCCGCGCTCCCTCTGCTGCC
Organism: Myotis davidii; assembly: GCF_000327345.1. Taxonomy (NCBI): domain Eukaryota; kingdom Metazoa; phylum Chordata; class Mammalia; order Chiroptera; family Vespertilionidae; genus Myotis; species Myotis davidii. The sequence goes on along the minus strand of NW_006288889.1, from coordinate 2,869,465 downwards.
CCCACTATTCTGCCTGGCAGCACCATGCTGGTTTCCAGGACAGAAACCTGGATCCTTTTCCACTGGGAACTCGCGCAGGAGAGCTGGCAGATGAATTTTTAATGTGATGTAACGTTGGAAACCAAGCTGTGTGGCTTAGAGAGAAACCTTTGCATCAGCCACAGCAGGAGGCAGGAACCGCCAGACAATCTAAGGACGGACCGAACAGCCGCTCCCGGAAGGCAGCAGACACCTGTCCTCCGCCCAGCGCCAGCAGCACCCTTGCTTCCTGAGTGCACTAACTCTGTCCTCAGCAACCTGAGAGGAGGCTACTACTGCCATCCCAGTTTACAGATGAAATCATTGAGGTTAGAGAGGTTTACTAACTCACCCAAAGTCCACAGGTAGTGACAGAGTTGAGATTTTAGACAACAGAGCTTAAGTTACTGAAGTCTGTGCAATAGTAGAATACACATTAGAAGTAGAGCGACCAAATAAATTATCAGACAAATAGTATATTTGAGAGTGAAAGGGCATGCTATTTATACATGTGCTAGAATAACAAATGTAAACCGTGGACTTCCGGACAAACCACGGTGTGTGGGTGATTTAACTGTGACGTGATTGAATTGAGATGCATCAGAAAGTGTCTCTGGATATTTATTCATTTCCTCAGTGATTATTTGTGGGGAACCTACCATGTGCCACACTGTCCTAGACAGTGAATCACACAGACAAGGCCCTTCCCTCATGGAGCGACGTCCTAATGAACGTCATGTGTGCATATGTATCTGTATGTGCATATGTACACGTGCAATTCAATAAGTGTGTATGCAGGTGCAATAATAAGACAGATATGACATCTTTCCTCCTATAAATCTGTTGGGGTTGGACTTTAGCCTATTAAAATTATATGGGTTGAACATATAATCTATGAATTAACATGATAAACATATTTAGAAAGCACTAGAATTCTACATTCCCAAAGTTATGGATGGTGGAAAAGACTAGAGCAGTGGTCGGCAAACTGCGGCTCGCGAGCCACATGCGGCTCTTTGGCCCCTTGAGTGTGGCTCTTCCTAAGCCTTAGGAGTACCCTAATTAAGTTAATAACAATGCACCTTAACAATGCACCTACCTATATAGTTTAAGTTTAAAAAGTTTGGCTCCCAAAAGAAATTTCAATCGTTGTACTGTTGATATTTGGCTTTGTTGACTAATGAGTCTGCCGATCACTGGACTAGACCAAGGTTCAAAGATTCCAGCCTCAAGTGCAGCTCCCACTCCCCCCAGTTAGGCCACATGACATCTCCTTGGCTCTCTCCTGCCCGGTTCAGGGTGTGAGGTCAGACTGACCTTAACGTTGGGGTTGCAGCTGCCTCTAGGTGTACTGCAGTGAGTCCACACATGACACCGTGGAGTAGGCAGGATGTTACTGTCATTATTGTCTGATTTGACAATGAAAAGCTGACCGTCAACTGGAGGCAGTGAGGGGCGGCATGAGACCCCGAGGCAGCCAGGCTCCGGCTCCCGGTGAAGAGGTGACGTAAGACACATCCGGGAGCTCTGGCAACCACTGGTGGGAGTCTGGAGTCAGCCTTCTTCTCTGGAGGCAGCCCCCCTCCCCCAGCCTCCCCCCACCCACCACCTCTCAAGAGCTGCAGTGCCCTGGACGCTCCCAGAGCTCTCGAAAGCGTTTCCTCATCTATTTTTTAAACCTGGGGATAATAATGGTGCCTGCCTCCCAGCGCCACTGTGAGGATTAAATGAGATAATGCGTAGGAAGCACTCGGCCCAGATACCTGGCATGGAGAATGCTCTGCCATTGTTAGCTCTCACCATTTTACTACATGAACCACGCTGGGGGATTAGCCAGTCTCACCATCTCCGCCCTCCATTGCCACTTGCCACTGAGAAAGCTAGGCTGGGAGGCCCTGCTCTGCCCAGATTCCTCCTGGGCCAACAGGACGGCGCTGCCAGAGTGCAGTGGGGGCTCCCCGCGGGGGCCACAGGGGGGGTGTGGGGGGAAGCCTTTCAGAAGCTCTCACATGCAGGTGGGCATGTGTCACCTGGTCTCTTTGCAGGTGAAACTGATAAATATAATCGTGAATTTGATTTTTCTTTTCTTACTTTCTCAGGTGACCTTTGTATGCCAACACTAGGCAATGGCATGAAATGCACATTTAAAGCTACGGCCTGCACAGCCGCAGGGAGAGCTTTCCGAGGCGGCCCCAGCCTCCTCTGCAATTACTGCAGAGAGACACACACGCAGCTTCAATAAGGGAAGAGCTGTTTCAATCTAGGTTGGAAAGGGCTTGCACCGTGATGAACAATGTGCAGGGTTATTCCAGGAAGTACGTCAACTATGATTCATTATATTTAAAGATGTAATTGCAAGAGAGTAGCCTATAATTGTGCATGTCTCATTGGAATGACAATACGCCACACCCACACATCTCTTTAACACAATAAACACATGTTTGCCTTGGCTTGGGTTTCTTTTGCTCTGAGAGTAAACTCTTTGTTAGAGACTGTTTCCTCCCTCCAGAGTCTCTCCCATTATCCCTGTGGAAATAGTAACAGAAGCAGCAGCTACAGGTCCTCCTTCCACTAAGTAAATAAGAAGCAAGTGTGCGAAGGCGTGCCAGGGCCAGAACACATGGTGAGTGCTGAGTGGCTGCTAACGCACAGCCTCCCTCCTCTAGTCGGGGCTGTCTTTCCCGACACTCTGTCAACTGCTGCTATTTCCTTTCCAGACACGTGCAAAAACATAGAGGATAAAACAAAGGCAAATTTACCTCCATGCCCTGCACACAGAAAAACTAGGAACGTACAGATTACTTTTACCTTAAAGAGAATCCATGATGACATTCTATGAGCAGAACATGCCTGTGGACTTGGAACTTTAGGTAGAAAGCACTTCTTAGAGACCATGGAAAGGCCACGGAGCCACAGTGTGGGCCACGGAGGCCTCTGCCCCTTGCAGCCAGGCAGCACTGACAGCTAGCCGTACTCAGCACTTTTTTTTTTTTTAACTTGGAAGGCCTGATATAAGGAGAAAAGTCAAAGTGGGAGATGTAGGTTGACTTTCAAACCATAAAACCAGAACTCCAGATGCAGGTACTGCCTGCCCATGTGCTGGGACCTGGCATTTGAGCACCCACATGAGGACAAGAAATCTGACTTCAGTGAGTAAGGGAAGGACTCCGGCCTAAATTCCTGAGTATCAAAGAGCTACTTTGTCCTAAATAAGCAAATAGAATAGCCAGGGAAAATGAAAGGAAGCACATCCACTCTTTATGGTCTCGGGCAATTGGCAAAGTCACCCGTGAAGTGTAAGACTCCAGGTCCACACCACATACCTACGTAAGATCTATATTCACAGTCCTTGCCTCACGTAGGAAAACCAGACTAAAAAGCTAATACCAAACGCAGGGAGGTTCCAGGAAGCAGAACACTCAAACCATGTGTGAGAACCGCTCACCACTTCAGGGAAACAGAATCCACCAGGAGCACATCCCCTGTGAAGCTAGCACGCTATCATTTATGTTATAAAATCTCTCTATACAAAAGCCTAGGCGACCGTCCGACCATTTGATTGTCCGACCAGTAGTTATGATGTGCAATGACCACCAGGGGGCAGATGCTCAATGCAGGAGCTGTGGTGACTTGGCAGCTGTGTTTCTTGGGTTAAGCACCCAGAACCAGAGAGGAGGGAGTCCGATTCTAGGGTGCATCACCCGAGAACTGCCTTTTCTCAATTCAGGAACCCGTGGAGGTTGTTGGAGAGCCGGTTTCAGCCCAATCTCTGCAGGCCAGGCCAAGGGACAATCCGTGCACCAGGCCACTAGTCCTATATAATAAAAGCCTAATATGCAAATAGACCAAGTGGTGGAATGACCGGTTGGTGAGGGGCGTGGTGCAGTTCCTTGATAGGCTCACCAGTTGCCTCCTGCAGATGGAGGCCAGACTGTGGCTTAGGCCTGCTCCTCCAGACCCCCTGAGGGCTCCCAGACTGCGACACCCAGGCCGGGCTGAGGGACCCACCTCCCAGTGCACAAATTTTCGTGCACTGGGCCTCTAGTCCTATCTAATAAAAGAGAAACATGGTAATTAGCATACGTCCGCTACCCTTCCCATTGGTTAATCAGGGCGATATGGAAATTAACTGCCAGCCAAGATGGTGGCCGGCAGCCAGGCAGCTTGAAACTAACATGAGGCTTGCTTGCTTCAGTGACGGAGAAAACCAATGTTCCCTGCTTGCCTTCCCGGCCTCTGAGCTTGCAGTTTGAAACATTGTTAAAAATATAGAAGCTAAACAAAACCCCAGAAACCTGCTTTCAGCCAGCCAGGATCTCAGAGCTGGAGTTGATACAGTGTTTCGATTATAGAACCCAAACAAACC
>NW_006288889.1:2859758-2864518 GCF_000327345.1 Myotis davidii | reverse complement strand
ACCCCCCCTGATGGGCCGTGCTCTGTGCGTGACAGAGGGCAGCACCTCAACCCCCTGATTGGCCCTGCTCTGTGCGTGACAGGGGGTGCGCCGCAACCTCCACATCGACCCTGCCTTGAGTGTGACAGGGGGCGGTGCCCCAACCCCCGAATCGGCCCTACCCTGAGCATGGCGAAATTCATACTGAGACACACCACGGCAACAGCAGAATAACCAAAGGAAATGTCTTAGGTACAAGCAGAGAGAAAAGTCAGATTAACTCCGAAGACCAGTGAGTAGCAACACAATTCCCCTTAGCAACAAAAGGGGGCAGAAAATAATGAAATAATGTTTTGCAACTAAGTTATAATTACCCAACCCCTGGACTGTTATATAATTATTCAAGAAAATAATCAAAGTAAAGACATTTTTAGACAAAGACCGAGGGAATTCATCATTCAAAGGATGTCCCTGAAGTATCCACTCAAGAACATATTTCAGTAAAAAGAAAACCATCTGGAAGAGAAGGGAGATACCGAAGTAGCAATGCAGACGAACTGGTAGCATGTTCTAGGTCTGTGCCAGGATAGCTAATATAAATTAAAACCTATTGGAGGAAGTTAAATATAAAGCAGACCCAAATTACAAGACAAAAACTTAGAATTCGATCATTGGGGAAATCTATCCAGATACAAACCATCAAATTTACTTGATTTTGCGGGTGAGTTTTGCAACCCTCCCAGAAACAAATACATTTATATAAAAGATATTTTGTATACATCTTAGGGCTTCAAGACATGTGAAAGAATTCTACAAAAAATAAATAAATAAAACATCCCATTAGTGACAAATAATAGTGTAATTGTTAAAGTTGATATAAAAAGTAACATTTTGGTGTGAAATCGTATTTTATAATAATAATATGCTATTATTTGAAAAGGTACAAAACGATTCCTGTGGTAGAGCACAGCGATAAAATTCTAAAGAAAGCACCTGACTTGGTCCTTGGAAAGAGCCGGAAGTGGCAGAGCTGTCCTGCAGACAGAAAGAGGGGGCATGGCCAGCCCGAGAGGGAGGCTGGGCAGGAGGGTCCGCAGGAAGCAGCGTGTGGCGTGCCCACAGGAACACCAGGCTTCAAAGTGAGATGTGGGTCAAATAATAGGGGAGACCATGAGCTTCCTCTCACCAACCAGATGGAGAGCTCAGGAAAACCAAATCTGACAAAGAGAAACAGGTAAAGGACAAGGATCGTTCTTTTGTTTTCTTCACAGATCAATGTCTGGGTAAGTCAGGCAGGTGTTATCTAAGCAAACTGGTTTCATATTTCAAATTCAGGACAGCAAGGGGCCCAGAGGAGAAACCCTCATGGACCAAATTGTTTTGTCATTCCTCAAAATAATAATACAAGTTTATCTGATTTTTAAGACAACAGGATGGAAGGAAGTGGAAAATGCTGCATCCTAAGGACAAAGGAAGTGAAAAGGGCAGGATGGGGCCTGACACCTGGGAGAGAAGTGAGGGGCATGGGGGCCCTGAGGACAAGGAAGGGGCCTCTGGCTGGGAGCCAAAGCCCTGAGCCCTGGGGGGGTGGGGGGTGGGGATCGGGGGAGGATGCAGGCCTGTCCTACTCAGGACGGATCCACTGCCCACTGCACAGGAGACAGCAGAGGGGCCAGCCTCACACTCCAGACAATGTTTCTCTTCTGAATTCTTGGCCCCTATTTTCTGGGCTGTAGACTCCACCCCGTGTATAGGACTGACCAAGCAAAGTGGGCATTTTTACTGTTAAAAAACCCAACTTACTCAAAAGACAAACATTTAAAATGAAAGAACGTGTGAGGATTGAGCGAAGAACAGATTGGGAGATGTTTCTTGCCAAAATTTTAAAAACTTTTCAAAGCTGTACTAAATTTTCTATGTTCTTTTATTTATGTGACCTACTTCATATATACGTACACACCCTCATCACCCTCTTCCTCATCATTTTAGGAAGCTTTATTACTACAGAATTTTTTTAACCAAATAATTAGAAAGTTGATTTTCCCTAATAATCAGGTAAAGCAATGAAAAGCTGACTCATTTAACATTTCTGATTGTAATTTTTCTAGGTTTCTATTGTGTTACAAACTAGAAAACTATTCTGAACTCACCATCAGGCATGATTTTTTATTTTTTTTTAAATTTTCAGTTATAGTTGACATAATGTAATATCTGAGCTTCATGTGTACAACATAATGCTTTGACCCTCCTACAAATGTCATTAGAAGCCTCCCTCTGGGGCAACCTGTTTAACCTGGTTCAGATTAATCACTGGTAATATTTCTCCAGGATCTCTGTGGCAGGTAAGTTCAGGTACACCATGCACATGGCATAAAAGTGCCACAAATAGAAACCATGGCATTTTGCATGAGTTAATATTCCTGTTACCTCATAGCCTCATGTCCCTCAGTACAGCTCAATTTATCATCCTCCCCAAATATGAGCAAATTAAGACATATAAATGACCCAAAATAATAGGTTTCATTGCAACAGTCAAAATAAAAATTGAATGACTACTTAATGGGCCAGGGAAAGTGTCCCACGGTCTAGGGGGCACCCCCGGGTCTCCCAGGAAAAGAGCAGCGGCAGCAGCAGGACTACACACAGGGAGAGTCTAGACAAGACCCCAAGGACAGCTCTGGGGGCCAAAACCCACTTTCTGCTCTTAGAGCTCTCCACTGCCCCCAGCCCTGGGGCCCCTCTTTGCTGAGATCCTCCTGGCCGGGAGATAGGAGCATCTGTCCTTGCGTCCAACTCTGTGCCACCCAGATGCAGAAAGGAAAGAGCAACCGTAGCCAGAGAAGGTCGGCATCCGGGGGAGGCAGCAGACCGGAGAACGGCCAGTGCTGGCCAGAAACAAATCTGCATAAGAAAGCTTCCAGCAGGCATTTCAAGGCACCTATAACACACACCTATAACAGAACCCTCTTAATAAATACCACAGTTAACGTGACAAGGTCACATAAGATGAAGAGATCACGATAGGAAAAGAATAAAAAAAGGCACCCCACAGAATGAGAGCCTTTGGAGGAGGCACGCTGGGAGAGAAGCAGAGACGCAGGGGGCAGCCTGGCTGGCACTTCCACAAGGAGCTGGAGCGCCAGGCTTGTCCACGTCGCGGGTGCCACTCCCACTCCCACTCCCCTGGTGTTTACTGCACGCCCAGCACTGTCCTGAGGATGTTATACAAATCCATTCTCCTTGAATCTTCACAATACTAGCCTCCAGGACAGGCAGGAGACGAGACACTGGCAACCCAGGAGGATTCGGGCTCACCCCTGGCCAGGTGGCCTCTCCATTTCTCAGTTCCCTTGAACGAGAAACGAGGTCATCATGCCTCCCAGGATGGTTGTGAAGATGAGACATAATGAACTTAAGTGGCTACTCGCAGCTGCTATTAGGGTAATTAATCAGATTAAAATAGCCAGGAGTGAAGAGCAGAAGAAAGAGTTGTAATTGAATAGAAATGGCAGCAGAGAGCCCTCAGGGGAAATGGCACAGAGCAGCCCTCCTGCGCAGGCTGGTGGCGAGAACAGAGCCCGCATGCGGCCACCACTCGGTGTGTCTGTGGGCAACACGGAAATGCTGAGTTCCAGTTTTCACCTCTCCAAATGGGAGTATTAGTATCTGTCCCTCCTGCCGGGCTGTGGTCTGCGGGATGGCTCCTGAGTGTATTACCACGGAGGAGTTCGTGTGTATGTGCAGGCCCTTCATGCCTGCTCACCCTATTTCTCAGGTGGAATAAAACACTGCTGATTAAAGATGGCGAAACATCGAGTAGCAGGTGCCTCCTGTGGTCACCAGTAACAGGATCTAGTTAATTCAGTCTGACAGGGAAGGTTCCCTTCCCGCTCACCTCCCCAAGTCACCCCGCCACCTGCCTGGCCTTCCCTCCACTGGCCAGCCTGGCCAGCCCTGAAAACCCTGAAGAAAGCCTCCTTTGGGTGAGTAACGACTGCTGCCTCCCTACAGGGCCGTCCTTTCTCACGGTCTCACCCTGCTTAGCACTTGGCTTGTTAGGGTCACTGACATGTGCCCCAGCCCTCCCCACCGGCCCTACGCTGTGGGGGTGCAAAGCCATGGCCCTACGGAGCCTGCCTCACCCACACAGCGCTCCTCACCGGCAGGTGCGGGTACACGGCTGAGAGCACTTCCATCCTTCCGACCTAATAACTTTGGAATCATCACGACAGAGGTCGACATATCTTCAGACAAAAAAGTAAAATATAAAGTAAAAACAATGTCAAGCACCACAATCGTAACAAAAGATTGCAGAGCTGCCGGAGGGGAGGGAGAGAAGACATTCTGAGTCTGCTTTCCAAATGAGGGTCAAAGACTTTCGGAAAGTGGTCGATTATTTTAAAATATGCATCTGGCCGCCCTGGCCTGTCCCCCAAAGCGCTTCCTGGGGAGTCGAAGCCTCAGCCCGAAGCAGGGAGCAGAGTGCGTGTCGCCTCCCGCTCCTCAGCGTCAGGCGCCGGGCAGGGGCCGTGCGGGGCCGTCTCCTTCCAGCATCCGGCTGTCCCCGTGCAGCCTCCAGCCTGCGCCTCGCCCCCAGGGCGGGTGCGCCACGGCTCCCCGCAGCTCGCAGGTCTGGCCTCGCGGGGGACGGTCGCGCCGGCTCACAGGCAGAGGCGAGCGGCCATCCCTCAGTGTGGGGGCTTCTGCTTGGGCTACTGCCAGGCCGATGCCCACTAAAAACCCAGAGCAGGACACTTCCTCCCTGGCCCTTCCTGACCAGA
>NW_006288889.1:2856165-2858759 GCF_000327345.1 Myotis davidii | reverse complement strand
CCCACAGAGCCCCCCAGCCCCCACCGAACGCGCTCCTTCCCACCGGAGCTGGCTGCACGCTGCGTGCCCTTCCCTCTCCCTCCCCGGCGCGAAATAGAAACATCTTCCTCTGTTTTCAGGGTTAGAGGTACGCATGTCTGGGAGCCACAGAAATGTAATTATTTCGTGGAAAACCGGTGGTTTGCCGGCTTAGCCTAGCTTGACCCGCTGCGCTGATTACAGGGCGGCTGCGGCGCGGAGGGAGGAGAGGAAGCGGTTCTCCTGGACAGCGTCTCCGGCAGCGCAGCCCCTTCCAAGGGCGTCGGGGACACCGCCTGCGCCCTCAGCCCCGGCGTCTGAATCACAAGAGCGGAAGGAGCACACACGCAGAGCCGACTCAAGCCACTGACACAACGTTCCTTTTCAGATTAGGCAAGACAATCTGTCTCTTTACTGGAAGTTTTAATGTGTCAAAATATGGCTATTAAACCACTGGCAATTCAGCATTTACAGGGTGTGTGTGTGCACGCGCGTGTGCGCGAGTGTGTGTGTGTGTGTGTGTTTGTGTGGTGTTCCCCCAAGTTCCAGCAGGGCACCGTGAGCTGTCAGCAGAGCGCACTTGAAAACTGAGCCGAGACCGAACAGAAGCCTGGAAGGCACAGTCCTCTTTGGACTTGAGAGTAATGCGGGGCCAGGGCCAGGTGAAACGGGAGAGGGCTATGGGAGAGGGCAGGCACTCAATTAACATTTCATAAAGCGCCCGTGTTTCAAAAGAGCGCCATTGCAGGGTAAGGATGAGTTAGCTTCTTAAAAAGAACCAGCGAGCTGCCTTTCTGTTCACTGGCAATGGTCACCGAAGACACGTGCCGAACATTTCCTTGTGAGAAAGGAAATAATTACTTTTTTAAAAATTGCATATCTGTGCAAGGAACTTGTATTTTTGTTAATTAACACACAAAAAACCAGAGATACAGACATTATTGTGCCCATTTAGTGAAGAATTATAGATGCAGAAGTGTTTAAAAACAAGCAAGCAAGCAAGCATACAGACTCACCACATTGACAAGCCCAGCAGGGTCCAGGAGGCTTCAGGCCCAGGCCCCTAGGCTGCCAGGATTCCAGCCCCCTCCGCCCCCCCAGACGAGGTGTGAAAACAGCCCATTATTTCTCAGGTGCTTTTCAATGGAATAGTGGAGGATGTTTTAGGGATTGTTCACAAAAGCAAAGTTTTATTCAGAGTAAGAAAATTAGGCCAATTCTACAACTTTAGTGAAACAATCAATAGTAGAGCAAGGGTAAATTCAGACAATAGTTTCTGGGAGTTTGAGTCACAGAACACTTTTAAAAATGAGTGTACCGTAAACAAGAAAGTGAGTGACATGTCTGTATTTCTGGGGCCTTCCTGCCCACAGTAGCAGTAGAGATGCTAGACTGCAACATTACTTTAACTTCATGAATCTACTAGAGGCCCAGTGCATGAAATTCATGCGGGGGGTGGGGGTGGGGGGCGGTGTTCCCCTCAGCCCAGCCTGCACACTATCCAATCTGGGACCCCTTGGGGGACCCCACAGGGATCGGGCCTAAACCGGCAGTCAGACATCCCTCTCACAATCCTGGACCACTGGCTCCTAATCGCTCACCTGCTGCTGCCTGGTTGCCCCTAACTGACCTCCGCTGCCAGCCAGGTTACCCCCAACTGCCCCCCATGCTGGCCTGGTTGCCCCCAACTGTCCCCCCACTGGCCTTGTCACCCCTCATGGAGTGCATGAAATTTGTGCAGGGGAGGGGGGTGAGGTGTTCCTCACACAATCGGACATCCCTCTCACAATCCAGGACTGCTGGCTCCTAACCACTCGCCTGCCTGCCTACCTGACTGCCCCTAACCACTTCTGCCTGCCAGCCTCATCGCCCCCTAAACGCTCCCCTGCTGGCCCATGGCTCCCAACTGCCCTCCCCTGCCAGCCTGGTTGCCCCCAACTGCACCCCCTGCCGGCCTTGTCGCCCCTCATGGCTCCCCACCTCTGGCCTGGTCGCTCCACGCAGCCCGCTGTTCAATCGTTTGGTCATCCCTCACTAACCCCCCTGCCGGCCTGGTCGCCCCACACAGCCTGTTCGGTCATCCGTTCGGTTGTTTCAGTTGTGACGGTCGCTTAGGCTTTTATATATATAGATACTGTTAGGTCGCCCAAGGAGGAATGCATGAGGCCAGAATGGTGAGGGATTATGAATTTATTCACTCATTCACACATCAGGTGGCTGAGCCTGGATGGCTCCAGCATCCCAGTGATGGGAACCAGTGCTTTTTAAAGGACTTTTGGTAGGCTATTTCTGGGCGGAGAATTCTCTGTGCAGGTTCGGATTCTGGGCAGTCAGAGGGGAGAGAGAATGGTCTCAGGGCAAGTGGATTGTGGTCTAGGCAAGTGCAATGTCCATTGTGAAGTGGCCTAAAAGCCAGTTCCCAGGGGAGGGGTATTGATTCAATAGTTCGATCAAACCTAACATTCCAGCCTCTTTGTTTTATGGAATAGGGACGAAGGTCATATATTCTGTAATTATTTCCTGCTAGGCTGGACTTTGAGATCACAGGGCATTGGCCTTCCTGGCTCTTGGTCAAG
>NW_006288889.1:2853789-2856105 GCF_000327345.1 Myotis davidii | reverse complement strand
CTGTGTCTGGATGTTGAGATCACAGGGGTTGGCCTTTGACTGTGGTCTCTGGAACCCTGTATAAGTTCCCCCTGGTGGAGCGAGGGGTCGCAGCAGCATGATCCCCCGAGAGACCGGTTGGTGAAGGCTTGAGAGCCGTCCTGACGGAAAGATGAAAAATGGTGCGGAATACACGGGTCAAAATGAGGATGAGGAAGAGGAATGTTCGTGGTCCTATGAAGGGAAGTAGATGCCAATTTATTTCCTGTAGCCATCAGGCCCGTGGATTTGATTGCTGTTCCCTGATCTTTGCGGCATCCCTGATGAGGCCAGACTGATGGTCACAGAAACAACATTCTTCCTCCAGAAAGAGGCACAGGCCCCCTTTCTCCGTGTGAGGAGGCCTGGTCCTCTTCTGTTCTGGGGGTGACAGTGGCCAGTGAGGCTCTCTGATCCTGAATGTGAACTAAGCTTTTGGCAATGTCACTAGGCTGTCTTGTAGGTTCTGAGACGGATTTCAAAATATGTTGAGCAGTGGTTAGGCCCCTATGCCAGTTCCAGCCCCTGCTGTGATGCCGAGGGTTGTGAGAGGGATTATCTGGACTGCCCTTTTGTGTTGGACATGGTGGGTTACGGGGACAGGGAAAGACTGGTTATCAGGGGGCTACGTCTGTGTTGGGTGAGAGATAGATGACTGTACAGGTTTCCGTCCAGTTGGTGGGGAGACAGGTGTACGTGTTCTCCCCATAGAGGAAGGAAAATCCCTGATCATGGAGACAAGCTGAAAGGTGTAAGGAGAAGAGGTGACTAAAGGGTATGAGGTTCCCTTTCCAGGTTTCACACTACAACTGAGAGGGTGGTTGCCATGGCACTACCGTTAAGGGGTGACAGATGAGTGGTTGAGATTCCATTGCAGTGAAGTGGGAGGGATTCTAGGATGGGCTATTATCTAAGAGAAAAGCAAAACAGAGGGAAAGGAGCAGCGGAAGCCTGGGACCTGCATGGCTGGATAAGACGTAAAGACTGTCTGTAGGAAGTGACCACTGGCTTCCGGGGGGACCTGCTGGTCAACCCACCCAGACCAATGCCGTTTGGTAGCTCTAGGTTAACTGTGGTGCTGCAGGCTGATGATGGGAGATGGCCTTTTGTTATATTGCCTTGTGACCTTGTAAAGCATAAAGGGGCTTGGATGATTAGTGGGGTGTGCAGAGTGTTAGGACCTGTGACGGGAGGGAGGAAGGAGCTACCTTAGTAGGAGATTGCATATAAGTACGGAAAAGGAGGGAGGCGTGATTTGCCTGGGCTGTAGGATAATTACCTAGAAGGGTGTCTGCCTTTTTGAGAAATATAGTTCCCTTTCCCTTCTTATAAGCCAGAGTGGTTTTTGCCCGATTGCATCTCTTGTTTGGGATAGGGATGGTGGTGGATGCTGAAGAGGAGAGGGAAAGGCAGAACCAGCAGTCCCTGGCTAAGGAGGGAATGGGTGAGGTTAAATGTTGGTTGGAGATGAGTGGAGGTGAGAAAGTTCCTTATGGGTATAGGAGAGGAAAGCTGGAATAGGATGAGAAGAAGAGCTAATCCCCACTTCCAGGGTCGGGATTGCCCCAAGTGGGGGAAGTTATATTCGGGATCTAGAAAGAAGGAAATCTTGCCCTATGGGTAATCCAAGTCCCTTTGTAGAAGGTGAGAGTCCTGATGTGAAGGGAGAGGGGGCAGTAGCTAGGACCAGGAGGATTTGCACTGGGAGAGGAGGTGGGCTTTCAGGGAAGTCAGGGGTATTAGGGTACATAGGGAGCACCTCATTCATCCTCTTCCTCTGGGATGCGGGTAAGGCGAGGTCTGGTGGGCCAGACTTGGTGGCTGTAATCTTAGGGAACTCCAGCTCCTGTGATGGAGGTGTTCCTGAGATGGGTTTAGTCTGGGAAGGTGGAACCATGGGGTGTGCCCTGAGAGTTTAACTGCAATTGAGGCAGTGAAGAGCACCTGATAAGGGCCTTGCCTTCAGCACTGTGAATTATGATGGGTTTCCTTTAGGAGGAGTAGGGGATGTCTCCTGTAAAAGGTCAAGGGAGGATCTGATCAGCATGTTCTTCAGTAATTGTATGATGAGATTTAAAATGCAGACATAGTCTCTGTGGAAGGGAAGTTTCTGAATAAGAAAGGTCTTCTGTACATGAGTTCAAAGGGACTAAGAAAGGAGGGTGCATGAGGGAATTGCCCTGATGTGCATATAGGCTAGAGATACCAGAGTAGTTTAAGGTTCTTTAGTTTTAAGAAGAACTAAATTAATTAGGTGGGACTTAATTAAGAATTTGCCTTTTCTACCTTGTTTGAGTA
>NW_006288889.1:2830761-2835783 GCF_000327345.1 Myotis davidii | reverse complement strand
GCTGTGTCTGGATGTTGAGATCACAGGGGTTGGCCTTTGACTGTGGTCTCTGGAACCCTGTATAAGTTCCCCCTGGTGGAGCGAGGGGTCGCAGCAGCATGATCCCCCGAGAGACCGGTTGGTGAAGGCTTGAGAGCCGTCCTGACGGAAAGATGAAAAATGGTGCGGAATACACGGGTCAAAATGAGGATGAGGAAGAGGAATGTTCGTGGTCCTATGAAGGGAAGTAGATGCCAATTTATTTCCTGTAGCCAGCAGGCCCGTGGATTTGATTGCGGTTCCCTGATCTTTGCGGCATCCCTGACAAGGCCAGACTGATGGTCACAGAAACAACATTCTTCCTCCAGAAAGAGGCACAGGCCCCCTTTCTCCGTGTTAGGAGGCCTGGCCCTCTTCTGTTCTGGGGGGTGACAGCGGCCAGTGAGGCTCTCTGATCCTGAATGTGAACTAAGCTTTTGGCAATGTCACTAGGCTGTCTTGTAGGTTCTGAGACTGGATTTCAAAATATGTTGAGCAGTGGTTAGGCCCCTATGCCAGTTCCAGCCCCTGCTGTGATGCCGAGGGTTGTGAGAGGGATTATCTGGACTGCCCTTTTGTGTTGGACATGGTGGGTTACGGGGACAGGGAAAGACTGGTTATCAGGGGGCTACGTCTGTGTTGGGTGAGAGATAGATGACTGTACAGGTTTCCGTCCAGTTGGTGGGGAGACAGGTGTACGTGTTCTCCCCATAGAGGAAGGAAAATCCCTGATCATGGAGACAAGCTGAAAGGTGTAAGGAGAAGAGGTGACTAAAGGGTATGAGGTTCCCTTTCCAGGTTTCACACTACAACTGAGAGGGTGGTTGCCATGGCACTACCGTTAAGGGGTGACAGATGAGTGGTTGAGATTCCATTGCAGTGAAGTGGGAGGGATTCTAGGATGGGCTATTATCTAAGAGAAAAGCAAAACAGAGGGAAAGGAGCAGCGGAAGCCTGGGACCTGCATGGCTGGATAAGACGTAAAGACTGTCTGTAGGAAGTGACCACTGGCTTCCGGGGGGACCTGCTGGTCAACCCACCCAGACCAATGCCGTTTGGTAGCTCTAGGTTAACTGTGGTGCTGCAGGCTGATGATGGGAGATGGCCTTTTGTTATATTGCCTTGTGACCTTGTAAAGCATAAAGGGGCTTGGATGATTAGTGGGGTGTGCAGAGTGTTAGGACCTGTGACGGGAGGGAGGAAGGAGCTACCTTAGTAGGAGATTGCATATAAGTACGGAAAAGGAGGGAGGCGTGATTTGCCTGGGCTGTAGGATAATTACCTAGAAGGGTGTCTGCCTTTTTGAGAAATATAGTTCCCTTTCCCTTCTTATAAGCCAGAGTGGTTTTTGCCCGATTGCATCTCTTGTTTGGGATAGGGATGGTGGTGGATGCTGAAGAGGAGAGGGAAAGGCAGAACCAGCAGTCCCTGGCTAAGGAGGGAATGGGTGAGGTTAAATGTTGGTTGGAGATGAGTGGAGGTGAGAAAGTTCCTTATGGGTATAGGAGAGGAAAGCTGGAATAGGATGAGAAGAAGAGCTAATCCCCACTTCCAGGGTCGGGATTGCCCCAAGTGGGGGAAGTTATATTCGGGATCTAGAAAGAAGGAAATCTTGCCCTATGGGTAATCCAAGTCCCTTTGTAGAAGGTGAGAGTCCTGATGTGAAGGGAGAGGGGGCAGTAGCTAGGACCAGGAGGATTTGCACTGGGAGAGGAGGTGGGCTTTCAGGGAAGTCAGGGGTATTAGGGTACATAGGGAGCACCTCATTCATCCTCTTCCTCTGGGATGCGGGTAAGGCGAGGTCTGGTGGGCCAGACTTGGTGGCTGTAATCTTAGGGAACTCCAGCTCCTGTGATGGAGGTGTTCCTGAGATGGGTTTAGTCTGGGAAGGTGGAACCATGGGGTGTGCCCTGAGAGTTTAACTGCAATTGAGGCAGTGAAGAGCACCTGATAAGGGCCTTGCCTTCAGCACTGTGAATTATGATGGGTTTCCTTTAGGAGGAGTAGGGGATGTCTCCTGTAAAAGGTCAAGGGAGGATCTGATCAGCATGTTCTTCAGTAATTGTATGATGAGATTTAAAATGCAGACATAGTCTCTGTGGAAGGGAAGTTTCTGAATAAGAAAGGTCTTCTGTACATGAGTTCAAAGGGACTAAGAAAGGAGGGTACATGAGGGAATTGCCCTGATGTGCATATAGGCTAGAGATACCAGAGTAGTTTAAGGTTCTTTAGTTTTAAGAAGAACTAAATTAATTAGGTGGGACTTAATTAAGAATTTGCCTTTTCTACCTTGCCTGAAGATTGGGGCTGGTAGGGGATATAAGTTCCACTGGATGTTCAGAGTGAAGGAGACTTGTTGAGTTATTTGAGATATGAAAGCAGGTCCATTATCTGGTTGTAGTGAGGTGGGGAGGATGAATCTGGGAAAGATATGCTGAATGGGAGCTTGTGTGACCTCAGAGGACTTTTTTAGGGGAATGCTTCTGCCCTGCCTGAGAAGGTATCTACTAGAGTTAAGTGATATTTGGTTTTTTAAATAGGGGGCATGTGAGTGCAGTCAATCTGCCAGTCTTGTCAAGGGATTTGGCCCCTTGACTGATGAGTGGGGAAAGAAGGAGGTTCACCCTGTCCTTGGGGAGATGCTGAGTAACAAGTGGAGCCGGTGTGGTGATACCTTGCAGTAGGAAGGTTAGGCTAGGACATGGGATGAGGGGTTTTAGGAGTTGTAAGTGTATGCTATAAGTAGGGAATTGTGGGGAGCTGATATAGGGTTAAGCCTTGGACTGACCTGTTAGCAAAGTCACAAACAAGTTCCAGCTTAGAGGGCACAGTCCTCTTAGCATAATTAGGCCTGACCTTATAACAGCTCCCCAGATCTTATCTGGGAAGCTAATGGGCTGAGGGAAGTGCAGGAAGTGGCCAAAACAAGTGAAACTCACAAGAACTTGTCTCTTCTCTTTCGTTTGTGTGTGGCTCCTCTTCCAGGTCCTGAACCCCTGAACCACGCGGGATGTGGAGGGAAACATTTACAACAGGGAATTGTGAATAGCCCATAAGATATCATGGGCCTGTCCCTGGGGAAGGATATATTTTCCCTGAAATTTTAACCATGGATCTTCCTGAGTGGTCCCAAGAGCTAAAAGGGACTGAAGTTCCTCTGGAGTGTATTTGGGTGTTATATGGGGTGTAGCTGAGAGTTGGGGAGACAGGGGCTTCCCCTGAGCCACTGTCTTGGCCTCCTGGTCTGCTCTGTTATTTCCCAGGATTACGGGATCATTCCTGACTCGGTGTCCTTTGCAGTGTATGACCTTTAAGAAGGCGAGAAAAGGAGAGAGAGGTTCCTAAATACCAAGACTTGTTGAGGCTTTCAGTGTTAGTGTCCAGGACTGGGAATGAGCATGAAAATGAAGAAAGTCTAGGCTCAGATATAAGGACTTAGGCATTGGTAGAGCCTGGGCGGGCTGCTTTAGCTCACTCAGAAGGGGTCTCTTTGATGCCAGAGTGACCAGGTCCTGACTCACTGGACAACACAAACCTTCTACCCACTCACAAATAACCAGATCCAGCCAAAAAGTAAACAGCCAGCATTTACATTTATGAACACACTTTAACCACTCCCTTACTTTCAAGAAAATATACAGTCAACAAAGTACAAGAGACCTTCTGTAATAAAAACTAAGAGCAGGCGAATTAAAACATGTCTAGCAATCAATGTTTCAGTATTGTATACTATTTTAAAATATTTAGATGTTTATCATTTTACCCAGCAATGTTCCAAAACATTTAAGTTACCAAAGACTTTGGAAAATTATGTGTAGGCTTATGAGGCTGGAGAAAAGGTTGGGGGGAGGGAGGAGAGAGCAGGCCCAGCAGCCTGTTCCCAGGCCTCTAGCCACTTGGACTTAAAAGTGCCACATTTTACCTTAGAGATAACAGGCTAAGGTTTGGGTGATAATGAGTTCAGCTTCTGATAGTAGCTGGGCTGTTAAGTAAGCATTAGTAGTGTTGCAGTAAAGAAAGTTGTTCTTTGGGTAGGGGGGTGGTGCGTGAGAAGGCGCCGAGGTCAGAGCAGTTTTCAGAGCATTAATGGGGTGAGAATGCAGCCTTGGGATCTAAAGGTTCATCTGAGTGGTCCCTTCGCTGTGTCATAGAGCGGCTTTGCAAGAAGACTACAGTTGGGAACCAGAGGTGAGAGAACCCAGCGAGCCTGAGAAAGGAGAATATTTCTTGTTCAGAAGAGGGAATAGTCATGGAAGAGATAAGGAAATCAGGCATTTACAGTCCAAGGAATGGCCTCATGAGGTGAGAGAAACTGAGGTAGGTGACTGTGGTTTGGGACAACTGGGCTTTATGAGGGGATGTACTAGGCATTGAGGTAGAACTAGAAAAGAGTGAATGGGGGAATTTAGTAAGATGCAGTGTAGAGGCGAAGTGGTTAATGGCTGTGAGATTAATTTGTCAATCTCATAATAGATACTGAGGAGGAGTCCCAGTGAATTCGGGGAGGGCAGAATAAGTGGCCCCAGTGTCGAGTAAAAAGGAGATCAGCTTACCTGTCACCCCAATCATTATGTGAGGCTCTGTCCTGGGGATGTAACTCTGTGGGGTCTTGTCAGGGCCTGGGCGCTTCAGTTTTTGGTATCATTTGAAGCATGGGCCTGGAGGAGGCTTAGCCCCTGACTTATCCTCGGTAGGAGGACCGGCACTTCATCTGGGGTTCACGAGGCGGTGGCTAGCCGCTTCTGGGCCTCAGCCTGGGCCTGATCTCACTTTTGTTTTTGGATTTGGGTCTTCTCGTCTCTATTATTAAAGATGTTAAATGCCAGGTTAACGAGGTCTTTTTGAAGGGTTTGTGGACCTCTGTCTACTTTTTGAAGTTTATGGTGTGTGTCGGGGTGCTGATTGGGATATAAAAGGATGTTCAGAAGAAGGGCTCCCTCCGGGGAGGTGGGGGTCTAAGGTGGTAAATTTCTGTAAGGCCTCTGTGAGGCGGGAAGGAAGGCT
>NW_006288889.1:2823236-2829849 GCF_000327345.1 Myotis davidii | reverse complement strand
AAGTAAACAGCAAGCACTTACATTTATGAACACACTTTAACCACTCCCTTACTTTCAAGAAAATATACAGTCAACAAAGTACAAGAGACCTTCTGTAATAAAAACTAAGAGCAGGCGAATTAAAACATGTCTAGCAATCAATGTTTCAGTATTGTATACTATTTTAAAATATTTAGATGTTTATCATTTTACCCAGCAATGTTCCAAAACATTTAAGTTACCAAAGACTTTGGAAAATTATGTGTAGGCTTATGAGGCTGGAGAAAAGGTTGGGGGGAGGGAGGAGAGAGCAGGCCCAGCAGCCTGTTCCCAGGCCTCTAGCCACTTGGACTTAAAAGTGCCACATTTTACCTTAGAGATAACAGGCTAAGGTTTGGGTGATAATGAGTTCAGCTTCTGATAGTAGCTGGGCTGTTAAGTAAGCATTAGTAGTGTTGCAGTAAAGAAAGTTGTTCTTTGGGTAGGGGGGTGGTGCGTGAGAAGGCGCCGAGGTCAGAGCAGTTTTCAGAGCATTAATGGGGTGAGAATGCAGCCTTGGGATCTAAAGGTTCATCTGAGTGGTCCCTTCGCTGTGTCATAGAGCGGCTTTGCAAGAAGACTACAGTTGGGAACCAGAGGTGAGAGAACCCAGCGAGCCTGAGAAAGGAGAATATTTCTTGTTCAGAAGAGGGAATAGTCATGGAGGAGATAAGGAAATCAGGCATTTACAGTCCAAGGAATGGCCTCATGAGGTGAGAGAAACTGAGGTAGGTGACTGTGGTTTGGGACAACTGGGCTTTATGAGGGGATGTACTAGGCATTGAGGTAGAACTAGAAAAGAGTGAATGGGGGAATTTAGTAAGATGCAGTGTAGAGGCGAAGTGGTTAATGGCTGTGAGATTAATTTGTCAATCTCATAATAGATACTGAGGAGGAGTCCCAGTGAATTCGGGGAGGGCAGAATAAGTGGCCCCAGTGTCGAGTAAAAAGGAGATCAGCTTACCTGTCACCCCAATCATTATGTGAGGCTCTGTCCTGGGGATGTAACTCTGTGGGGTCTTGTCAGGGCCTGCGCGCTTCAGTTTTTGGTATCATTTGAAGCATGGGCCTGGAGGAGGCTTAGCCCCTGACTTATCCTCGGTAGGAGGACCGGCACTTCATCTGGGGTTCACGAGGCGGTGGCTAGCCGCTTCTGGGCCTCAGCCTGGGCCTGATCTCACTTTTGTTTTTGGATTTGGGTCTTCTCGTCTCTATTATTAAAGATGTTAAATGCCAGGTTAACGAGGTCTTTTTGAAGGGTTTGTGGACCTCTGTCTACTTTTTGAAGTTTATGGTGTGTGTCGGGGTGCTGATTGGGATATAAAAGGATGTTCAGAAGAAGGGCTCCCTCCGGGGAGGTGGGGGTCTAAGGTGGTAAATTTCTGTAAGGCCTCTGTGAGGCGGGAGAAAAAGATGGCTTGGTTTTCATTGCGGCCCTGAGTGATTTCATTAAATTTGTCATAATTGACCACCTTATGGGAAGCCTTTCTGAGTCTGGTAATGAGAAAGGTGATTATCTATAGAGCCGGTGCCTTGGGGAAGAAACCTGATAGTCCCATCTCAGGTCAGTTCAGGGGACTCTGTCAGCGCCAACCAGGTTGGATACTGAGTCCTGTCTATGGAGGGCCTTGCCATGGTACTGAGCAGCTGGCCAGATGCGCTCCTTCTCCTCTGGAGTGAGAGAGGAGGACAGGAGGATATAGATGTTGTGCCAGACCAGGTCATAGGACTGGGTCAGGTATTTAAATTCCTTAGTAAAGGTGGTCGGGTCAGTGGGAAAAGACCTGAGATGCCTCTCAATCTGTGTGAGGTCAGACATAGAGAGTGGGATGTGGACTCGGACTATCCCTGCAGTTTCTGCTGCCTCCCTCAGGGGTGGAATGGGTGTGGGAACAGAAGAGCCTATTGAGGAAGGTAATCTTTGGGTGGCCCAAGAGCAAGTGTTAGGTGGGAAAAGGCTGTTTTGAAGCTTGTGTTCTTGGGATTTGGGCTTTCAGGGGCTGAAGGAGAAGGTGGTTGCTGGTTAGCAAGGTCTGTGTTTTGGGAATCTACTGCAGGTGAGGGAAGGAATGGAAGTTGGTGGTCTGCTGGGTTAAAGGTAGATTCAGGATCAGAAGTGTTAGGGGGTGACGTTTTGTGTGAAGGAGAAAGATCTGATGGGTAGAGCAGAACTGAGAGAAAGGATGGGGACTGGAGGGTAAAAAGGCCTGGACATAGGGAATCTCTGACCATTTTCCATTGCAGTTACAGCAATTATCTAATTGTGCCATGTGTTAAAATGGAAAGTACCATTTTCAGGCCATTGAGACTTACCATCTAGTTTAAGTTGTGGCCAACAGTGTTACAAAAGAAAATGAGGTGGTTGGGCATGATCTCCCCCGGGAGTATGCAGAGGGAGTGTGTGTGGCCCAGGAGAGAGGAAGGGTGAGCGACAGACCACAAATCCAAAGGTGACTGTTCAGGGCAGGCGTCCCTGCTGCTAAACAAATCACCATGAGAAACAAGGGGTGACCCTCTGGACTGGGCATCCCCAATGTGGAAGGACCCAAAGCCAAATGGCTGAGAAGGCTTCTGGCCCAGCGCTAGGACTTTCGAGGCGAGAGACTTCTGAGAAGTCAGTGAGAGAGAGTGGGCAGAGGACGAGGGACGAGGGGAATTGTGGAACGTCACTCGCCTAGAGAAGATTGGCTGGTGTGGGATGGAGCGTCAGCAATGGAGAAGGAAGGTTCCCAATCTGGAGTCCTCCTTGGCTGGCTGGGGTCGGGGGTGAGGGGGGGAGAGGAGGGGGATGGTATAAGGGCAGGAGGTCTGGTCGCAGCTGGCAATCGAGTCACCGGAGTAGGATTCAGAGGTAAGTCCAGGTTGAGCTGCCTACTCCTCCCCGAGTAGCAAACTCAGGGTGACAGAACCCAGGACAATGGCTCCCCTTCCCTGTGGAATCCCCCCGGTATTGGCACTTAATGTTAGGTCATCCAGGGAGGAACGCATGAGGCCAGAATGGTGAGGGATTAGGAATTTATTTGCTCATCGGCACACCAGGTGGCTGAGCCTGGATGGCTCCAACACCCCAGTGACGGGAGCCTGTCCAGTTCCCAGGGGAGGGGTATTGTTCAGTTACATATACTAGGTAGTTAACATATACTAGGTAGTTAAAGGTTAGCACCTTTTCCTTTCCCAAAAAGTATTTGGGAAAATACTTTTTATGTATTTTTATAAATAGAAGATAAGGACTTAGTTTAAACACGCACACGCTCTTTTCATCTTTTCCAGAAAGCAAATCTTTACATCTTTTCCGGAAAGAGGTAAATTACACCTCCATGCTAAACAGACTTAGCTAAGCCACTTCCTCAAAAGCCCTGTGATGAGAAGCTCTGAAACAACGAATGCCACCCATGACCCCCAGGCGTCACGCAGGGGAGATCCTGTCTCCAGCAAGTGAAACGTCTTTTGAGGCTCTCATTGCCATTTGGAATGACTGACGTCCTGCAATGGCTCACCTGATTGGACTTCCGCCTCTTACTCCCACTACCTCACTCCCCTCCCCCAACCCCTCAAAGCTCTGTGAACTCTGAAGGATTGTGTGTGAATGCTCCCTCTCACCTTAGGGCTTTTGCACATTCTGTTCCCTGTACAGGGGAAACTTTTTCCTCTCTGCCCTTGACTTTATTAACTCCTCCTGGGGTCTCAACTCAGAGGTAACTGACTCAAGGAACTCTCACCTGGCACCTGACTGTCTAGACCAGAGTCCCCATTTATGCCCTTTGCTATCTCCCAATACCTTCCTTCTTAGCACTTAATAGTTTTATTTTCTCCTGCGAGGCTGAAAGCTCTTTCATCCTTAGCTCTTAGCGTGGTGCCTAGAGTTCAGTAAGTGCCCGCTAAGAGCCGTTGGTAAATAAGTGTGTGATTGCCCAGAATCCACAGCTCTCACCAGGGGGTGGGCGGCAGGCCCCTCAGGCTGCGCCAGTTGCAGGGTGGCTACAACGGTTCCACAGGAAGCATTTCCTTCATATTTTGGGATCTCAAATCTGTTTTTTCTACTCAAATGATGTGACTATCCAATCACATGGCAGGATTTGTGAGTATTTTCACACATGGGAATTACCTGATTTGGATTGATCTTCACATCGTACCATAGGAGTGTTTCCTAGGAACATATGAAGCTTTTCAGAGAAACGGGCAGATCTTTCTCTCCCCTTTAACCTGAAGTAGTCCGTTAGAATAGAAGTGGTTCCTGGACCCCTGTCGCAGGCACACTCTCAGGAGTCCTAGCCATGCAGGACCGTATCCCGGCATCACAAAAGTCACAGAGCACTCGGGAGTTCAGCGCATGAGAAGGTGCACTTTAGAACAGCGGTTCTCAACCTGTGGGTCGCGACCCCTTTGGGGGTCGAACGACCCCTTCACAGGGGTCGCCTAAGACCATCGGAAAACAAATATATAATTACATATTGTTTTTGTGATTAATCACTATGCTTTAATTATGTTCAATTTGTAACAATGAAAATACATCCTGCACACAACGATTCATAACAGTAGGAACGAAAATAATTTTATGGTTGGGGGTCACCACCACATGAGGAACTGTATTAAAGGGCCGCGGCATTAAGAAGGCTGAGAACCACTGCTTTAGAAAATAATGTGATCTCTGTAGAGGAGATGGGGTCGTCCTGGAGGGCAAGGCTGGTCTTAAATGCACCCCAAATCCCGCCCTGGAAAGCTCTGAGGACCTGGTTTAACTGTGTCTTGCCTCGAAGGGCCTGGAGCTCAATGAAGTTGTTGTATGTTACCCCCTCCTTTCCCCTCCCCCACCCCAGATTCCCCTTGGGTGTGAGGAGCTGGCAAAGGTCTCCAGAGGGTAGTGTGTTCTCCCACATCTCCCAGAGGCACAGCGACTGCAGAGGAGGCCACTTGCTCTGAGATGGCACTGGCGCCCTGGCACCACAGCGGGGCGCCAGCACTCTCCCCACTGGTCGCCAAACCTGGGACCTCCCCCACCACCCCCCTCGCTTGTTCAGGAAGCCGGGTAGGAACTGAAGTGGCTTGTCCTCTGGGCAGGGGGGCGGGGGAGGGGAGGAGGACAGTCTCAAGAGTACCTTGTGATAGGTAGTAGAACTGATTTCACACTGGCGGTTTGATCATTCTTATAATACTCACATTTTACCTCCTTCCTTCTTTGAAATCTGCAATCTAATTTGTACAAGCACTAACGCCTTAGCTTTGCAATGAGATTTCAGTTAAAAACCCTGTGTCTATAAAAAGTTAGCGCTTGCGCCCTGGCTGGATGGCTCGGTTGGTTGGAGCGCTGTCCTGTGCACCAAAAGGTAGCAGTTCATTCCCGTCAGGGCACCTGCCCAGGCGCAGATGTGATGCCCCTTCGCCTAATAGGGGAGGCAACCAATGGATATTTCTCTATCTCTCTCCCTTCGTCTCTCTCTCTAAAATCAATAAACATATCCTCAAGTGAAGCTAAAATAATAGTTAGCACTCATATTATTGTTTACTTATTATTTTTTTAATTTAAGTTTTTTATTGTTGAAAGTATTACATAAGTCTCCTTTCTCCCCATTGACCTCTCCCCAGCCGCTCCCATCCCCCAGCACATGCCCTCACCCTCCTGCTCTCTGTGTCCATTGTTTATGCTCATATGCATGCATACAAGTCCCTTGGTTGGTTTCTTACCCCCCCTCCCCCACCTTCCCCCATAGGTTAGATGGTCTGTTTGATGCTTCTCTGTCTCTGGATCTATTTTTGTTCATCAGTTTATGTTGTTCATTATATTCCACAAATGAGTGAGATCATGTGATATTTATCTTTCTCTGACTAGCTTATTTCGCTTAGCATAATGCTCTCCAGGTCCATCCACGCTGATGCGAATGGTAAGAATTCCTTCTTTTATTACAGCAGCGTAGTATTCCATTGTGTAGATGTACCGCAGTTATAGACTTCACTATAATAACAAAATCGATCAGTCTCAATCAGCCTCACTTTTAAAAGAAGAGCAGCCCTATTAGTGGTGTGAATGCTTTATTGATGTGTAAGAAATTACAGTCTTTTCTTTTTGTGTTTCATTTCAGCAGAGAAATGTTTTGCTATCGACACTAGAAAACCACTTTATGCAAATTCAAGGTTATAAATAAGAGCAGTGTTTTTAATATTTTTAATATTGAAACCTCCTAGTATCTATATATATAAAAGGCTAAGTGTCCATCCGTCCAACCGGTAACCATGACACGCACTGACCACCAGGGGGCAGATGCTCAACACAGGAGCTGCCATGACATGCACTGGTCATTTAAAGATAAACAGCACCACAGATCTCGCGCTGACAAACTAACACCCGGCTTCCCCCAAATGGGACACAGGCCCCATTACCACACAGAGCGACACCTCACCAAATCACAGCCAATGCTACCTCACGGTGCAAAATGCGGCCCACAGCCCAGCCCAGCCCAGCCTGGAAATGGTTGCTGTGTGCACCAGGTAATGATGTCATGCAGCACTCCTGGCTTCCTCTCCCTAGTGCAGGGGTGGGCAACCTTTTGTGAGTGCGTGCCAAAACCAGCAAAATCTCTGACTCAAAATTCTTCTGCGG
>NW_006288889.1:2816915-2822502 GCF_000327345.1 Myotis davidii | reverse complement strand
GACCTTGAAAATGACTTCAAGTTTCCTCACTGTGCAGAATATAGTCAAACACTGCTGCAGTTAAATATCTTACCCTTTGTTCTCCCTGAATGATCTACAATAATAATCTGCTTCATGTTGATATTTACTGCTGTGTTTCTGACAATTAACTGAAAGAGAAATTGGGGTGCTTTACTGGGCTGGAAAAAGTTTAGCTAAATCAGAAAGCAGGTCTAATTAAGCAAGTTTTTCTACATACATAAAGCTCTCTCTGGTGCCAACTACATGCATGTATTTCCATCTGTCATTGTTGATTGTGAATTTGGTTGACATTTCTATTATAGAGAAAGGTGAATAGCAATATTAAAATATTTCTTCTAATTAATTTCCTTTTAATGTGCCCAAATCTGTGCACTGGGACACTAGTATTTAAATAAAATTCTGTCTTCAGGTATTTAACACTAAGCTTTCAGAGCCTCAGTTTGCCTATCTATATATGTAAAAGCCTAAGTGACCATTTGACTGTTTGATCAGTAGCTATGATGTACACTGACCACCAGGAGGCAGACGCTCAACACACAGACTTGGAAACATGGAACAGATTAATGAATCTCAGAGGAAAGAGGGGAGGGCGGGGGTGGGAAGAGATTAACCAAAGATCTTACATGCATGCTAGAGGCCTGGTGCATGGATTTATGCACCAGTGGGGTCCCTCGGCCTGGCCCCTGGGGATTGGGCTGAAACTGGCAGCCTGATATCCCCTGAGGGGTCCTGGATTGCGAGAGGGCGCAGGTCAGGCTGAAGGACCTCCCTCCCCCCAGTCCACAAATCTGTGCACTGGGCCTCTAATCCTATATTATAAAGAGCTAATATGCAAATGGTTGTCATGCCCTCACACCATAATGGCTCAAACATGCAACACTGGGAAGAGAGGAATAGGGACCAGCCAGGCAGCGGCCCAGGAGAGGTACAAGCTGCCCACCCCACCGTCCCAGGTGCCAGCAGCTGCGCCTGTGCCTGTGGCCTGGGAAAGGGATAAGCTGCCCACCCTGTGTCCTGGGCACCAGCGCCTGTGGCTGAGGCCTGGGAGAGGAACAAACCTGTGCCCCGTGGTCATGGGCGCCTACAGCTGTGGCCCGGTGAAGCCACCTGCCCATGGTCCCCTGTGGCTGTGAATGGCCCGGGCAAAGCTGGCTTGGGTCCTGGGTGCCTGTGGCTGGCCAGAAGGAGGGAAGCCTGGGTCCTGGGTGCCTATGACTAGCCGGAGGAAGGATGCTGGATGAGACAGAAGCAGTTAGGGGCGATCAGGCAGGCAGACAGAGGTGGTTAGGGGCAATCAGGCAGGCAGAGGTGGTTAGGGGAAATCAGACAGGCAGAGGTGGTTAGGGGCAATCAGACAGGCAGGCAGAGGGGTTAGGGGTGATCAGGCAGGCAGGCAGGTGAGTGGTTAGGAGCCTTCGATTCCGGATTGTGAGAGGCAGTCGGACATCCCCTGAGGGGTCCTGGATTGGAGACAGTGCAGGCCAGGCTGAGGGCCCCCACTCCTCGTGCACAGATTTTGGGCACCGGGCCTGTAGTATAAAATAAGAGACTTGGAATAAGAAACTTTGTTTCTTTATAAAAGGCTTTACAAATCTAGGATTTGAATCCACCTCCATCCTGAGCCTCCTCCTCAGGCATTCGTGGGAGGAGGTATTTTCTGTTCCTGAAACTCCCTGAATCATATCTGAACTCTGATGTGTAATGCAATCACAAAGCCAGAAGACAACCAACCCCCAGGAACCTCCAAATACTGTCGGTCATTACATATAAGGCACACTCATGCATCAACTGAACACACATTTAGGGTCTCCACCTTTGCTCGCTGCTATCTAACAGTCTCTTTGCACCTTTGGGAACCCAGTAAACAAGAACACTGCTTCAAGGATTGTAGGGGAGGAAAATAATGTGTCTTCTATCCTTCTGAGTTTTTAGCTGAGATCTTTGTAAAAACAACAACATGTTAACAAGAGAAAAACAAAAAGAAGTTTATCTCAGTCCATGGTGGCTTAGAATCCTATCTAATAATAGAGAAACATGGTAATTAACCATAACTTCGCTACCCTTCCCACTGGCTAATCAGCAGGATATGCAAATTAACTGCCAACAAAGATGGCGGCTGGCAGCCATGCAGCTGAAGTGAGCAGGAGGTTTGCTTGCTCCTGTGATGGAGGAAGCCAAGGTTTCCCGCCTGCTTCAGCCCAGCTCTGAGCTCCGGATGCAACAATGTTGCAATTATAGAAGCTAAACAAACTCCAGAAACCTGCTTTCAGCTGCCAGCAGGCTCAGAGCTTAGAGTGCCAGTGATGGTAACAGAGTTTCAATTTTAGAAGCTAAACAAACTCAGATACCTGCTTTCAGCCAGCTGCAGCCTCAGAGCTGGATCTGGCTCTCAGCTCCAGTGACAGCTATAGAAGGTAAATAAATCCCAGAAAAAAAGAAAAAAGGAAAAAAAAGAGGCTGGGAGCTTCAGTCACCTGCCAGCTGAAAACGGCCCTCAGCCTCTCACCCAGACTGTCCAGGCACCCCAGTGGGGACCCCCACCCTGAAGGGGATGTGGCCAGCTGCAAACAGCCATCAACCCGTCATCCAGGCTGGCCAGGCACACCAGTGGGGACCCACACCCTGAAGGGAGTGTGACCAGCAGTAAACAGCCATCAGCCCCTCACCCAGGCTGACCAGGCACCCAAGCGAGACCCCTACCCTGATCCTGGACACCCTTCAGAGCAAACCAGCCGGCCCCCTCCTGTGCACCAGGCCTCAATCCTATGTAGTAAAAGGGTAATATGCAAACTGACCCTAACAGCAGAAAGAGTGGGAATGACTGGTCACTATGACACACACTGACCACCAGGGGGCAGATGCTCAATGCAGGAGCTGCCCTCTGGTGGTCAGTGTGCTCTCACAGGAGGGAGCTCTGCTCAGCCACAAGCCAGGCTGATGGCTGCCAGTACAGCGGTGGTGGTGGGAGCCTCTCCTGTCTTCTCAGCAGCGCTAAGGATGTCTGACTGCAGCTTAGGTATGCTCCCCGCTGGCAAGTGGACATCCCCCCAGGGCTGCCGGGCTGCCAGAGGGATGTCTGGTTGCCATCTTAGGCCCAATTCCCCTGGGGAGCAGGCCTAAGCCAGCAAGTGGTCACCCCCGAGGGGCCCCAGAGTGGGAAAGAGCACAGGCCGGGCTGAGGGACCCCCTACCCCCGAGTGCACAAATTTTTGTGCACTGGGCCTCTAGTTCAGGATAAAATACTATCTTTGTAGGGAATGGAGAGGGAAATGTAGCCTCTTAAGGGAGAGTAAATAATTTTTAGGAAAGGCAAACAGGACCTTAGAAGGATAGATGAGAGATGTGATAGTTTGTGACATTGTTTGTCTGGTGTCAATTTCTGGCCTGCTCACCAAATGACAGTTCAGTCTTTCCTGGTTGATGAAACCCTTATGGAGGGTATTAATGATGGCTGAGGTACTTTGGGAAGTTCTGTCTTTAGGCAGATGAAGGGGATTCAGAGGAAGCCTCTCCCTGCATTTTCTGTTTTTCAAATGCCTATTGCTCAAATTCGTCAGTGGACCAGAGTGACAGATTTGGGGGTGGCATATTCTGCTACCCTTCAGGGTCATGGAAAAGAAGTTTCTAGAAATAGGAGTTGGAAGTGAGAACATTTGAGATGTAGATTTTGTTTGGTATTCTAGAATTTAATCAATTGCTACATTACTGGAAATAGACAAACCTGACCACACCAAGCCTGGAAATAAAGGAAGCAGAGTTTAAAATGCCAACCTTCATCCAAGCGCCTTTGTTGGCGTCCTGCTGCTCTTGGTCTTGAGTAACCCCTTACGGCTTTTCGAGGCTCCACATGTGTCCAAAGGCCCCTTTGAAAAGCGTGCTTGTGCAGATCTTATTTAATAAGAGACCACTCTGAGGAAATCCCATTGGCGACCTCCAGGCTATGGAGAGAGGACTGTTTCTGTGGTTTCCTAAAACTCCCCCAGCGGGAGGGGCAGAATCTAGAGGCGCTGCCTCTGAGCCTCTGCTTCCACCATCCCTGAGCTGTGACAGTTCTGATTATCAGCCTTAAAACTGGCATACACTTTAGAGCAGCGGTTCTCAACCTGTGAATCGTGACCCCTTTGGGGGTCGAATGACCCTTTCACAGGGGCCGCCTAAGACCATTAGGAAACACATATATAATTACATATTTTTTTGTGATTAATCACTATGCTTTAATTATGTTCAGTTTGTAACAATGAAAATACATCCTGCATAGCAGATATTTACATTACGATTCATAAGAGTAGCAAAATTACAGTTATGAAGTAGCAACGAAAATAATTTTATGGTTGGGTGTCACCACCACATGAGAAACTGTATTAAAGGGTCACGGCATTAGGAAGGTTGAGAACCACTGCCTTAGAGAGACATTAATTGAAAGCGCAGGGCGTGCTATGTTTTCATTTGCCCATTCATTAATTTATTTTAACAACCAAACATCAAGTATTTACTTAACTTTTTTAGAATCTCCTCTGTACTAGGCATTCCTTCCTGCAGGAGGTACACAGATGGACCATGTGGATTTTGAGAACTATGTAGCATGACAGTCTGGATAGAATAAGAGCAATAGCTAACATTTACTGATTGCACGCAATGAGTCAGGCTCTTTGCAAACAGTGCATCTATCATCTCATTAAATACTCATAATACTTTAAAATCATATATGTTATTAGTACAACCTATTTCAAAAATGAAAAAATCGAAAGAAAATTACATAACTTGCCTTAGGTCACACAGCCCGTCCACATTTGAATACAAATAACTTGACTCCAGAGGCTACACCATACATGCTAGGCTATAGAACAATAATGATAATGATGGCGGTGATGGTAATGGTGGTGGTGATGATGGTGGTGCTGGTGATAGTAGTGGTGGTGATGGTAATGATGCTGGTGTTATGATGGATGATGGTGATTATGATGGATGCTAGTGATGATAATAATGATGATGGTGATGATGGTAGTAACCACAATCCCCTGTGATGAGAAGCATTTCCCCCATTGAGATATATGCATATACACATAGCCATGGACACAGGTGAAGGCCTGGGGTGGGGCAGGGGCATGGTGGAGGGGTAGAGGGGAGGAAATGAGAGACATCTATAATACTGTCAATAATCCTATCTAATAATAGACAAACATGGTAATTGACTGTACCTTCGCTATGCCTCCCATTGGCTAATCAGCACAATATTCAAATTAACCATAGATAAAGATGGCGGCTAATTTGCATACTGCAGGCAGGGCAGGTCAGCTCCATCCCGCCTGCCCCACCGCCATCCGGGCCTGCTATTTGCCACCTGGGGTGGTGGGGTGGGACAGCGCCATCCCGCCTGCCTTGCTGCCATCTGGGCCTGCTATCTGTGACCCAGGGCGGTGGGCATCCCGTTTGCAACCCAACCTGGGGCAGCTGGGCAGGGCAGCAGGGATTGGCCGGCCCGCCTGGGCGTCCCATGTGCGACTGGATCCGGGGCACCTGGGCCGGGCAGTAGCAATCCACAGGCCCGCCCAGGTGTCCCGTGTGT
>NW_006288889.1:2799896-2816785 GCF_000327345.1 Myotis davidii | reverse complement strand
CCCACCCCGGCCCCACCGAGTGCACAAATTTTTGTGCACCGGGCCTCTAGTAAAATATAATAAATTTAAAAAAGAAATGTGAGACTCAAAAGCTAATAAAGTTGATAAAAAGATATTCAGTCTCTAAGTGACTGAGTTGGAACTAGAAGAGAAGTCTCTCTCCACTCTTGTATGTGCCTCTAATGTGACAGAAGCCACAGAGAAGTAAGTATGACAAGCTGTGGAAATTCAAAAGTGGGAATTAGCAGGCAGGACTCTGGAGGTCCTGACAAGGAAACTGGCATTTCTACTGGCAATGGGTGATCTTTAAAAGCTTGAGCAGAAACACATGAGATGACCTGAGTGTTATACTAACAGGATTCTTCCAGTTCTTGACTTGAGAATAGACTCTAGTAGAGCAAGGACAGAAGCAGAGGCACAAGGCAGGAAGCTTTCATAATAATCTGGACTAGAGGTGATGCTAGTGTGATGTGGTGGCTGGAGGAGTGGGAAGAAGTGGTTGCATTCTGATGATATTTAAATTCTGGATATATTTTTAAGGTAGAGTTACCATTATTACCTGAAAGACCAGATTTTTAGGGTGAGAGAAAAAGAAGAATCTCTATAGGCTAAATGTAAGAATGGAGTTGCCTTAAGAAAGTTCTGTTTCTTTAAGACAAGGCAGAAAGATTCTGGAGGAAGTAGTTTAGAGAGATGTTTGTCAGGAACTTTGGAGGTGGTAGGCTTAAATGTCAAAGACAATTAAATATGCAGGGTTGGGGTTTAGGAGACAGGCCCAGATTGGTATATAAATTTCTGATCATCAGCTAATAATAGGTTGTTATATACGATTAAGGTAATACCCGTCGCAATGACAGAAACACACTGCCCTTAAAGAACAGAGCTGAGACTTAAACTCTGAAACTTCCTGGCTTCAGTGAATAAAACTCCATAGTTGGGAGTGGGGGGAGGCTTGGGGGAGGGGTTCACACAGTCACGCAGGGACCTCGGTTAATAGAGGTGTTCTAGTTGGTATCCTCACCCCGCTGGTATGGAGAAAAGTGAGTGATGCCAATAAAAACTTTTTGAGGAGTAAAATTCACTTCTGTTCATATTCCATTGTCAAGAACTAGAAGAGTGATCACAATAATGTGAGAGAAGAACTTGAAACTATAGTCTCTGGCTGGGTGTGTTTCCCAAAGAGCAGCTCTGCACCGGGGAGCAGAAGCACTGCTCTGGCAGCCAGCGGCACCTCCCACCGGGAGCACCAGCCACCACGGAGTGATGTTGAAGGAGGAGGGTCAAGGACTGAGCCCAGGACATGCCAGACTTGCAAGTTACAGAACTGCTAAAGGACGAGTAAAAAAGACAGAGTGAACATTGAGAAAACGAGGGGGAAGTTCAGAGGAGTGCCTTGTCCAGGAAGTCAAATAGAGCACTTCATGGACTGGAGAGTGAATAATGGCATCCAGTGCTAATGGTAGGTCAAGGCGTTTGATCGAGAAACATGGAGGTTTGGGACCTTAAGAAGAATAATTTTTGTAGAGCTGTAGATATAAAAGCCTGACAGGCTCAAGAGAGAAGTAGGGAGAAAAGTTGGAGATAGTGAGCATAACATCTATTTCAAGGGATTTTATTATCTGGGAAAAGAAATAAAAAGGACAGTAGCCGGAGTGAAACATGGGATCAAATAAAGAAACATTTACAACCATTGGAGAAATAACAGCATATTTGTAAAGTGATGGGAACGATCCAATTAAAAGTGGGAAAAATGAATGACTTAGAAGAGAAAAAGGGAAATTGCTGAAGCATTTTCTGGTGAGATGAGCGAGGTGGCATCCAGTGTGCTGGTGGAGGGATAGGCTTGGCGAGAAGAAAGGACAGTGTACCCACAGCAACAGGAAAGGAGGGACAGTGATACAGGTTGGTGAGCATTTGTGATGAGAGCAGTGTAATAAGTTCTTGCTTCATTGCTTGGAATTTTCAGTGAGAGTGAGAATAGGTAAAGAGGCATTGGAGATTTGAGGAGAAAAATGAAAATATGAAATATTCGTTGAGAATGGAAGAGAAAATGGAACAGAATTGGAGCGCTCGAGGTGAATAACCATGCGTACACAGTGGGACCAGTCAGCTCAATCGTGTATGCTCTGCATCTACATTTTCCTGCATAGGCGCAGGCACGCCATGGGTACCGAGCAGATGAATCCACATTGTGGGGCCCCCAGGCAGTGAGGAGAGAGCAAGGCAGTTGAGTGCTTGTGTAGGACAGGGCTATAACGGAGGCTCATGGCACTGAAGTCTTGTAGGATCACAGGATGGCGTGTGCCATGGAGTCAAAGATGGATGCAGTTTAGGGCATCGGAGGGAGTGAACTGGAACAATAACAAGGGGCAAGTGAGCATAAAATGTTTAGGGTTGAATTAATTTACAAATTTGTTTATTTTTTGTATACTTTGGTTTTTGAAAGGCTGAAAAAGGTTGATGTAAGTAATTTGTAAAATATGTGAAGACTTGATTTATTCATTCAACAAATGATTATTCAACTGAACATTTTTAGACTTTGTGATAGACATGCATGAAGTTTTTAGTTAATGAAACTCATTTTCTCATGGATTGGAGTAAATCTTAGATGGTAACTCAAGCTTGGAGAAAGTTCTGACTCCAGAAGCAAATGAACAGCCTATAAAATGCTGGTCTCATAAACTCGAATTTATAAACTGGTGTAGATCACAAGAGGTTTTTGTCAGGAACACAGCCTTGACTTTCTTTAGAGTGCTGTACTTGAGTAAAATGTGCTATTTGTATTAAATAGGAACTTATCCTTCATAAGAACTATACAAATTTAGAGTAAGATTTAAACACCATAAAGTGCTGAATTCAGTAAAGTATTTCCAGGTCATTTCCAGTGCTTCATCTGCGTTAATCCGCCCAGCTATCAAACATCGCCGGACCTTGCTCTGGGACCCTGCCTCCTCGGGCAGAGCTGCTTAAGCAGGTGCCGGCAGTCCTGGCATTCTGCGGGATGCCGTAGGAGCCCTTCATTGCTGACCGGTAACGCATGGCCTCCTACCTTGTATGCATGCCTGGTGCCCATCGGGCGGTATGCTGCCTCTAGAATGCCAGCTGATGGAGCAGATGCCCTGGCTGGTGGAATGGAGGCACATAGTCAATGCTCAGCCAGTTGTATCAAACATTCCTTTGAGGCTAGTAGGGGTGGTTCGATAAATTTAAGAAGTCTATTTATAGATTAAACAGTACATTAGACGTGGACTGTACATAAGAAATACATAAAATGGGGAATAGTCTGGGGGTCTGGAACGGATTAATTCAATTACATTATAGTCAAACCTCATTTCTGGAATGTCTCCCATCTCAAACAATTCGGTTCTCAACCAAGTTGTTCACAGAAAAAATGTCCAAAATTTCAGTTTGCGACCTGACCACCCTTTCATGCTGATACCTCAGCAAGACAAAGATCACCTCTCAGGCAACAAAGGAAGGAGAGAATGTTTTTGTTCCTGGTGAAATCGATGTTGAGCACAATTTTAAAACTAAAGAGAAATCCAGAGTGCCAATGTGGCCGAGGGTGTGCAAGTGCTCACAAAGCGATCCCAGGCCGACGAAGAGGTAGGAAGCTGTTGTTGATTGGATAACGAAAAGCATTTCCCAGGTGGTGATATATGGGTATTTGAATGAGTGAAATAAGGAGAGGGGCCTTGATGAGCTGTCTGGCCATTTCCGAGGGCACTCATTTTTATTCTGTTTGCCATTTTTGTTTTGTGCAGTTCCATCTGGACTCTCCTTCAGTCTTTTTTGCATGCTTTTCTTATCTTTGAAAAGTATCCAGGTAAAGAAAAGGAAATTGAGCTGTTTTGATAGGGGCAGAAATAGAACATTGGGATCAGGTATATTCCAAGAAATATTACTCATGCTTTGTTAACTGTGATTGCTTTGTTCTGATTAAAGAAAGGACATTCCAAGCTGGCTGGGAGTTGCACACAGGCCCTGGGAGCTCCCCTGGAAATGCGGGCCACCCTCCCTACCCGGGAGCTGCCTGTTATGGAACATTAACTAGTTAACTACCACGCGCCCAAAACAGAAACCATCCCCACACCCCACGATATTCTGAATTTAATTTAAGAAGTCAATTTGCAATGAATATAAAAATAAATATATTACTCACAGTTCGGGTGTTCTTGAATATTTTCAGCTGAAAACTCTCACGAAAAATGATTTTAAAGTTGGTTGGGGCTGCCACTTAGGGAAAAACGTTCTTTTATAGCCGCGGGAGGCGTGTGAGGAAGGTCCTCTGCTTGCATCTACAGCAGCTTATGGCATACCCTGGGTTAGCAACCTTGTTGTAGAAACCAGAGCTGCCAGCCTGCTCTTTGAAAACCCAAGCCCTTTGCATACCCCCAAGCCTTTGCAAACCGCCAGCCTGCATTACTTGTAAACTGCCCATTTTGCATACCCATTCTTCTCCCCTTTACCTACTTCCCCAGGTACTCTTTGTCCTTCTACCCAATATAAGCAGCCAGTTTATGGGGCAGAGCAGGTGTTTGTGGGTGACCGGCTGCTCTCCCTGCTGCCGGCAGGATTGGAATAAACACTCATATAGGATTCAACCCTGTCTCTGCTTAATTGGCTCAAGTAGTGACAGGCAGCCTGGACCCATTGATTATCTGGTTATAAGTTAATATGCAAGTCCTAGCTTAGAACAGACTTTTTCTACTCAGGAGTCCTGAGGGTACCCTCACTCATGGCTTCCCTCTGCAGGGGGACAACAAGTAATTTTCCTTCTATCCTTCTAAGTTCTTCTGACTGAACTAATACCTTAACATCAGAAAAATTAACAGAAGAAAATAACAACATTATTACATATGTACATGCAGATGTCCCATAAAAATATGGGGTCTGAGGATATATTGGGAAGTTAAAGCTCATATGCCATCCTGAGCTGAGGAGAAGGGGGGTGTATATCGTGGCCTGAGACTTCAAAGGGCAAAAAGGCAATCCACGTGGAGATGGAAAAGCAAAGGTTTGGTAAGCAAAAGCTTGCTGGGCCATCTTTCACAGGGACGCAGAGGACTGTGAACAAAAGGGCTTGCCAGCTCCTCAGGGTCTGTCATGGAGTTCGTAGTAAACACATGACCTGTGATGACAGCTCCCTGCTGGAGCGGGTCCTCTGTCACATCCTGTTGGGCAGTTAGGAGGAGGGTAAAAGGCTTTTCCTGCGATTTCATTTTTGAAAAATAACCAATATCCCAAAAGACGCATTTGGGTGGCAAACTCTGCGTCCCACCCCCTCAGTGAACGGAATGTGTGGTACACCAAAGGTGACTAATCCAGGCTGCTTCTGGAGTTGTGGACCAGTCTCCAAGCAAGTGATGAGTTTTCCAGAATATCCTTTTTCTGTCTCTGAGAAGATGAGCAAAATAGAAGTTTACCACCCCACCTGGAGGAGGTTCCTCAAGGCAGTGCTGCTTGGTGTGCTGTGCACGTCCACAGTGTAGCCAGCGAGCAAGGCCACCTGCAGCAAGACGGAAGCAAGCACAGCCTCAGGCAGTCGCATCCTGATTCCCACGTGCCCCCTGATCCCAGAGCCCAGAATCAGCAGAGAGAAGGCTCCCTCTTCTCTCTTTGGTTTTTTCTAAACAAACGTGAAACTTTACTATGAGATTCATAATTTATTTTGCAAACAGAACATTTTATCTCTGGCATAAAGTGAATGCTTAATACAAGACATCTCTTTTTTTGGCCCTTTTTAATCTCTTTTACACTGAAGAACAATTTGGTAATGCAAGCCTGTTCTATTATAATTAAGTAATTTTCCTCTCCACCTCAGTATTCTTTTCACAATTGAGGAAAAGATCATCTAATTGATAACATTACTTCCAAAAGTTGAGAAAATGGAAAATGAATAGAAAAGATGAGTGTTTGTATAACTACAAAAAATAACCTCATAAATAATGACATATGCTCATCTCTGCATATTTAAGACAACCCAGGAAGTATAAACTGCTTCTGCTTATCAGAGGAACTACTTATTAAATATTATATTTATAAAAAAGAACAGCAGGCTTGCCAATACTAGTGATTTTAAATATCATAGTAATAACAGACAGTCTTAGGTCTGTTTTCGTCACAGGATTTTTCTAATCTATCCTACTTCACCTATACCCGTGGTTGGCAAACCACGGCTCGCGAGCCACATGCGTCTCTTTGGCCCATTGGGTGTGGCCACGAAGTTTCAATCGCACTGTACTTGTGCGCCCGCATGTGGTATTTTGTGGAAGAGCCACACTCAAGGGGCTGCAGTTTGCCGACCACTGACCTATACTAATAAAAGCCTAGGTGACTGTCACACCCTCTTGTCATCACAAGATAGCCACCACAAAGATGGCTGCCCCATGTTGTCATAAGATGGCCGCCACAATGATGGCCGCCCTATGTCATCACAAGATGGCTGCCACAAGAAAGCCCACTGCATGGGAGAACATATTTACCAATGTTATCTCTGATAAGGGTTTAATCTCCAATAATTACAGGGAACTCATACAACTTAACAAAAGGAAGATAAACAATCCAATCAAAAAATGGGCAAAGGACCTAAATAGACACTTTATGAAAGAGGACATACAGAAGGCCAAGAGACATATAAAAACATGCTCAAAGTCACTAATCATCCGAGAGATGTAAAACAAAACAACGAGGTACCGTCTCACACCTGTCAGACTGGCTATTATCAACAAATCAACAAATGACAAGTGCTGGAAGGGATGTGGAGAAAAAGGAACCCTTGTGCACTGTTGGTGGGAATGCAGACTGGTGCAGCCACTATGGAAGACAGTATGGAGTTTCCTTAAAAAATTAAAAATGGAACTCCCATTTGACCCAGTGATCCCACTTCTGGGAATATATCCGAAGAAAACAGAAAGGATATATGCACCCCTATGTCCATAATAGCATAATTTACTATAGCTAAGATTTGGAAACAGCTTAAGTGCCCATCAGCAGATGAATGGATTAAAAACTGTGATACATCTACACAATGGAATACTATGCCACAGTAAAAAGGAAGGAACTCCTACCATTTGCAACAGCATGGATGAACCTGGAGAGCATTATGCTAAGTGAAATAAGCCAGTCAGAGAAAGACAAATATCAAAAGATCTCATTTATATGTGGAATCTAATGGACAAATAAACTGATGAAGTAGTCTGAAGTAGGTCCAGAGGCATGGATCATGGAACAGACTGACAGATCAAAAGGGGATGGGGGTGGAGGGAAGGAAAAAGGTTAACCAAAGAATATAAATTCATATATGCATAATCCATGGACAAAGACAATAGTATGGAGAAGGCCTGTGGTGGGGAGGAAGCTCAGTGGGCGTTGCAATGGGGGGAGGAGAGAAATAGGGGACATCTGTTATACTGTCAACAATAAAAAATAAACAAATAAACAAACAAATTAATTAACTAATTAAATTTAAAAATAAATAAAAAGCGCAGCATGGTCATGGCATAAAAACAGACATATAACTAAATGGAACAGAATAAAAAGCTTAGAAATAAACCCTCAACTTTATGGTCAATATTTGACAAAGGAGGCAAGAACATAAAATGGGTAAACATAGTCCCTTCAATAAATGGCACTGGGAAAATTGGACAGCTACATGCAAAAAATGGAACTACACCCCTTCTTACTAGTACATCATACACAAGAATAAACTCAAGAGGATTAAAGATGTAAATGTTAGACTCGAAACCACAAAAGCCTAGAAGAAAACATAGGCAGTAAAGTCTCAGACATTTCTCTTGCAATATTTTTTTCTGATATATCTTCTTGGGCAAAACAAAAGAAAACATAAATAAATGGGACTACATCAAACTAAAAAGTTTTTGCACAGCAAAAGAAACCATCAACAAAATGAAAATGAAAAGACAGCCCACTGAATGGCAGAACATATTTGCCAATGCATCCTATATAATAGAGGTAATATGCAAATTGACTGTCACACCCTTGCACAAGATGGCTGTCCCCATGTGGTCATAAGATTGATGCCACAAGATGGCTGGCAGGGGAGGGCAGTTGGGGGTGATTGGGCTGGCAGGGGAATGGTTAGAGGGTGATCAGGCTGGCAGGCAGGTGAGCAGTTGGGAGCTAGCAGTCCTGGATTGTGAGAGGGATTTCCCAGATTGGAGAGGGTGCAGGTGGGCTGAGGGACCCCCCACCCCCCCGCCCCAGTGCACGAATTTTGTGCACCAGGCCTCTAGTGTTATATAAGATTTATAAAGAACTTATAAAACTCAATTCTGGTAAAAACAAACAATCCAATTAAAAAATGGGCAGAAAACCTGAAAAAATACTTCTCCAAAGAGGACATACAGATGGCCAATAGACACATGAAAAGATGCTCAGTGTCACCAATAATTTGAGAGATGCAAATTAAAACCACAACGAAGTATCACCTTACACTTGTCAGAATAGCTACTATTAACAAATCAACAAACAAGTGTTGCTGAGAATGCAGAGGAAAGGGAACCATGTGCACTGCTGGTGGGAATGCAGACTAGTGCAGCTACTGTAGAAAGCAGTATAGAGTTTCCTCAAAAAATTAAAAATTGAACCTTCTATGACTCTGAGATTCCACTTCTGGGAATTTATCCAAAGAACCCTGAAACACTAATTGGAAAAATATATGCACCCCTATGCTCATTGCAGTGTTGTTTACAATAGTCAAGATTTGGAAGCAGCCCAAGTATTCATCAGTAGATGAGTAGATAAAACAGCTGTGTTCCATTTACTAGTACACAATGGAATACTACTCAGACGTAAAAAAGAAGGAAATCTTACCCTTGCAACAGCATAGATGGACCTGGTGAACATTATACTAAGTGGAAAAAGCCAGTCAGAGAAAGTCAAGTACCATAAAATTTCACTTGTGTGATTTAATGAACAAATGTACTAACAAGCAGAAAGAGACAGACTCATCCATAGAGAGTAGGCTGATAGCTGTTGGAGATGGGGCTGGGGGTTGGAGGGACTGAGAAAAAAAAAAGAGAGAAAAACTCATGGACCTGACCAACAGTGTGTTGATTGCTGAAGGGAGGGGGACTGAAGGGAGGTGGAGGAGGGTATAGGGGGGATAAATGGTGATGGACAGAGAATTGATTTGTGGTAGTGAATACACAATACAGTGTACAGATGATGTGTTGTAGAATTGTGCACCTGAAACCTGTATAATTTTGTTAACCAATATCACCCCAATAAATTCAATAAATATAAAGAAATAAATACAAGTAATTGGGGAGGAGAATAATTGTCCAAAACACCTGTCTATACAGTGTACTCAATCCACCATTTTCTTTGAATTTATAGG
The DNA here is from genome assembly GCF_000327345.1 of Myotis davidii. Lineage (NCBI taxonomy): Eukaryota > Metazoa > Chordata > Mammalia > Chiroptera > Vespertilionidae > Myotis > Myotis davidii. Next base: position 2,807,424 of record NW_006288889.1, on the reverse strand, counting down.
TACATTGGTCAATAAGAATGGCAAGTCCTATTGGGTATGTAAATCAGACACTAATTTTATTTCTACTGGACTTAATGTCAGGTCTATTGAGGTTTAAGTTCAGGCTGATTCAGGGTTGAGTTCTAGATTTGATTCATGCCTATGCAGGCTCTTTTCCAGCTACTTGAAAACTTGGGCACAGGTGCTGAGCTGAGGAGATGATGGCTAATCATCCGGACCCTGTGTAGTCCTTGGAGTTAAAAGTTAGCAGAAAGGACTCCCAACAACAACTTATTAGTTCACCCCATCGCCATGAAAGTGGGTGCTTCCGGAAAGTGACTGGGCTGAGACATGCTCTCTCTCATGGTCCTGTTCAGCAGAGATGGTCAGTCTGAGCCCAATGATCCTGGCTGATGCACTAATCCTGAAGCCCAACAGTCGCTGAAGATGAAGGGGCTCAGATGCCTCCTTAGTAACACTCCCGGTGGGTGTGACATTCCCACAAGACCACAGAGTAGGAGAAAACAAGAAAATGAACTGTCCCTACGCAGTTCTGGAGAATTGCATCTTCACCCCCCACCCCCTCCTCTTATAAACTAGTCTCTGGGTGGTTGGGTGGAAGAGAAAGAGCTGGGACTTCCTCTTAATGGGGAAAAATTACACAAAAGCATGCATGCACCCATGCACTCACATGCACACGCATGCACAACCTTTTCCATTCGAGCACTTACATTCACATTAGAGTGAGGTCCTAAAAAGTACACAAACTTGCTCACAGATCAGGGCCATATCAAGCAAAGAACTGTGGCCTCTGAAGCTTCTGAGCACCTTCCCACTCAACTTTATCACCCTGGCAGCTGGAGGTCCCAACAGGTTAATGTACCTTAAATATTCTGTTCTCTCTGGGATTGACTGGGAAGTCAATAACTATGTGGCCTAAATAAAGATACTTATGAATAGGGAGCCACGGGCTTTGGTGCAAGAACCATGCCACACAAAACCAGTCCTGAAACTGGCACAGCAAGATACCCCATCACAAAGATACGAATCTCTTAAGGGGGCAGAGCTCATGTTCCTGAGCAGCATGCACTCTACCAAGAAGCACAGGAAGGGCCTGAAGAAGGTGCAGGCCCACAAGGCCAAGGCCTGAGCACTTGCAAAGGCCATCAAGGCCCTCGTCAAGCCCAAGGAGGTCAAGCCCAAGATCCCAAAGGGCAGCAGCTGCAAGCTCAGCCGACTTGCCTACGTCACTCACCCCAGGCTTGGGAAACATGCTCCTGCCAAATTGCCAAGGGGCTCAGGCTCTGCCGGCCACAGGCCAAGGCTCAAACCAAGGCCTGGGCTGTGGCTGTGGCTGCAGCTCAGGCTCCCAGAGGTGCCTGGGCCCCCATGAGTGGCCCAGAGCAGAGGACAGAAGGGCTGGGTGTCCCCTGGCTGCTGCCTGCATGGGGCTGGGGCTGGTATCCTGCTATGCTGTTTGTACAAATGAACCTGAGGTAGGATCCATAAAAAAAAAGAAAAAAGAAGAAGATATTTATGAATAAGACATGATCACAGAAGTTCAGGCATAATGAGATTCCACACTACTGGGTTGTCATTATGAGACATATTTTTATCAAGGTAAGTGAGATTTGGTAGGAAATTGTTAGCTCAGGACCAAAGAGAAACAAACAATTTTTCTGATCCCAAAGAATGATGAAACAGCCTGGTCTAGTGTCCTGTGAAAAGTTCTTGTTGATTTTCCATGAAAATACAGAATGTATTTTCACTGAGAAGTTGAAATCGAGTCTAGCTAAAGCCAAGAGACTTTATTTTGAAACACACACACACACACACACACACACACACACACACACACACACACAGCTCAGCAGCCTGGATTCTCGCTTGGCAGGGCAGCCAGGCAGAGCCCCTGTGACCAGCACCTGCTGCCTCTCATGCCTTGTTTTCCAGACTCGCACAGCATGCCTGCCGCTCTGCTCTGTGGGAAACAGCTGCAGGAAGGAGGCTCAGTGCAAAGCCTACCAGTGCCCACGTGGTACAGCCCAGCACGCAGGCAGCTGTGATAGGAATCTCCATAACTGTTGATAAAAAGGAAACAAAATTAGAAAAGGAATGTCAACCCAGTTTTCTCCCTTGTCCTCCATGTACTCACTTAATAATGTCATCACTACTCTCAAACGTTGGGCACCTAATGACAAGTAGGAACATTTTAAATTATCTAGATCAGCGGTTCTCAACCTGTGGGTCGCGACCCCTTTGGGGGTCGAACGACCCTTACACAGGGGTTGCCCAAGACCATCGGAACACACATATATAATTACATATTGTTTTTGTGATTAATCACTATGCTTTAATTATGTTCAATTTATAACAATGAAAATACATCCTGCATATCAGATATTTACATTACAATTCATAACAGTAGCAAAATTACAGTTATGAAGTAGCAACAAAAATAATTTTATGGTTGGGGGTCACCACAACATGAGGAACTGTATTAAAGGGTCACGGTATTAGGAAGGTTGAGAACCACTGATCTAGATTGATGAATTAAAAGAAAAGAAATGGTTATGTCAATTATACTTTTTACTAAATTACTCATATAAATTTCTTATTTTTCTGTTTAGTTTTTCTGATGAAGACCTGACCTCCAATATAACCCCAACAACATACCACTCCCGTTACAATGTGACTCTCTACTGTTATGTAAGGTCCACATTATGAATTGTATTTAAGTACATACTGCATTCTTAAATTTACTTATTTCTTCATCAAGTCTATATGTTTATGTGTTTTGTCTTCCCCTTTATATTTTTGCAAAGATGGTAAGGAAACAAAAATTATACCTTAGGGTGTGCAGGGACTATGCCATGTGCTTTTCATGGTATGTCTACATCCTTCTCGTCCTCATCCCCATTTCCCTCTTTCCCCCCTATTTTTTCTTTCATACACACATAGCATGCACATGCATGTACAAGACACACAGAATCCAGTCTGAAGAGAATTAAATGATTCCATCTTCTAATCTCTCTCTCTCTCTCTCTCTCTCTCTCTCTCTCTCTCTCTCCTCTCTATCTCCATTCCTTGCTCTGCTTCCTTTCCTTCTGGGAATCTATTATGTGGATGTTGTTTCATTTCCTGTTGTCCCAAAGCTCCCTTAGGCTCTCCTCCTGCTTTTTGAGTTTTCTTTCCAGTTGCTGCTGTGCTTGTGTGTGTTTTCCCTAACTTGCAGATGCAGTGCTCAGCCTCTTCTATTCCACTGTTGAAACTTTCCATTGTGTTCTTTATTGAGGCTATGTCACTCTTCATTTCCTCTTGATTCTTACAAATGTATTTTGAATTTGTCTCCCATTCTTTAAGTGTCCTTATAACCACTGCTTTGAATTTTTTCTCTGACAAATTGCTTGCCTCCATTTTGTTTATTTCCTTTTCTGGTGATTCCTTTTCTTTTGAGTGGGGGTTGTTTCTTTGTCTCCCCATTTTTGCTGTTCCTTTGTGATTGTTTCTAAGTATCAGATCAAACTGGTATGCCACATAGATTTTTTGAGTTTGTCTTATATAGTAGACTAGAGGCCTGGTGCACAAATTCACATGCAGGTGAGGTCCCTCGGGGTGGCCTGCAGAGATCAGGCCCTAGCTTGCACCCCCAGCCTCACAGCCCCAGCTCATATACCAAGACTTGCAGCCCTGCAGCCTCACCGGGCACCCTACCTTGGCCTGGTGCTGCCCCCCCACCAGCTCCACCATCCCGCCTGCAGGGTGATTGATCAGGGCGGGGCCCCTGCCCAGCTCTCTCAGTGCCTGGGAGCCAGGCAGCAGCCCTGCCCCCTGCTGCTGCCACTGGTCACCGTCTGTGGGGCAATCGGTCAGGGTGGGTCCCCTCCTCTGCCTGGCTCCCTCAGCACCTGGGAGCTGGGCAGCGGCCCTGCCCCCTGCCACTGCTGCTGCTTGCCACCTGCAGAGTGATCAATCAGGGCTGGACCCCCCACCTGGCTCCCTCAGTGCCTGGAATCCAGGCAGTGGCCCTGCCGCCAGTCGCCATCTGAGGGGCAATCAGGCCCCCACTTACACCTGCCTTGGCCTGGTGCCACTCGCTCACCTACTCTATCATCCCGCCGTGGTCCCACTCTAATCGGGGCCCATTGGGGCCAGCAGCGCCTCCACTGCCGCCCACTGCCAGCGCCACGTTGCCGACACCCACCATGGTCCGCACTACCCCCTGGTGGTCAGCGCACATCATAGCGAATGGTCAAACTCTCAGCCTCTCAGTCGAGCTCCTGGTCGAATGGACCAAGGGGACAATTTGCATATTAGGCTTTTATTATATAGGATGCTTTGTGGGGCCCAGTGGTGCAACCTCTCTGGTCTTCTGAGCTGGGCAATCAAGGGATGCCTCCTTGGGATATTTGAGTTCTCTTGGGGTAATTGGGTCTTGAGTGTTATTGTCCCATTCGTGGATGGAGTCTCCTCTCAGGATATCTGGTTATGTGGCTTGCTCTCTACCATGTTTACCAAACAGCACAAAATACAACTTGACAAGACACAACACAAAGGAAACAAAACACGAATGTACTCATGACACTGATAACCCCAATATAAGTGACCACCAGAGAAAAAAAGAATTAGGGAAGGAAAAGACAGCAAAAATGAGATTGAGGAAATGAAAAATGGTAAGAGAGAAAAGAAAAAGAAGAAAAAGAAAAAAATTATATATGGGGAGAAAATACCACAGAACAAACAGATAAACCAAAATATGTAAACAACAAACACCCAGAAAAGAGGGTTGGGCCAGAATCTGTAGAGGCAGAGCTTATATACAGAAAGTAAGGCTAAGCAATTGAATGAATATGGGGAGGACTTCAGTTCAGTATAGAGGAGGTAGAAAGAGGATGAGTGGATAAGAAGAAAAGAAAGAGAAAGAAAAACAATAAGGTAAAGTAACAATAAAAAATAGAATGAAGAAAAAATAATATGAAAAAAATAAAAAGTAAACAACCAAAAACCCCAAAGAAAATAAACTTTTTAAAAAAAAGATGAAAAAGAAAGTGAAGTGTCATTCATTTCAGCCGAGTTTTAATGCCCCATGGGAGCTAGTGTAAGAGCCCACTCTTCTGTTCTGCCTGCCACTTCTCAGTTTCCTGTTAGGTAGTCAGCACCGCGTTGAAGTTCCAAGCGAAGCACCGCTCCTCTGTTAGTGTCTATCTCCACAGCCTTGACTGCCAGTAGGCGGGACCAATCTGCCCACTTAGCCTGTCTGCCTGCTGTCAATCTTAATCTCTCAAATGGCTGCTTCTGACAGGGCTATAGTTAAGGAGGTTGCTGTATTGCCTTCCAGGACTGAATGGCCTCTCTTCAACTCAGTCCCTGAGGGCTCTTTGGGGCTATTCAGATTGTATGTGTCCTTTGAACCACTCAGGGTGTAGTCTGGGTGTGGCTGTACTGGTTGTCTGGAGACTGTTGGGAGGGGCTGGCTCTTTAGGAGAAAATGGCTGATTAGGACCAGAGTGTCAGGAATGTCCCAGTGCTGGACTTCTGGTCACCTCTCCCCAACCCACTCTTGTCCACAGCCCAGACTCCACGAGTCGGCACCTCCACCTGCGCCTCAGCTATGGGTGAGTGTTTGTATTTGAAACTGCCCCCTCCCCCCAGTACCACGCAGCTTGGGCAGTTCCTCAGGTCCCGCCTCTGGGCTCAGCCTCTCGTGGCTGTGGATTTAGATGTAGAATCCCCTGCCTCCGAATTTTTCTGTCTCTGTCTCTATCTCTCTACCTACCTATCGCCCCTCCCCATAACCTTTCCTTTCCTTTCCTTTCCTTTCCTTTCCTTTCCTTTCCTTTCCTTTCCTTCCCTTTTTTCTTTCCTTTTTTTAATCTTCACCCGAGGATATTTGTCCATTGATTTTTAGAGAGAGTGGAAGAGAGAGGGAGAGACAGAGAAAAACACAGATGTGAGAGAGACACATTGGTTGGTTGCCTCCTGCATGAGCCCTGACCAGGAGCCCGCACCAGGGAGGAGCCTGAAACCAAGGCATGTGCCCTTGACTGGAACCGAATCTGGAACCCTTCAGTCTGCAGGCTGATGCTCTAACCACTGAGCAAAATCAGCCAGTGCTCCCCCATAACTTTTCCACATATAAACAAGGAGCATGCTCCTTTTTCTCTATAATCCAATCCAAGTCTAATCTGCTCTAGGGTTTTACTGTATTTTTAACAGGTCAGAAAGTGCTCTCTGATTACTCAACTTTTTCATATCATTAACATCTTTGTTATGGTCCTAGAGAAGAGATATTACAGGATTTAGTCTTGTAATGATGACAAGAAATACCTGGGAATAAAACTACACAGGAGAAATGGGTGTGCCTGTTTACCTAAAAATAGTGAGCAAGCTATGTTCACATGAAAAATGATTTGGCTTGATTAAATCATTTCTAACAGTTGATGGGGCTCACTGCCCCAGTCATAGTCAGATTGAGTGGGAAGGCAACCAAAATATATGAAATATTTTGACTCACTCAGTTTGTGTATATTCAATTCAAGGTAAGAGTTAGGTTACTTTCGAAAAACATACCTACAGTACAATTCAGCTTTCACTACTTAAGAACCAGTTTTTATAAACCTGTTCTTCAGACCCGTGGTTTAGTTCCCAGACATCACACAAAGCTGCAGGGCCAGTCCCTCTGAGAGGCTGCACCAAGAAGACAAGAGCCTGCTTTATAAATCTTTCATTAGGTGATCTAGTTGCATCTGTATGCAGACCTACATTCTTCGACTAGTACCTGGGTTCCACCTTTTGTAAGTAAATTGCTCCTACTTAAACAGTGATACTTAAAATTGCATCATGTGTTGGTCATAAGCTGCTTGGTTGTTATTTATGAGTTTAATCGCATCCTCATGGTTTTCACCAACATCTTCATGTTTTTCTATCTTGAGATGTGTTCCACTCTGGGAAACAGGAGCCTGCTTCATCAGGCCTGGTGGCACCCAGATACAAAAGGTTGTGCTGGAAACGAGGCCTGTTTATAGACATGTTTCCTAGTCATAGGCATCTCTCTATATAAAACCCTAATATGCAAATAGACCGAATGGTGGGACAATTGACCAACCAGTTGCTATGATGTGCGGTTACCACCAGGGGGCGCATGTGGAACATGGCAGGCATTGGAAGTAGGCAGCAGAGCACGGAACATGGTGGGTGTTGGCCGCGGCAGGATGGTGGAGCAGATGAGCGGGGACACCAGACCAAGGCAGGGTGCTAGTCGTCCCTGAGGGTCTATCAGGGCAGCAGCTGCCCCTCACATCTGCTGATTGCACAGGCCCCAATTGCTCTGCGTTGTCAGTGGGTGCTAGTGGGGCGCGCTCACAACTGCTGCCGGTGCCGGCCCCACTCCTACCCATTGCTGACGCTAGAGCCACGGCTCTAACCCACTGCCAGTGCTTGGCACTGGCCCCAATCGCTTGGCACCATCAGTGGGTATGAGTGGTGGCTGCCGGCCCTGATTGGCCCTCAGAGCTTCTCCACCCCGCCCCCCCCCCGGCCCCCCCCCCCT